>NC_049243.1:21053395-21360748 GCF_011100685.1 Canis lupus familiaris
AACTGCATTACACATGAAACAGAGTTTAAAAGGAAGTGAAAATTTCTTTTTTCAAAAATGCCTTTAACTTCTGCTCTATTTCTTCTTAGGTTTAAAAAAAAATTAATCTCAGAAAACACATAGAGTATTTCATGAATGAAGAAAAAAGTATTATATATTTCAAAATATTAACCCTAGAAACCATTATTAAAAACACAATTTTGGGCAGCCGGGGTAGCTCAGTGATTTAGTACCACCTTCAGCACAGGGGCATGATCCTAGAGACCCAGGATCGAGTCCCAAGTCGGTCTCCTTGCAAGGAGCCTGTTTCTCCCTCTGCCTGTGTCTCTGCCTCTCTCTCTCTCTCTCTGTCTCTCATGAATAAATAAATAAAATCTTAAAAAAAAAATAAAAACAAAATTAAAAAAATTTTATTTCCAAAAAGTTTACTTTAAAAATAACTATAATCTTTTATACCCACATTTAATATAAGAACTAAATCATCCTTCCTTTGGATCATTCCATTTCAATCCATACAAATAGCTTGAAAATATGTACAAGTTCTTTGGAAATCCCAAATGTAATTATTAAGATCATTTCTAAACATGAAAACATGTCCTGTTGAAAAGAAATAACATAATGATATTTAATGTATGTATAACAAATATGGAAATATTAATGAATTTTAATTATTAATATTCATCTTCCTTTTATCTGAATTTTGACAAATTAAGCTACCTATTGGTACAAAAACCTCCTTTCCAACTATTATTATTACTTATTTGGAGAAAAAAATATCAGATTTTCATGCCCAAGTAATGTTTTATGTATATTAGTTATTTAAGCCATATGTGCAAATAATCAATATGTCATTGATTCTTCCTTTGAATTCCTTTTATAATATTTGCATTGTGTATTTTGTGGATAAGACATGCGACTACTATTTGTAACAGGAAAATCATTAGCCAGTATTTCAATCACCGTAGTACACAGATGGGTCCTATCATTACAGTGATATTTTAGACAGTATCTCTTCTTCAAATTTTCATTAAACTCCGGTATTTTTCTTTATATAGAATTTAAACTCTCGGTTTTATTTCTCCTTGCTTCTGTGTGTGTGTGTGTGTGTGTGTGTGTGTAGGGGTAGGTGTGTATATGTGTATGTGTGTGTGCACACATGTGTGTAATCTTAAGGATTTTACTACTGATATTATGTGCTAATGTAACCTGAAACTAGGTGTCAAATGCCACTCTCCCAATATTTTCCTGTAGGAAAAAGCTAAGTTGTTTTTCCAAAAAGTACGTATCATATACTAAATCACACATAACATTTCATCTTCAAGGCAGATTTTGAAATGCTGGCTGTAGTTAACACCCACACTGACATGCAAAAGACATGGTAAAATAAGGTCTAACGCCAAAAAGATCTACCAATTACATATGAAAATATACGATTTACCAATATGAATATATTTGCTTAGGTTATTAAGAGATTTTGAAATTCATGTTGCCCCAAGTAAACAATAGTTCTCTGTATCAACAGGTTAAGAACTTCAACAGAGTTACTTTGGCTATTGTTGCAAGAAAGCACTTACTAAGGATTCATGAAATCACTTTTTTTTCTTTCTAGAGTGAAGCCTTTTTTGAAAGAAAAAGTCTGAATAACTATATATACTCCAGCTATTTTTCTCCATCTGCTTCCTTGATCTGTAAATACTTATATCAGGAATTAAATGTTAAATACTACTTTTTCTTGCTGAAAATAAAATGACTAGGGTAAATTTATTCCTTGTCATTTATAAGAAGAAATCATCTCAAATTGGCATAGAGACACTCTGGACAACACTAAAATCTAAAATATGAACTAAACAAGGTATTATAATCACTCCCTAATCTAGTGTATTTTGTTCTGATGATCATAAATAACTTTGACATTTTTTTGTTCTTTGGTAACTAGCTGCCTTGAAATAGTTGAAGAAAATTTCTTTCTTTTGGAAAACTTGCAAAATTCACACACAATTTTTAAAAATTTTAGTACCTTAAATATAGTGCCCAGTAGTCTCAGGAGCCAAAATGACAATATACATAATCCATAGGCTGTAACTTTTAAGAATAGCTTCCTTAAAGTCACAAATATATTAAAATTTGTAACAGATATATTTATGATATACTTGTGGCATGCATATTGCATGGTATATCCTCAAAGCACTTTATAATCTGTACAATAACATAGAGAAGGCATTAATATTTTTCCCTTGATCTTGATGTGGCCACTGAAAAATATGGATTTTGAGCTTCATACAGACTTCTCTTAGAAATCAGTAAAACGCGGTAACAATACATACCTCTTTTCCTGTAGGTCTCTAAATCATTCCTCGAAGGCATAGATTCTTTATCATTCTAAGTTGAATAAATATAAATATTATAACATTCTATTTGTTAATAATAATCAAATTTCTTTTTATCTTACCTTTCATGAAAAATATGACTTACTCTGAAGAGTAGGCTATAGGAGCAAAAATCAGAGTTGAGTTTTTGTTTCTATTTTTTAATGAACAATAAAAAAGGAACTCAGAACAGGATCTCATCCTCAACTGTATTTAACAACTTCAGTTGGAGATGTGGATATGGTTTCAGTGTTCGTTTGATATAAAACGCGCACAGGAAGGATTCTCAACATGACCATTTTCTTACCATTTGAGTTAGGACCATAATAAATTCCTAAAGGGGGCAGTCCCTCCCCCTAAGTGGGGGAGAAGAGCAGGACAATAAATTCTTCCAACTCTATGCATGTTATTCACACACTCTCTAGAGTATTAAAAAAGTAGAAACTCTCCTAGGAATGAAATAATTAGTAATCTCCCGATATTGCATACAATTTGTTCAAAATTCAATCCACACTTATGCCATTATTATAATGAGCTACTACAGCGCTTCTCTTTTGGTGAATACTATTCATAAAAATTTTTGATAATGAGGAAATACCTCATTGAACAGACTTCTTAAAAAGTTGTTATATCAATAAATAGTTAACTACTAAATGCTTCTTACTGTTATATATATATATATATATATATATATATAAATTTTTTAAGAAATTATTTATTTGTTAGAGAGAGAGAGAGAGAGAGAATGAGCAGAGGGAGTGGCAGATACAGGGAGAAGCAGGCTCCCTGCTAAGCAAGCAACCCATAGAGGACTTGATCCCAGGACCCTGGCAAGGGACCTGGGCCTCTAAGGAAGATGCTTAACCAACTGAGCCGCTCAGGCATCGCTAGATCAGTGTTGAAAGAAACTAAAGTTAATATTTTTAAAACTTCTATCTATTCCCTGCATAAAAACAAATGCTGGAGTATCAGGACTCACATTAAAAAAAAAATCAACATTTTACAATATTTTTATAAACATCTAGTAAAGAAGTATTTCATAAACAAGACAAATGCCAGACTACACTTGATGAGAGTAACAACATCAACGCACTACAATTAAAATTATATTAACTAAAATAACACAGAAAAGTCAAAATATAAGCCTCAAACTAGAAGTAAATGTTTTCAACGTGTACAGCACAACAGGATTCCTATGAAGAATATAAATGACACCTAAAAACCAATAATGTCAACAACCCAAGAGACCAATGTCTAAATATTATCCACAAACTCTTCAAACAAATAAAACACAAATGTGCATGACTACATGTAGAGGTGCTCAATCTATTTTAGTAATCAGAGAAATTCAAGTTAAAACTATAAAAGATGATTATTTGCTGCTGAGGCTGTAAATCACTGGGGTTTCTCATTTATTGTCAGTAGGATATAAATTTGTAAATGAAGTTCACAATTTCAAAAAAAAAAAAAGCAATTTGGCATTATCATGCATGCATTTTATGACCTGAAATTGTATTCTAGGTTTCATATATGCACACACACACACGCACACACACATAATCTCCTATCAAACGTCACTGGGAGACATGAGCATCAATGTGTATAGCTGTATTGTGCATCATGGCAATAATTTTAAATAATCCAAATGTCCATCAGCAGCAGAAAGGCTACATAATTTAGGATATTTTTTATAAAATGGAATATTATGCTGTTGTGGAAATGAACAAAATAACAAAACGTGTCTAAATTGAAGCATCTCAAAATAATAATGTGAAAAAATTGTGAAACAATGCATATAATATAAAATGAATGAAATAAAATACAAAACTATGTGCATGTGGTAAAAGCTTGAGAAACCATAGAAAGTGCAGGATAGTTTTCCTTCCCTGGGAATGTAAAGTGATACAGTCATGGAGAGGTTCACAGGGGCCTTTTATTACCTGGTAATTTTTCATGTTCTGAGTTAGATAATGAGCAAATGGGTATTTATTTCTTTATTGTTTTTTAAATTGCACAAATATACTATATAGACTATTGTGTATGATATAATTACGATAAAAATGTTCAAGTATAAATAAGATGCAAGATGTTAGAGCAGTAACTATAAACTGCTGAGGGTAGATACTCTAATTTGTTTGGCCATTAGAGACTTCACATTCAGATGTTGGGGAAACCAGAATATGAGTTGAGGCTTCAGAATAAAGGGAATAGAACAGACCAAGCTCTATGAAGAAGCAGAAGGAAATTAATACACAGAGGCAACCAGAAGTCTCAAGTAAGGGGAGAAACATTTTCCCAATGCTATATGAGGGAAAGAAGCGAAGATAGTGGATAAATAAGGAATTGAAAACACTGGAAATCTAAAATTACTGCAGGCATGAAATGAAGAAGAAACAAATAATGGAAAGATAACAGTATGCAGGCATTATTGAGGATAAAGATAAGGTTTATAAATATATTATCACCAAACTACACAACTGAGTGATTTTCTTCACTAATGCTCAGAAACCGGGGTGCAGAAATGACAACTGTATTAATAGATGAAGGACGACTGTCTTCATACAGTTGCTAGAGCAGAGTGTTTCTGGTCACTGAGAAGAAAATGATGAAAATAAGGGAGCTCTGATTTCCAGGCTGAAGAGGAAGGCTATACAGGAGTCACAGACAAATTGGATGAGAATGCCAGGGTCAGAAGACAGTGAGACTCAAACCTAGTTATACCTGTAGCAAGGAAAGGAAAGAATCGTGTGAGCCTGGGATATTGAAGAAAGTTCTTTCAAGGATTAAGATGCACATAATGGCAAAGTCCAGAGCAGAGTCTTGTGTCCAAATGGAGAGCATATCATTGGATTGTAGGGAAATATGATAAATTGCATTGCCTCAAGGATTAGAGACCATAGATTAGGAAAGGAAGCACTAGGAAAATGCTTTGCCCTGTGACACAAAACCCTGAGATGTTTATACATATAAATTCATATTTAATCATCTCACTCCGATCCATTAATTAAATCCATTGACTGTTAGGCTAAAAGCCTGGGGCTTGTGGTATCCCTCATTCTTCCCACAAATGTCTTATGTTGCATTTTGAATTTTTATTCTGATTTTTTTACTGATCTTTTCTTTTTTTAGGATTATTGCTAATACCTATTGTAACAAAGTGTATGTGTGTGTGTGAGTGTGTGTGTTTGTGTTTAATCTTGATTCCTCATAAAAAATGCCAAGGGGGGAATGTGAACTGGTGCAGCCACTCTGGAAAACTGTGTGGAGGTTCCTCAAAGAGTTAAAAATAGATCTGCTCTATGACCCAGCAATTGCACTGTTGGGGATTTACCCCAAAGATACAGATACAAATGCCAGACACCTGCACCCCCATCTTTATAGCAACAATGTCCACAATAGCCAAACTGTGGAAGGAGCCTTGGTGTCCATCGAAAGATTAGTGAAAGGAAATAAAGGGAAAGGAGAGAAAATGAGTGAAAATATCAGTGAGGGTGACAAAATATGAGAGACTCCTAACTCTGGGAAATAAACAAGGGGTAGTGGAAGGGGAGGTGGACGGAGGGTTATGGTGACTGGGTGATGGGCACTGAGGGGGGCACTTGGTGGGATAAGCACTGGGTGTTATGCTATATGTTGGCAAATTGAACTCCAATAAAAATTTTTTTAAATGCCAAGGGGAAGAAATCCATAATTAATTGGCCACAAGGCATGAAAGAAGTTGTTTATAAGTCTAACTACACAACAAACTTGTTCTATGATATGTAACAAGCCACCTAATCTCTCTAGCCAACATATTTATTTATTCACTGGCATAGTGGTACTAGCTCTGCTTTCTTCATAATCTTGGAAATAACAAAACAAGGTGACGCATGTCAGAGCAAAATGGAAATAAAGGTATTGTTATGATTCTATAAGCAAGCATTAAGTAATATTAAGTAAGAAAGATGAAGAGAACTAAACACAAAATGAGACTCTCTGGAGATGAATTTTAGTTAACATACTAACTTTGATTCATGCTGGATATTCAGATTATTTAGAGATTTGGTTTATACAGAATCATTGCACTTTTAGTGTATTATATCATTGGTATAAATAATTAGATAGATTTTTTCTGCTTATATATCTTCATTCCATTTGATAAAATGCTAAAATATCTTTTTAGCATTGCCTATTTTTTTTATAAAGTATCTTTCCCTCCCATAGAATTTTCCATGAATCGTAAATTAGCTTCAAATGAAAGCAAGTAAAACAGATTTGATTAAGATTTTCATAAGAAAACTTATTACATGATGAAATAAACTACAGATAATAATGTTTTAATACACCATGCATCATTTAATCTTTTTTTCTTTTTAAACGGAAATTAATATAAATGTATTATGAAACAGGTCTTGTGGATTAAAGTTTGTAAGCCTCTAGTAATTAAAGATTGAAAGATGTTACTTTCTACTTACAGTGCATTTTCTATGAAATGACAAACATTCAGTAAGAGACACCAAAGGAATATCCAAAGGAGTTTTATTTAAATTATGATGTGTATATTCCAAATTAATATCACTTAACACATGTAAGAGGTTCTTTTTATTATCCTATCTCTCAATGAAAAATTTATAAGCCGGTAAGAGTTTACCGTTCCACCTCAATAGAATGAATTAGTTTCCTAGATATTCAGTGCTTTTGTCTGATTTAAAATATGTATTTAGAGATGTCTAGCCGTTTCACTTTAGAATTCAACGTATGAAACTTGGCACTTATACTTTTCTTACTCAGGTTTTTAAAATTATGAATATCATAAATTATATACAATGTATAAATACCATATATGATATGTATGAATATATAATATGCTATATTTAATGTATTTATATTATTTGAATAATATTCATATAATAGGTATATATACTCTCATATTGTCCAAAATATAGTTTATAGATTCTGTTTGTGAACCAACCTTTTCCCAAGTTGAAAATAATCACTGTGACAAGCCAGCAAAAACTGCATCTTTAAGAGTATAAGAGAAAGCCAAAATGCTTCCAGGCATACATAAAAGTTTACCTCGAAAACTTAAAAATACAATTACCATATGATCCAGAAATCCCAATGTCTGGGTATTTGGCCAAAAGAATTAAAATCAGAATCTCGGGCAGCCTGAGTGGCCCAGCGGTTCAGTGCCTGCCTTCGGCCCAGGGTGTGATCCTAGGGACCCGGGATTGAGTCCCACATCAGGCTCCCTGCATGGAGCCTGCTTCTCCTTCTGCCTGTGTCTCTGCTTCTCTTTCTCTCTCTCTCTCTCCCTCTCTCTGTGACTCATGAATAAATAAAATCTTTAAAAAAAATCAGAATCTCTAAGAGATATATGCACTCCTGTTTTCTTTGTGGCATTATTCACAATCACAAAGATATGGAAGCCACCTAAACCACTTAACTGTGCATTGGCAAATGAATGAAAAAAGATGTTGACAGAATATTATTAAACCACAAAAAGGAGATTCTGCCATATACAACATGGATGAACTTTGTGAATATTATGCTAAGAGAAAAGAGCTGGATACCGAAGAATAAATAGCACATGATTCCCCTTCTATGAGGTATCTAAAACAGTCAAAGTCATAGAAGCAGGAAGTAGAAGGTTGACCTCTGTGAAACTGGGGAAATGAGGAGTTGGTATTTAAGTGGTATAAAGTTTTAGTTGTGGAAGATGCACAAGTTCTAGAGACCTGCTGTACAACATTGTGCCTGTAGTTAACCTGCATACTTAAAATTTGTTAAGAGGATAGATCTCCCATTACCCATTCTTACCACAATATAAAAAAGAAGCACAATAAAATTTTAAAAAGTTGACCTTCTAGGATGTGTCTATGCTGCCTTGCTCAGGAAGATGGAGTGTACGACTTATATATCCTAGTCCTGAATCTATTTCCTCAAAGGATGATGAGTATCTCAATTTGATTTTCTCATATTTTAAAATCATTTACCTGTCACCTGCTGCAGAGGGCACATGGTCACATGCAAGAAAATAATTACAGCTACAGCAACATTCTTTGGACAATGTGAAAGATCCTTTGTTATTTATCTGCATTGTTCCATAACAGTAGCAGAACAAATTTAAATAAAGTTGGAGCTGCAATTATTTATTGTTATCTTTTAGATTATTTTTTACCTGGATAACACAGAAGAATAAACATAATCAGTTCCAGCTGGAAACACTTCTACACTATGTCAAGGACAATAAGTTCACAAATTGACTTTACCTGCTATTCATGTGGTATATGAAAAGAATCAGGCAAAGGGGAATTTAATTAGTGCGTCTCATAGAAGGAATAAATAGAAAAAAACGATAGACTACTGATCGCATTGAAAATGAGTAGCATGCTTAGCTGTCAACCAACAATTGAACAGAAGTGGTTTGTTAGCATTTCTTTGGTCACACACATTTTGATTTTATTAGATTATTTCATGTGGAGTCTAACTTGCATGTGATTTTATGTATAATGGTAAAATGCGATTTTATTATACTTATAAATTAGAGACTTGCTATAAAAAATTATACAATGACAAGTATTTATACAGAAAAACTAAAAGATTATAATATTTACCAAAGTCTTTTATAGATCCAGAGCAAGAAGCAGAGGATGAAATAATACCAAAGAGCATTTATCTTTAAATAGAAGCTCCCTCTTTTAAAAACAAGAATGACAAAGCAATAGATATCTCTGATTCAATGAAGCATATTGCCAAAGATATTTTATCATATATATGTGATTATCATTTGCTGTCTTATTAAAAAAAGGGAACATAAAAGTGAAAATCAGGAACTTTATTATGTACTGATTTTGTGCTAGGTAAACTATGTAAAGGATAGTATGATAATTTTCATTGTGGAAAAATAAATGTGTATATTGCCTTAGTATTCCCACTTATTAGAATAAACAGAGTCATATTAACAATCCTTATTTTTTTAAGATTTTATTTATTTATTCATGAAAGACACTGAGAGATAGAGAGGCAGAGACATAGACAGAGGGAGAAGCAGACTCCATGCAGGGAGCCAATGTGGGACTCGATCCGGGGACTCCAGGATCACGCCCTGGGCCAAAGGCAGAAGCTTAACTGCTGAGCCACCCAGACGTCCCAACAACTCTTTAAAAACAAGGTAAAACAATTTGCATTACCTGCTATTACATTATATGCCTGCTATCTAAAACCTAGTCTAACCTCAGCTTTTACTCATGTCCCTTATCTATCGCCTTTGAATTAGTAGCCTAGTTCATGAGTCACGTAAACATAGCTTAGTTTTCAGTTTGCTTTGTGCTATATGAGGAATCCAATGCATTTGTACATTTATTTTACTGAATTTACTCTCTAGTATATGTGATCGTATTAAGATATATGTAAAACAGTATCTTTGCCTAAAAGAAATTAAAACTATAGAGGAAGTTACCAACATGGTGACATAGGATACTGTTGAGCTTTTCTCTTCCCATGGATGCATCAAATATGCAATGACACATAGGTCAGTTCTCTCTGACACAAATCCAGAAACTAGGTGACTAACTCCTACATACTGGACAACTGAGAAAATACATTGAAATGGGTAGGAGAGGCTGAGACACACTCTGACCTTGAACTCCAACTCTGACATGGCACCTTAACAATCAGGGTGGAACTCCCAGCTCTCAGCCTCTCCTTGAAGACTGGAGGAGCACTTGGACTGCATATCTAGCACCTCAACTTTTAAGACTGCTAATTAAGGAATGCACTCCCAAGTCTTCTAGCACTGAGAGCCAATGAGACTTGTGTTTATAAGTCTCAGCAGACTGTAGCAAACAAAGAAGCAGTTGTTAAATGGCTGTGTGTGAGTACTGACCAGAGCTATCCCCCTCCAGCACAGAAGGAGTAGACGAAAACACCCATCCTCCAGATTTTCCACAGAAGGGAGTTGATTGCATATTATTCAGATACAGCCTGAGAGTCTAGCTCATAATTAGCCCCCATTTAGGCACTGAGTGGGATCGTCTCTGTAGCCAGAAGGAGCCAGTGGATGGTTCCCCCACCTTCTGTTCTCTGCTTGCTTCAGCAATAAAATCCAGTCTTCAGCTTGGATTTCATCCCTGAAAGCAACTTGCCAATACATCTAGTACCCCAATTTTTGCTGCTGTCACCCAAGGGATGTATGCTGTCACCCAAGGGATGTATCTCGAATCACTTATGTTGGCTAGCCAATGGAGCTTTGTACTCATGAGTCCCTCAGGAACATATTAAACACAAAAGCAGTTTTATCATATGGGCACACAAACACTTCCAACAGTTAGTCTCTCCAGGGTCAATGTAGAGGGAGCAGGCAAGAATGCCCAGCTACCAGGGACACCTGGGTGGCTCAGCAGTTGAGCATCTGACTTTGGCTCAGGGTGTGATCTGGAGTCTATGGATCAAGTCCTGCTTCGGGCTTCATGCATGGAGCCTGCTTCTCCCTCTCCCGTGTCTCTGTGTCTCTCATGAATAAATAAAAAAAAAAAAAAAAAAAAAAAGCCCAGCTACCAAGTTCTCTGAGGAAAGGAATTGACTGCATATTTTCACAGTTGCTTCCTCGGGATACAGCTTCTGATCCGAATGCATGTAAGAGTTTATTGGATGCTCCAAGGAGCTTCATAAAGCTGTGGACACAAAAGATATATAGATTGATGATTGGAGGCACAACTCTGGTAAATTGAGGCACAACCTATATGGTAGGGTGGTTCATTTATTCTATTTGTGAATCTGTTTGTAATCAGAATTTTAAGATTCATTTCGACATGGCATATGCTTCATTTTGCAACACAAGAAGGTAGTAGAAATCCATAGATGACCTCTGTAAAACTATAGTACGGGGAATTTTGAACACTTATGTCATCACAAAGTGAATCAAGAGGATAGAAAGCAATTAAAAGGTGGCTATGTAAACCATAAAGCTATAATAATATTTCAGTTTTAAAAATTAGGAAAAATAATTTAGAAAAAAAATGCACTAGGTAATTAAGAATTCTGGTAACATTACAATAATATGGTAAAGATTAGGAAGAAATGTTAATAATAGATGCTAATGTTAAAACTAGCCATGCTGGACTGAAATTGAAGTAAGTTATACTTATCTTGGATATTTGGAAACGTTTTGACAGTAAGGTCAATCAGACTGTAGAAAAGTTTTACTAATGAGGTAGATATGGCAAAGTCACTGAACATCTTTAAATAAAGTTTAGCCATATTAATGGGAATGGTAGGAGAGCTCTTGTTTGGACTAGACAGTTCTTCCAATCACTGCATTTGCTTTTAAACTTATCACCTAAAATTTTCAATAGGCTACCAGTATGCAGATAACTGGCATTTTCAATGACAGTTCTTAATCTTTCTGCCTACCTCAAAGCATCAGAAGCTCTTATTAAGAAAAATGAGAATCTTGAAGTCAAAGATTCAAAATCTTGGTTTACAATAATCTTGGTTTACAATTTACAAAATTTCATATGATAAATCAGGCATACAAAAACAACAAAGGTAAAATTTATAATAAATTATTTAATCTCTACAATCAAATTTCTGAGTTTCAAAAACCTGAAAGTATCATACAGCATATGGATATAACTCAAAATATATCTTCTTAAAAAAATGCTTTTTGAGATCATTATTTAACTCTATTATTAGGATCAAGTTATAAATTTCTACAGTATTCATGTAAAAATAGCAGCTAATTGATCATGGATTATTACTAAATCAATAAGAAACATAATAAATTGTACATTATATAATCTTTAAGCCATAGATTAGGGAAAAACAATTAGACATTTTTTAAATAATAGGAATGCAAATAAAGAGAATTTCATGAGATCAAAGATGGGTCTTTCAAAGACATGAAGAAACTCACTAAAAGAGAGAAAAGATTAGAAAAAAATATGGTTCTACCTCACCCAAAATAAAGGGAATACTTTATTCAATTATTTTAAATAGCATTATACTTTAGATATATAATTCAGAAATGAAAGCCCAGTTCCCTTCAATTATGTGGGGATTAAATAAGGTTATTTTTTAACAGTACATCTTATAATATTTTTCATCAAGAAGACATAATCTCCTGCCAAAATTTATTAAAATTAAATAATGTCAATTAGTAACTAAAGCAAGACCCTGGGGGTTGATATATAGGCACAATGCTTCCATTCCATCTACAACTACTCACCTGCTAAGTCATTTTCTCAAACACGATGCTAGGTACCAGATACATAGAGATGGAAAGTGCAAGAACCTCATAGAATTCAGTTGCAAGTTGGTTTTAAATGTCAATTCTAAAGAAATTATATCTACTTCTATTTAAGTATTCCTTCAGAAACCATTTTTTCTTTGCCATTTATCGTTTATTTTCACATAAAAATATACAGTAATATTGATTGGAACACATACCACATTTTTTAGGGATTCTATGCATACCCTTCAGGGAGCAATGTTGTGCCTGGGAACTACAGAATCTTCATTGCTTTTTATATAGACATTCAGAAAAAAATATATACACCTCCCAGTAATAACTATGTAGTCAGGCAGAGTTGAACACTTTCTGTACGTTGTACTCCCTACAGCCCTTTGAGTGCCTCTTTATACAGATAGGGTAACTGAAGCTAAAAGAAGTTTGCAACTTGCCCAGGGCTAAAATTGTGTAAATTTTCAGGGACATGATTTCCACTCTTGCATGGTCTGACTCCGAAGACTGCTCTTAACTACTTCACTATATCCTGCTAGTCATAGATTAATTGGTCTCCCAGGAAAGTTCCCAAAGCAAATATCTTCAATATGTGACAATTCCCTAATGCAAATATCTTGTCAGATTGCTATGTCATTGGATACCCACAAACATATATTTAAACACGCTATATGGTTGGTTTGTATATTATGCTGTTCTTCATGAAACAGGTTTTGAAAACTAGACACCATTGTGTGTAATTGGTAAAAATAGCATTGACGGGATTTTTTCATGAGATTATAATTTTTTAGAAAAATTAATGCTACTAAATACTAAAATGTAAGATAAGAAATCAGCCATGTCTATTAAATGAATATAGGTGGATGGTGCTCTTGGGTTGGGAGAATGACTGCTCTTTACAGGAGCTGTTGCAATCTGAAATGCTGCTTCTTCACCTGGCTGCACAACACCTTTGCCGCTCTGATTGCTCCACACTGGGCCAGTCTTTCCCCTGATATTATTGCCCAGTATTCTGTAGCCATGCTTCATTACTTGAAATTGTTCTTCAATGTGTCTGCAGCGTGTTCTTCAGCTTGCCCTATTTGAGATCTCCCCACTTCAGCTCACTATACAACAGCTGGCCAGGTATCCTGCTGTCATCCATTTTTTACACTTGTGCAGTCCAGTGGAGCTGCATTGTAGCAACTGTAACTTCACTGCTGTTGGTTTGGCCGTAGTCCAAGACTATGTGTTGGTGAATACATCCCCTCTTGTGATGCTAACTAAAATCAATGTTAAACATAATGACCAATATTCTGCTTATTTTTTAATTATGGCATGTTAGTAAACATCTATATACCTTTACACTCTGCATAATCTTTCTCATTAATCAAATTACTTAAATGTTTAGTTTGATAACATATTCCTTTTACCATTATTTAAATAGAACATTAGGAAATTGAATAACTGATGCATTTACCATCACCTTACAAGCTATATAAAAGGTTACATATTAAACAACAGTCCCTGGTGAATTATTCAGGAATTTTGTGATGTGCAACTATGCAAAAAAAAAATGTAATGAACATCAACTATCCATAGAAAATATTAAGGTTGCACTAGACAAGATACATGCAGAACTGCAAATTGCTCATAAGCTCCCCATAAGATATGGAAAAATATTCAGAATATAAACATATATTTTGGAAAGCTACCAGCAGGAAACCTGATACTAATAAAAAATATGAATCTAGTCACTAATATGTTTAAGATATTGGCTTATATATTATTTTGTGCTCCAAATATAGCAAAATATCTAAAAATTGTTACTCTTTGAGCTACCTTATTGCGTAAGTGATCCCACAGCTGACTTGGTATTCAGTTTCCACACACTTCTACCTAGAATACTCATAAATTATAGGTCACATGAAATGGCCAAATACATCAAAGTGAACGCATTAGCATTTTCCATTCATATTCAGTATATGATGAAGTTTATTAGTTTTCTTATAATGGAAAGACACCATAATAAAAACAGAATATGATTGAAATTGTTACATTAGAAACTTTGAAAGATAGTACAGGAATAGTAAAGGAAGAAGTACTGCCAGGGAGAAAAAGTAACAAATGAAAAAGTATACTTACAGATTGATTGATTATGACAGTATTAGGCAGACCATATTGGTGTGCAATAAATCATTTAATTATAGTAAATTATGTAGCTTCTTTGACTAAGAGCTAATCGTCATATACCATTAGTATAACATAATTTCAAGATTGGTTGTGTTGATAATTTTTATCTGGAAGGTGGGAGAAACAAAGACTGATGTTGCAGTTGATAAAGGAGCAGCATTTTCAAACACCTAGATAATGTAATACAAGAATTCTAGTTATTTTTTTTGTGTGCATGATGCCACAGCATCACTTTTTATTCCAGAATAAAAAGCTAGAGCTTTCTCCCTTCTTCTACCCCCACCCAATTCTAGTACGTCATCATACTGTAATCCCAATATAATACATGCCAATACTGGATAGAGCTATCAAAATGGTAAAATTAGACATATAATGTGTATTTAAAAGTTAATGCTGACCAGAGTATAGGTTGCGTGTATATAACTGGTAAACACCAAGTCAATAAACTCATAAGTGGGTTGTATAAGAAACTTGTCGTCTTTCAAAAATGCAAATTGCTATTTTGTGAACTTCTAGTATGCACACAGCAGATTTCTTTTCAGACAGTTCAAATTCTTCCCATCCCTCCTATTCCAGCTTGCTTTGGTTTTCCATGTTTGAGTCAAAGTTGCAAGGGCCTGAGTATTAGAAGACTATTGTACCTTGTACTGTATTATCATTTAATCTTACTGATTTTCACAGAAAGACTGACCTTCGCAGCTGATCTTTAGAGTTCCACCCATTTCACAATTCTTTTCCTACTCACCAGACTGCCAAATATGTCAAGTTCATTGTCACTACATCCACCGTACTCTTAGCTACATGGAAAGCACACTGGAGATAGAGAAAATCCTGCAGGTCACCTCGGACATAACTGTGTAGACAATTCACAAAGACATTTCTGCTCATTTCCTACCACATTGGTACAGGGACATATGGATATTTGGGGAGGGGGTGCTGGAGAGCTAAGACAGAGGATGTGGCTCTCAATGGCCCAAATTATCTGGGTATTCTAATACCATTCTTTCTTAGAGTCAATTAGAAACAAGATTCTTAGTATCTGGTTCAATCATTTTCTTTTTCTCAATCTAGAGCATCTTTATCCAGTTCAATTTAGTCTTGGCTCATAACCTACTCCTCTAAATCTATTGTTTATAAAATGAATGATATTCCTTAAATCCAACTTTCTAGCCTTGGCTTTTAAAATGAATTATTCAGGGGAAGATAAAGGGGTACATGGCAATGTATGGAAAACGACCTAGGTTAATATCCCAAAGTATTATTCTACCAGATATATTTTTCAATTTAGGAAAAGTATGAGCAAGACAAGTTTACTTTTAGTTATTTTAATATATACTTATATCTTGTTTAATAAGAAATACACTGAAATGTACAGCTTTTAAAATGTAAATTGAATTTTGTTATAATAAAATATGATTATATTTTGAAGTATGATATCTTGGACCCAACAATAACCAATTGTTAAAATCCTCATCCAGGGCAGGCCGGGTGGCTCAGCAGTTTAGCGCTGCCTTCAGCCCATGGCCTGATCCTGGAGTCCTGGGATCGAGTCCCACCTCGGGCTCCCTGCATGAAGCCTGCTTCTCCCTCTGCCTGTGTCTCTGCCTCTCTCTCTTATGAATAAATAAATAAAATATTTTTTAAATAAATAAATAACAAAATCCTCATTGATTTTTTTTTATTTTATTACTATCAGTAGAATACATATGTAATTTAAGGAACATTTAGACTTTTGCTACATTATATTCTGCAGAAGTAATTATTCTACACAATAGATTTTCCATATATTAAAATAAAGAGAAAATAGATGAAGTTTTTATTTTGAAATCTTATAAGATATAAATAACCAAACTTTGTGGTACAGAACCACATGGAAACGGTTTAAATTAATTTTTCTTCAGATTGCTGTCTTGTGTACAAAATCATGAAGTGATTTTTTTTTAATTTTCCCAAATTGTAAATTCTCAGGAGGAAAAAGTACTTTTAATAGGATCACTGCTGAAACTTAAACTTCTTTCGAGTTCACCAGATGATGACAGTTTAAGAGACTCACAAAAATGCATTGCTGTTGTAGACTGCTAAATGCAGCATCCCAGAGCGGAAATTTTATTCAGATCTCTATCAGGAGTTCAAAGATGTGGTGCAGCTCTAAGTAGGTCTCATGACTTTTCAAAATTAACTTCCTTTTTGTGTCACTGGGATATTGCGAGAGAACTACTATTCTGGATGATAGATGATCTGTATAATCAGTGAATAAATGTGCTCCACTGAGAACCTCAGAATGACCTAAGATGATCTCTTCTTCAGACTGGAAACTTTGAAGTTTTGGTTGGCTTTAAATCTTTGAGTATTTTTGTCTAATGAAAACACATTGCTAATATGATAAATCTACCAGTTTCTATTTAAGAATCTTAATAGAATTTAAATAGGACTGGACATTTTCCATAGAAATAGCTCAAACATATATATTGGACATGGCAGAAGGAGTTTTAAGATCTAAGAAACACGACCCACAAAAGTAACATTAAAAATGTCTTACTAAATTTGAATTTAAAAGGTGAAGAAAATATAAAGGCTATTATTATTACTATTATTATTATTATTATTATTATTATTATTACTACTACATCAGATTGCAGATAAAGGTAAGGGATCATTTTAATACATTTTATTCCAACTATTGTGAACTTTGTCCAATTTGGTGTGAATTTAGCTTTTGGCAGCATATGCACTAGATTTGGAAGAAACAGTACTCTGAAAAGGCCAGTATGACTTTTTCTTGTATGGTTGAAAGTCATGCTTACAAAAGATTTACTTGCTAAATAGATGCTAACTTCATGGTCTGACATTCACTCTAGAACCATTTTATTCATATCTATAGAATATGAAGCAAGGATATCACGGTTTCATTAATTAAGCATAAATATCTAGAAATATTTTTCTGAGTTTGAATTTTTGAGGAAAAAAACACGAATCATAAGGCTTTGTTGGATGATTCATCCACATCTGCATAATTCAACAGATATTTGCAAAGTACAATTTGCTTCCTCAGTCAGGGCAGTCAATGAAAAAGATGACTAAAGTGGCATGCCCATCCTAAAGTAGCTTAGCACAAAGAAAAGATAATAAAAAATTCTTATGTTTTATGTTTTTACTAGTATGCACTGGTTCCTTTAAACATCCAGAGTAAAAGTTACAAGGCCCTCTTCATTTGGACATTTATTTATTTATTTATTTGGACCTTTAAAATACTCATTAATAGCCTTTTTAAGAGAAAGCACTTACTACAAGGTTTTTTTTTTTTTTTTTTTTTTTTTTTTAAGAAAAGTCACTATATATTCCCTGTGGTGAAATACAGTTTATCTGTATAGTGAAGACAATTCACAATAGAAAGAAAAAGAACTAAAAATTCTAAGATCCCATGTCAAAGTAACCAAGTGTAGAAGAAATAAATAAGAGCCAGAAACATGTTTCTGTATTTAAATGGATAAAAACAAAGAATGTAAACTATAATGTGATCCCCAAGTACTAGAAAATATGCACACAGATCCCTGTGTGTGTGTGTGTGTGTGTGTGTGTGTGTATAAAAGAACCTAAAATAATTACAAAAGAAAAGAAAGAAAAAGAGAAGAAAAAAGGAAGGAAGGAAGGAAGGAAGGAAGGAAGGAAGGAAGGAAGGAAGGAAGGAAGGAAGGAAGGAAGGAAGGATCAATTTTCCTTCAACTAGATACTCTATTCCTCTGCTATTATTGTCCCTTATAACAGTCTTCAGTATAGAAGACTCTCTACTCTATCATGACTCATGTCAGGGCTTTACTCTTTTACTATAAAGCTACTTGCCAAATTTCTGCTACTGTATATGCATTCACCCATTAGGAAGAAATAATAATAATGGTAATAATAATACCTAATCCCAAAATAACCAGTGTTTTGTTCACATGTCATCTCATTTGATGTTCTCAGTAGTCCTGGAGGTAGCTAAGCCAAGCATCCTTGTTTTCATTTGAAATGTTAGCAAATCAACTCTGGTAACACAGTTTACAAATTGTTAGTTCCTAATTTATTTCCAGTTTCTCAGACTCATTAAGCCTTTCCCATGAAATACACAGAAAATCATCTACGAATACAAAAAACCCCAATCGATCCTAATGTCAACCATATTCTGAGCCAATTCTGATCTAAAAACATCAGCTACTTGTAACACCAGCACTTGTTATCCTCATTTCAGAGCAAATACAGTTAAATCTTTTCCCTACTTTTTCTAATAAAGTCTTATGTTGGATTATCCTATCATGCATCCCCTGTGGTATGTATTTGAAACTGCAATTCAGCATGTCTGGTGCAAATTCTGAATACCCTCATAGGTTCTGTCTTTTTTTTTTTTTTTTTTTTTTGGTTCTGTCATATTAAATTAATTACTCACCACCTTTCCCCCTTGTAACCACAACTCTCGCTATCATCTCCACCCCACTCCACCCCAATCCATTACCTGGTTTGCACACTTACCCACCACCCGCTACCCCTGCCAATATATAGCACATTTAGGCATCACCCGGTTTCCCCCACCTATAGGATTGGCCACCACTTCATCCTCTGCCTCACTTCCTTAGATTTGGATGTGTGTGTCTAGGGGGAGGTGGGATATTTACTCAGGACACTCTCACCTCCAAGGCCAGTCAGTAATCCTTCTCTGAGCCCAGGCAGTGCTTTGCTGCCCATTCTTTATCCTAGAGTCAGGACTTGGTCCTTGTTTCTCTAGCATCTAATAGCTTCAGGTTTTGTTTCACTTCAACTTACAATAAATATAATTTATAACCTAATGAGCCAGTATAACAATTCACACACACACTTAAATACAAGATTTACGAAATAATACTAACCTTTGGCAAAAGAGTTGGTTTCAGCGTTCTTAATTCTCTATTTTATTCTATTTAATACTACTTCATTCTGTGCTTTATTCTAAACTTTTCTGTTATTTTTCTCTTAAAACAAGCTAATCAAAATAAAATTAAATGAATTTATAATTTGCTAAGTGGATCATGGCCCCAGTTTGATAAGACAATGCTGTATCTTGCTAGCAATGTTCCACATAGAAGAACATTTACCCAAAAGATAATTGCTGCTGCTCAATGGGCCACCAAAGTCTTTGGTCTCAAATTTAGGAACTGATCAAGTTTTAAGTAAATTCCCATACCTTCCAGCAGAGGTTAAAAACACTCAAAGTATAATCACTATTTGGCCACCAATTCAGAGGACAAATTTTTTTTTTTTCCCCCAGAGGACAATTGTGCTGAAAAACCCTCTAGCTGCTGTTTTTTTCTAAAATCTATTTGTAAGATACATGAGAAGAGATCATTTGTTTTATTAATTGATGTAACGCTTGTGTCTAGACAGATGCTGGCATATAGGGAGCACTCAAATATTTGTTGAATGAATCAATCAATGAATCAGTGAATGTTTGGAAGAGGCTTAGTAGATTGTTACTTATTCATGCATTCTCTCATTCAATACATATCTGATGAATTCCCATTATACATTAGTCACTGTGCCTGTTCTTGGTTACATTATACAATTACTTCATGCCAAGTCCCTATTTTTAAGAATCTCTCAACCTAATAGAATATATCTTCAGTATGTTTCTGAGTGTTAAAGAACATTAATAATAGATTAATATGTATCCTTTGCTATACATGGAGTTTTGTATGTGACATGTATGTTAATTTTCTCCTTGTCAGTCAACAAATATTTATTTAAAGAACACTTGGAATGTGTCAGGCAGAGTTCTAGACGCAGAAGACAGAATGAGAAGCAAGAAAAAGTCCCTTTCTTCAAGAAGCTCACAATTCAGTAAGACAGGATAGAAATACCATAAAACAAGGAAATAGGGTCAAGTAAGTAGCCTTAAACACTATGAAGAAATAAAGCATGCTAAAGAGATAGAAAATGATTTGAGAAAGCATTAGGTTAGAAAGAAGAGAGACCCCCTACCTTAGCATAGCTTCTAAAGTCTTCTAGAAGACAGGGGGAAACTGAGATATTGGCGAAACCATCTCGGGAAAAGGCAACAAGTACCCCTCTCCTTCTTCAGTTCAGAAGGACACAGTGTTTGTACTATTTAAGGTTTGAAGTTTCATTATTGTTGGCCATTCATCCTCAAAGAAGAAAAAATTCATCAAAAAAAATTAAGAAAGGGAAAAGAAACAGAACCCTCTCTTGTTAAGCAACCAAGGTTAGTACAGAACATTTTGCTGCAAAGGAGGACAGTATTAAATTGAAACCATGTTTAAAGGGAGATGATTGTTATGACATGCATTTCTCATATCAGAGCAATTTAGATAGGAAATCACCGGTAAGCAAACATTCTGTATTATAAATGAAAAAATCCTGAAAGGATTATTGTTGTCTTTTTCACTGAACACATCAGCAAGAAAATTATTCAGCCCCAGGCAGAGGAAACAAATATCATCAAGTACAACAGTGTTGCTGTTTGGATCCTTCTCCTATCCTCAAGGACTGTCATGTTTTCAATACTCATTTCTTTGTATGTCACCTTTCAGTACAAGTCTTTATGTCGTGTACTCATTCAGTCTGTTCATCTCCTGATTGCTGCTATTGTGAACTTCTAGAATTTTAAGCATACCAAGAACACTACTTTCCCTGAAATAAAATTATGATGCAAAAACTAAAAGCAAATACAATTTGAACACATGTGAAGTAAATGTATATAAGTAGATTGCTAAGTGTTTACACTTAAAAATTAAACTATCTTCTTGGAAGTCAGCTATGGACACTTTTTCATATACCTAGGATAGTGTCATGAGTAGTCTTTCAGTAAAAACAAGCTAAATGGAAAAAAAAGGCAGTAAAGTCATTCTATTACAAACTCACTGAGAAGAAAAACAGAAACATAGGCCCTTAAGCTCCATTCCTCACTATTTGTTTCTCTGCTTATATGATAGGGTTCCTGACCCTAACGGTTCATTTTCCAAGCTCTCACATAAGCAGACTTCTTTGACTCTGGCCTGCAGGGGCTTTGGTGGGAGACAGGGGAATGAGAGAAAGTAAGAAGCCAGAGTGTTTCTTCCCCTTGCTAGTATTTTTTATCACTGTGCCCATGACACCTCCAGCAATGCCCACATGTCCTGTGTGGTTCTAACTCTTGCTAGACAGAAGGCCTGAATCTAGCTGTGGCAGATAAACCTCTCCCCTTAGCATCAGTAACATGGCCTCTTTCCTATTTACCTCCATCCAAAAAGAACTAATCGCTCCCTATCGTTGCTGATGTCTGCATTTTATCATTGTGCCCATTTTGTTGCTCAGTTTTCCATTACCAGCGTGACCAAATCTCTATAGCAGGTTCTCTTTGCTTTAAATTTTTTGAGTGGTTTCATTTTCCTAGTAACAACTTGAAGAATACAGGCAATATGTGATCTACTTCATACATATGTGGAATGTTAAAATGTTACAATGTGTATATTGAAATGCAAGTCTTTTCATATGTATGGTCATCAGGACATATCCCTACATTCTTTTCCATTCTTAAAATTTATGTTGGATATTTGTATAAATGTTGTATAAATTGTTCCACCAAAATTATTTTATAATGTTCTCAATTTCTATGAGATAAAGGCTTTGTTGTTCCTATGTGGGTAACCCTAACCTGACAAATTTTAGTATATCTCTATTATTTTAGTATTTATTTAGTATTATTTAGTATATCTCTACAAATTTTAGTATATCTCTATTATTAGTATTTTAGTATATCTCTATTATTACTCTTTCCAGATCATTGCCCTCTTTTGCAAAAGCAAACCACCTTTTTTGACATTCTTTTCTTCCTACATTCTTTTCTTCCTACTTCTTCCATATTGTTTTTCCTGGAGTTGCTATTTTTCCCACAAATTCATCTCCTAAATTTGATTTGTCCAAGCTAAGCAAATGAAGAAAGAGGAGGAGGAGGAAAGAAGTAATTACTTTTTCTAGATTTAGGATTGCTCTATGTTTGGTTGACTGTGATTTCTGTATTATGAAGAAAATTAATGTGCAATGAAGTGGTGATCAGTATTCAAAGAGAAGCAGAAATAAGAAAACAAATTAAAAATAAGCGGAAAGATTGAAATATTCAAAAAAAAGCAGAAAAGAGGTAGAGTTTAAGATCTCTTTGTGATTCTTTTGAAGTCAACCTTTATTCTTGCCCTTTACATCTCTTTATTTTTAAATATAAGTAGACACATATATATGTATTAATTTAAATAATTGGGGGATATACTGTAAGCCAATTTAGCCATTTTTTATTTAGCTAGGTTGAGTTTATTTTCTGTCACTTTGCAACCTACCCTACCATGGCATAAGTAAGACAAATTTTATTATATTGTGTTGACATGTCATACCTGTTCCTTGGAACAAGGACATTTCTTGTGTTAGGGTAATGAGGCCTCACATAGAAACCAAATTATTCTTGTTGTCTAGAATCCATTTTTAAAGGTTTGAAATCCAGACTTCAACCAGAATTGAGAGCAAAAGCCACAGGTGGGTTGCAGAGTGTAAATTCGGTTTTTCTCAGCCTTGACCATGAATAAGACAAAATGTCTACCCATGTTGGGGTAAGTTTTAAGAACCTATAGAATAGACAGCAGACTAGAAGGAAAAATAAAAAAATATATATATCAGGGAAGTTGAACCACTCACTCTGAATATATATACATGTAGCCCTTAAAGATATAGTATACATATTACAAAACAATGTGTGGAATAGGATTAGTGACTGAGTGCTCTGAATAAGTTATCTGAAGAGAATACAAAAACTTGCAATGTGAAATTACACATTTTTTCTATTCTATTTAATATTCATTTCTTTCTTGTTCTTTATATAACAGAAATAGATGGCTTCAAGGGCAAAATGCAATTCAGCTGATAAAAACAGTATGGCAGGTCAGAATTGGTAATGGCCTTTGCAATGCCTCTGTTTTGTTTTCTTATATATTTATAAAGGTTACTTTAAAATCTAGGTGTTCACCATAGTAACATGGAGAATGATTTTAATTGAGTTCCTCCAGTTTTTCTACCACTTTGAAAAATGTTATATCATTTATTTTTTTTTTTTAACAGAATGGGACAGTTGTATTTAAAAACATGAAATTCCTAAATGAAGCACTGCCCTGGGATGACAAAGAAGAAAGTTCATTCAAAGCCTCCCCAATTCTATGCTTTCCCTCAATGCAGATGTTTTATTCTTTCTTAAACGTACACACACATTCACTAACACAAAATGTTCACTAACTAAGGTGAAGATGTTTAAAAAGAATGAGTTTTTAGCAAAATAATTAAGCAGATGAATTTATCTGGTTACATTTTACTTCTCTCCTTTCTTTTTTTCTCTCAAAACTTTCCAAGTACATGCGCTCTTCCTTCTTCACTGGCTCTTCGACTATTTTCCAATAAATCAAATAGATTAAGAAATGAAAAAGATTTTCCCATTTCATTTATACTTGTAATTTAAGAACGAGATATTTGGAGAGTGAAACTTTTGGATCCTAATAAATAAATGTTTAGTAATTGAAAATCCACCCTTGATAATATCCTGAGACAGAGTTGGGCACGTGCTCAGATAGCTCACTGAGGTGAATACTTACTCCACTAAATTGCTGGTCAAATGTTGCAAAAATGTGGCTAAGGACTGTAAAGATTCCTATTAGAATGTTACATTCACTATACATACACAGATTAATTTATCCATTGATTATCTAACAATAAGGATATTTTATTCTTTGAAATACCAACCTTATTCTTATTAACTAATAATCCTATCTAGGGATCATAGGGTGTAAGGTCAATACCTCTCAATAGAACACAAA
Organism: Canis lupus familiaris; assembly: GCF_011100685.1. Taxonomy (NCBI): domain Eukaryota; kingdom Metazoa; phylum Chordata; class Mammalia; order Carnivora; family Canidae; genus Canis; species Canis lupus. The sequence goes on from NC_049243.1 coordinate 21,078,010, forward strand.
GTATTTTTAATATTTTGTGTTTGTTTAAATTTAAGTTCCTTTTTGCTGACATATATAATTAAACAAAGTACTCTCTACTTCATAAAATAGTGATTAGATCTATGTCCAGATTATTAAGGGTTTTTTTTATGGTTTTTAAATTTAATTCAATTAAGGTATGTCATGAGAGAACACTGATAAAATTCCTTGGCAGGTTTTAAGAAAGTTCATTTGCTTTTTAAAATTAGGTCAATTTAATCAACATATTAATGTTTCAGTGAGTGAATAATGAATGTATCTAATATTAATAAATACCAGATTTTACCTAAAAGGAGGAATGAGTGATGGTAGAGTGGAGATCTAATAGAGATGAGCTTCTTCAACCTCAACCTTCACATTAGTTAATATTTCTAAAAGTATTTTTCATTCTAGAGCTATCCATTTCTTAAACTTATATAGAGCTTAACTTTTTAAAATAGTGCAAAGGAAACCACTACTGACAGCTATTTTTAATGAAAAATTATTTGTTTGGGACCAAGTTCCATTTATCTCTGAAATGCTAGTCTTTATTTCCACCCCCAATGGTGAATTATTCACCCATTAATGCAGTATCTCAGAGATTTCCTCTACAGATCCTCAATGTCTGCCTGTAGTTCAAATAACCATACAGACAGAACCATATCAGTCACCTCAAATTTATGTAATTTTCTAAAAAAAAAAAACTATCTAACATAATTTCTCAAGTTATTTGCAAGATTATTTATATAAATGATTTTACGAGTTAAAAATAATCCTTTGATACAACTCCGGTAAGGGCTGACTTTTATCTTGCTAAACTTGGCCTCTGTAATTACAGGAAAGGTTTCCTGTCCTTATTAAAATACTTCTTGGCTGTGGCCATCCTTGGTTTTCTGGCTGCTGTCAACCTACCACTGTCTTCTCTTGGCTCTGCATGATCACACGAAGCATTAAGTTGAATGTGGTATCTCCTATTGCCATTTTGTTACCATCACTCTTAAGATCACACATTCTGTGCACGTGTGTGTGTGTGTCTGTCATTTATTCTGATAGAGTTCCAGGTACTCTTGTCATTGTGGCATATCATTGTTCCCATTGCTTCCATCTTCAAAGCAAAGTGATCCTATCTTTGATTATACAAGTTGTACTACGGTGGTCAAGACTGGCTGCACACTGATCTCTAAATCTTTCCATTCTAACGGAATGTATAAATCATTCTGGCCTAGTACTACATACAATGTGATTATATGTTGAAAGCCTCTGAGTTACAGATGCTAGCATTTTGGATTATTCACTTTCCCCTTCCATCTGCATTCTGAGTATTGGGATAAAAGGGATACTTTCCAGGGAAAAATGTCACTAGAAGTCCTTATAGCATCTGTTCTGTAGGGTACGTGATAATATACTCAGAATGATACACAGAATATGCCTGAAAGTAGAATAGGAAATTTGGTTAACATAGAAATGTTCAAAAATAGTCACATATAAAAATACATGACAAAAATATGCTTTGATAAAGGTTAAGGAGTGAGGCTTGCATCAAATACACTAGAACAAGTGTTTAACATGCCATTTTGTGGGATAAAGTTTCATGTAATCACAAGAGATGGTATCCAAAAAAGAAAGTAAAATTTCAAGTGAATGAAACACAGTTTTGCTAAGATAAAAGGATAATGATACATTTAAGAAACAGAAATAAGTTACTACTTATGAAATATTACACACTAAAGGGATGGATAGTTAAACCATTTACTAAATAAATCAAATAAATCATAAAAACATAATTAAATTCTAATATTTTATGTTTTATTTTTCAGAGGGACCTAATAAAGCTGGAAATGGCAAAGTACAAATTACGTATAAGTAGATATGTTATCAATCCCAAACTATCTATGATTCCTTGATTCTAGAAACATGGTAACCATATGTGCAAGGTGGTATGAGAGATAAAAAATGGAGAAGAGTATCGTCCTGGAATATGAAGTTGAGAGTGATTGATTGATGATATTTTAAAGATTTTATTTATTTGAGAGAGAGAGAGAAAGAGAGAGAAAGAGAAAAAAAATGAGTAAGGGGGGGAGGGGCAGAGGGAGAAGCAGACTCTCCACTGAGCAGGGATCCGATTGCTGGCCTCCATCCCAGGACCTCAGAATCATGACCTGAGAGGAAGGCAGATACTTATCTGACTTAGCCACCCAGGCACCCTGAAAGTGATTTATTTTTGGTTAAAGAAGACCTTCCCATAAAGTAGTACATTTTCAATATGTAAGAAGGAGGGATGCCTATAAAATCTGAAAAGGTAACATGGAAAAAATGTATAGAGGCTTGAATTGTCCTTCAGATTTAGAAATTGATGAGAAATTTACCACTTCCAACTTCCTTCTCAAGTCTAATGATTATCAAATGACAGAGGGCAGAACCATCTTTGATAAAAAATAATCAAAGTCCAAAATACATTAGGAGATAACAAGTGAGCACCTTGGTACTCTAAATAACTCTGGATGTCTTGAGTCAGACAAATTACTTTCTGAGGTACAGTAAGATTTGCATTGATATCATCACTGAACTGCAGTTAATGGTCTCTCAGGAACTATGTTGAAAATAACACAGTCCTGAGAGCTGTCAGGCTGGCTAATTTGTGGAAAATGACAGACAGTTTAAGAATATTTTATCAAGCAGATGCCTGTGAGAACTTAGAAAGACAAGAAGGGAAGAGGTCATCTTTAAGAGCTAGAAAAAAAGCACGAGGACAACAAATACAAAGCTCAACAAATACACTCATTTCTTCTTTTCTTTCTTTTTATGCATTTATCACAGCTAATTGGGGGAATGACACAGATTAGGGTTTGTCAATATTGGCCTTGTCGATATGTTGGCCTGATGATTTTTTTTTGTCGTGGGGGATGCTGTCTTATAGATTGTGGGATGTTTAGCAGTGTTCCTGGCTTAAATCAGCTAGAATCTAGAAGAATCTTTCCCTCTGTCTCCCACTCTGGGGTCAGGACAATCTATTTCTTCCCTGGAGGACATTTCACATCATTGACGACCACTACTGGATCACCTTACATAGATGTAAGGTATCTGAAATTTTTAAGAGAATTTGACAAGTCTTCCATGACATTATTTGGGACAAAATGAACATATATAAATATAAGGTTTTTAATAATTAAGTGTATTTGTATCTGGCTTATTTACATATTCAACAAATATCTATTGAAAATCTACTCAGTCAGGCACAGTATCTGGTATTGGGATAAAAAATAATGAGAGTTATATCAGTATCAATTTTCAGAAACTTTTTCATGCCTCCATGTTTAGTCTTGTAATGTCCATCATTTTACTGATGCTTTGGCTGTAGACAAAGATGTTATGGGTTTCAGTGCAAATTTGGAAGCTTTGTTTAAAGTGGATTTCCAGGGGATCCCTGGGTGACTCAGTCCCATATCAGGCTCCCTGCATGGAACCTGCTTCTCCCTCTGCTTGTGCCTCTGCCTCTCTCTCTCTCTCTCTCTGTCTCATGAATAAATAAATAAAATCCTAAAAAAAAAATTAAAAAACAAAGTGGATTTCCAAAGGTAAGTCAGCATTTGCTATGCCCAGGGAAGAGGAGGGAAATGAAGCTGGGGAGTGTATTAGGCTGAAGAAATAACATGTCTGAAATCCATGATATGAAAATAAGAACACTTATTCAAAGATCTTTGACAAATCTCTCAGAGAAAAAGAGTAAGAGACAGCATAGAAGAACATGAGTATATAACGATATAGAAATGACAGCACCATGTTGGGGCTTGCAATAACTATTTAGAATGTTTTACTTTACACAGAGTAATGAGAAAACATTAAAGGATATTATGAAGTGTCTGATAGGAAGATACTTGTTATTTGTAGCAGTAACTACTCAGTGTAGAAGAGAGAATAGGTGGAGAACAAAAGACAGCTCCTGCAATAAGAAGTGACTAGCTTTGATTAGCTAGCTTTGTTTGGCAGGGAGACTCGAGAGAAGTGGAAGGCTTTGAAATAAACTGAGGAAGAAGTGAAAAGAGGATGTTGTTGTCCTGAATCTAGAGGTAGCCCCCCACCCCCCTTTCAGAAATGAAGCAATCCTACCTGTTCTAGGGATATTGCAAGCTGACCAGCCAACTGATTGCCTACCTGGGAATTACCTGTGGGAAGAGAGCCACCACCCCCCTTCATGACCTACTTCTGGAGTCAACCTGCTTTTAGCAAAGAAGCAATGCAGAGTTCTACAATTCTGGGTTATTTGTTACACATAAATAATAACTAGAACATGCCCATTGTCTCAAATATCTATGATTTTACTTTTAGTTCATGAATATCTTGTAGACTATGTTTGACTAATGTGATTGAAATAATGCTCTTCAGTGACAAGTCTGGATCTCTCATGGACACTCTACTTAAGGAGTTAAACTAGTTGGATGAACATTGCTCTGAGAAATAGTGGCTGTGGTGGTGGTGAAATGTGGTGAGGTGCTGACTTTCTTGGCAATGCTCAAGGTGTTTCCTGATTAACTTTGATTGGAAGTTTCAAATGTGCTATTTTTATGGCTGCAATGTCAAAATTGCATTAATAGCCAAAATATGCCCAAAGTGTCAATATGCCCAAGTTTTCATTTGTGAACATTTTCCACGAGAGGCTAAGTGACAGATGATGTTAGGAATACACTTAGAATCCCCCCAAAAGAGAAGAAACTAGGACCAAGGAACAGTGCCTGGCCCACTGATATCTAGAGGTACTCGTTGTACAGAATATAGCTGTCTCCTACTTTCCTTTCAACATCACAGCCTTATTAAATGCTTGTCTCCACATTGTAGGCCTTACAAGTCTTTAGAAGGCCAAATATGTGCCTTCTGGTCCATTAAAATGAAAATAAATTTCCACCTATGAATATTGAATCAAAATTACTTGCTCCTACCCATGTCGATTTTCTCCAGAATGTTGGCTGTATCGTTACTAGAATGACCCAGGCAATTGACCAGAACATGATGATCTTTTTGGCTGCAAGTGAATTTCTCTGTGCCTCTTCCCTCTTCTTCCTTAGCACCTTTGTTTTGAAATGAGATGAGAAGGGTGTGCTTTCTGAGATGAGCTGCAGTTCAAGTAGTCCTTACTTTTAAGTTTTCCAATTGCTTCTCTTCCTGGCGACATTTATTTAAGAGTGTTCTTGATTATTATTAAACCTGGCAGGTTCATCCTGAGTGCCTGCAGTGCACCAGATCCTTTTGGAAAGCTGGAAGCAGAAGAGAGTGACTGCTATACAGAGAATAACAGCTGTCTGAAACTGCACTGAGCTTTGACCTTGGCAGTTTTTCTTTAGCTACTTCTAGCATTTATTCAGAGTGGGCAGTGACTCATCGGCTCTGTCACTACCGTGGTCATGTTGTATTAATTCTAAAGCCCTGGTGCTGCAGAGTTCCTATCTTTAATCCTTACTTGTGTACCGTAAGAGTTCAGACTTGAATACACTTAACCTTCAGAATAAACTTATTTTGTGCTTTTCAACATCACTTGAAAATAATGAAGATCTGGTTATGAGGTAGCAATTCTAATTGTAGGGTAATGTTAATGGGATAATTTGCTGGACTAGCTTATGTGTGGCTACTGTATGCTGGCATTTGAAAAGTAATTTACTAACTTCTCTCTCCATAATTAGAAAAAATAAAATATTCCTTTTATTTCTTCTCTCCATGTGCATCACAGTAGAAATTTTATCTACACACCCACATGTAATAGTCATTTTATACCCTATCAACATGAAAAGGTAACGACATGGAAAACATATATGTTAAATAGCACATGTGTATACTTAAGTCCATTTATACCATTGGAATTATTTAAACTAGTGAAGATTTGAAGGATAATAAGGTAATAAAATGTGAAAATTATCGTACCTTATGTGTTGCCTATCCCAGCCTATATGAAGGCTTATCTATTGTGAAATTTATTTTAATTTTGAAAACAGTTTGGAAAAATATGTCATATTCTTCCATTAATTTGATCTAGGTTTGAAAAAAAACACCCATTTTCACTGAGGCAAAAATATAAAAACAAGCATTTGGTATTTAAAAATGTAGTGCTTCTATGGCAAATGTTACATGTAGTTTACACAAAAATCTATATTTTTTGCAGCTATCAAACACAAATTAACACAGAAGGAAAACTAGACATTTTGTGATTCATTGTGGAAAAATAGACTTTATTCCCTACAGCAGAATTATAAATCTTCTTAAGTTATATCAGAATTAGATCTTTCCAAAGAAATACCTCTCCAATTTTATCCTTGAAGTACAGTTTTTTAAATGTTATCTTAATTAAAATGAATCATTTTCCACAGAGAATTTACCATTTCATACAAAGTACATTTGATCATTTATTTCTTATGCATAGCGAGTGAGTAAAATTATACACTTCCTCTCCCACCTTATCACATGGTTATATTTGGCAGTACCTCTCTTTTATTGTTCTTCATCAATTGAATTAATGAACTGTGAAATCAGTTATTATTCTGTGTATATATATTATAATTTCTGAACTGATGCTTACTTTAACCCATACAAATCAGGGAAGCATTGTTTTAGAAGTTCTTCAAAAAGGGTTAAATATACAACAACAACAACATAAAAAATAACTGTCTTGCATAAGGGAGTGTAAATCACTAGCTGCATATGTGTTTCTAACTGAGGCTTGTACAGTACATAGCGAGCTACAAGTAAATGGTGTTGAAAGTATCCTGTCAGGATGGATCTGTCCTCTGGGTCTCCACCGAACATAATTAGTTTCATGTAAAATGACTGGTTTTCAAGTTTATTATATATGAATTTAATATACCAAATAGATAGAATACAAGAAATGATAAGTGGAAAAATTTCAAAAGATTTATATTTCTCTAGTGAGCCCCAAAATAGCCTATCCTGCATTCCTCTCAGTTGCCACACGATGTGTATTACTCTGACTTTGCCCACAAGTGAGCTGATTAACTGTTTTGTGAGGGGCTTTTTACTCTTTCATTTTTTTCTTTTACAGATAAAAAAGAGAAGCCTATAAAGAGGATACGTGACCGAGTTTGTAAAATTAAAGTGTATGCAAAAATGACATCTCCTCCATATAAAATGTTTGAATTATAAGAATCCCTGAATATAATTTTGGAAAATTTGATAGGTGCCTTTCAGTTTAGTTCATCTAGTTTATTTGTTATCAGTAATTGGAATACAACAAATTAATTTGATAAATTCACTTTACATGTTAAAGTTGTCCAAGATCACAAATTTATTTTAGGCAGTTTTCCTTTTTTTTCATAATGCACTAATAAGGGCTTCTACAGCATTTTATCTTTTTTTTTTCTTAGCATTAGGCATGTATATTTTTCTTGTACAAAAGTAGCGTTTTTTTTTCCTATCATATTTCTTTCCATTAAGAGCTATACTTAATTAAACAAAAGGTCCTCATCGCCAGATACAGCTCATTGTAGACTAGATATTTGATGGATCAGAAAACATATAATGTACATGTTCAGATGCCATCTCTTTAGAAACTCTTCTCTGATCATTCATTCTGGCAGTTCCTCAGCTACTTCCTAGCATATCTTTCCATTTCATTCTTTAAAATTTACTGTCCTCTGACACGCGTTCTTCATTTACTTTTTCCTGGTATATTTGACCCTAGATTTTTTTTCCCCAGACTCATCCCCACACTCAATATTTAATGTTCTTGCCTAACTGGTCTTATTTCTCTGTCCTTAGTACCTAAGATTCTGCCATGTACCTCTAGAAATCAAAAGTATCACTTAAAAATACTTTAAAATTCAAAGACAAAAGGAAAGTAAATAATACACGTAACACCTTATCTTAAGCATCAACCATGAGTTTAGCAATAAACTACAAGCACATGGGGTATGAGGGGTATGTGTGTGTATGTGTATGCTTGCATGTATGAGAACTGGGCCTTAAAAATGATATTTTGCTGAGATATTTCCCAAAATGTAGTGCTGAGATCAGTATCCAAAAATTGCAATTTAGTTTGCAAAAACCAGTTAGATTATGGAGTGTGGAAATTGAGAGAAAGAGCAAAACAAACAGAGACAGATACTGAAAACATGTAGACAACATAGGAAGCATACATTAAGGTACAAATCTCAGTATCTTTGGGCTCCCCTGCGCTCCTGTCTATTCAACATTCTGTGAATATGATCTGTACATTTACAATTCCAAGCACAGCATTTTATTTCTTCACCCCAAATGATTACAGCCCCAATTTTGCTTCCAGAAAGATCATTTAGAGTATTTAACGCTTAGCTCATTTGCCATGGCCTCTCTAAGTGTTTTCTAATCCCACCAGAATAGCACCCCAATGTACAAGCGCTTCATTAGACTCTGGAAGATATTGTGTAATTCATATCTGTTTTCCCTGCTGGATTTTAAAGTCCTTCATTATAGTTGCACACTTTATTGATCTTAGCAACCCAGTACTGAAGAGAATACCATGTGTGTAATTTTCTACACATCATGAAATGCAGTATACCGAGATGGGAAGGGTGGGAGCTTGGAAACCCCAGGAGAAGGTCCTGTTTGCCAGAGGGCTTTTCCTCATCCCTCCCAGTCAGCACATCACACATTACCTCTGCCCCGTCTTGATAATTCCCTAAAATTCCCTTTCCTGCTTATGCATTCTGTACTTTAATGCTCATTTCATGGAGTTTTTATAATAATTACGTGACCTACCATAAGTAAAGAATTAAGGAATTCCATATAATTGTAATTGTTACAATTACTAATAGTTACAATTACTAATACATTACTAATGTAATACATTAATGTATTACAATTACTAATACATTACTAATGTAATATATTAATGTATTACAATTACTAATACATTATTAATAATAGTTTTTTTAATGGAAATCAATTTAGTTGATTCCATTATTCTAAACATTAGAATGTTGACAAATACAGTTGCAAGCAACTGCGAGCTGTTTCCTTCTAACCCTGGTTCAGCTTGTTTATTTTCCACCCCTGTGTAACAAATTGCCTACATACTTAGTGGCTTAAAACAACACCCTGTCATTGTCTCACATTTCAGTGGATCAGGAATCCCAGCAAGGCTTAGCAAGGGAGGCTCTGTGCTGGTTCCCATAAGTCTCCATCGAGTGTTAGCCTGGATTAGAGTCTCACCTGAGGCTTGGGGGTCCTCTTCCAAGCTTGCTGGTTGTTGGAAGAATTTCCCTCCTCCTAGCTGTAGAACTCACCCTCAAGGCCAGCAGGAGAGTGTCTCTAATGTTTAACCTTTTCTAAAAGCTCAGCTGGCTATGTCAAGCCCACCTAAGATAATTGTCCTTTTAATTAAGTCAAAGATAACTAATTAATACTGTTATCATGGGAGTAACTTTCCAACATAACTACAGATTGAATATGCACTAAGGGTATGGCATTATAGAGGATGTGTACACACAGGAACTGGGATATGAAGATCTTAGGATCTTGCCTACCACACTGAAACTAGAAAATGTATATTTATTTTATATATTGTGACAATGTCCTTGTGTGTGGATGAAGAAATGGTTTCACGATGCCTTGGAATATACCAAGTGAAATATCATGAAGATCCTTGGGGAACTCTTGTATGTGAACAGGTTGTACCTCAGACAGTAAAAATCAATTACCCATGTAAAAAAATAAGCATATTTGTATTACTTTTAAAAATTCATAATTACCATTAAAATGGGTGGTAAACATGTGTCTTCAGGATAAAGATGAACTAATGTTTCATATTTTAATTAGTGAGGAAAGAAAATTCTGATGAAAATTATATATATGTATAAATATAATTATATATGTATAAATATATATACATGCACAATACAGTAAGGAAAGGGTGTTCAATTTGGTGGGGGAGGATTTTGGTCTGAGTGGTCTTTGGACAGCACAAGTAAGATGATCAAGAAATGAATATTTCAAGAGAACTAAAGGGAGGGAGGGAGAGAGAGAGAGAAAAGCACAAGGAAAGGGAGGGAAAAAGAGAAGGAGAAAAGGAGATGGAGACAGGGAGGAGAATGAGTAAAAAAGCATACCTCATTCTGTCCACTTCACTATGATAAAGGGAAAAAAAAAAAAAAGGTGAAAATGAACATCAAGAAAGTGACCTAGAGCACCTGGGTGGCTCAGTCAGTTAAGCATCCTTCTCCTGATTTTAGCTCAGGTCATGAGCTCAGGCTTCTGAGATAAATCCCCATGTCAGGCTCTTCACTGAGCATGGGGTCTGCTTAAGATTCTCTCTCTCTGGGCAGCCCAGGTGGCTCAGCGGTTTAACGCTGCCTTCAGCCCAGGGCGTGATCCTGAAGACTCAAGATCGAGTCCCATGTCGGGATCCCTGCATGGAGCCTGCTTCTCCCTCTGCCTCTCTCTCTCTCTCTCTCTCTGTGTGTGTGTATGTCATGAATAAATAAATAAAATATTAAAAAAAAGATTCTCCTTCTGCCACCCCAACCCCCACCTAGTGCTCTTGCACTCACTCTCTCTCAAGAAAGAAGAAAAGGACCTAAAACCAAAACTTTATTTTTCTGATTAATTGATTGATTGATACGAGAGAGACCACAAGCAGTGAGAGGAGCCAAGGGAGAGAGAGAAAGAGAATCCTAAGCAGACTCCCCACTGAGCTCGGTGGATCCTGTGACCCTGAGATCAGCATCGGAGCTGAAACCAAGAGTCAGATGATTAACTGATTGAGCCATCCAGGGACCCCTAAAACTGAAACCTTAAAATACACTGAAACAAAAACAGGGGCACCTGGGTGGCTCAGTGGTTGTGTCTGCCTTTGTCTTAGGTCATGATAGCAGGTCCCACATTTGGCTCCTAGCCGGAAACCTGCTTCTCCCTCTGCCTATGTCTCTGCCTCTCTCTGTGTGTCTTTCATGAACAAATAAATAAAATCTTTAAAAAAAAGAAACAGGGATGCCTGGGTGGCTCAGCTGTTGAGCATCTTCCTTTGGCTCAGGGCGTGATCCCAGAGTCCTGGGATCGAGTCCCGCATCAGGCAACCTGCATGGAGCCTGCTTCACCCTCTGTCTCTACCTCTCTCTCTTTCTGTGTCTTTCATGAATAAATAAATAAAATCTTTTAAAAAATTAAAAAAGAAACAAAAGCAAAGGAAATTATTGAGGAAACTATTCAGGAAGAAATTATATATTTAATCATAATTTATTACTAAGTTATAAAACTCAAACTTTTTTAAACAAAAAGCTCATATCATGGAATTATTTCAACTTTAAGTTTCAAAAACATCACACCTTGCCCAACTGCTGCCCACATACTCTAGAAGCAAACAAGGGATCTTTATTAACAAACAGACACATTTGTTTTGGGTGTCTTCTGTGGTATACGGGAATAGATTTAAGCCAAAATCTACTTTTTTTTTTTTTTTTGGATATCATTTCTCAGAAGTAAATGTTGAGGAAAGATTTTTTTTTTTAATTGGTTTTGAATTTCCAGTATACTAAATGTGTTCATTTCTTGGGCATGTTCCCTATAAAACTCTGAAGTGATGGTAATAAATTAAGACTGTATATGCATATATTAGTATAATTCCACCCTGACCAGCCAAGTGTGCATAGCATGGAGACTGGATTCTGCTAGGAAGGGTAATATAGGAGTGTATGTCCTAAGACCTAAATGGAAATTTTATTTTGTATGTTTTTACTTAATAATAAATAGGTAAGGAGGACTTTTCTGAAATTTGCTTGGAGCTACAGTATTTAAATTCATCCCCTGGGATAATAAAAGTCAAATTTAGAGATTATCGAGGGATATGACCCTGATATAGATCTAATTGTTGGAGAAAACTATATACATCTCTTCAGGGTACTTTAGACATTGACTTCTCTATAAGGAGAACAACATTGTTATAGATAAAGGTTTACTTTCTAATGGAATTTGATAGGTTTTATGTGCAGAGATGCAAGAACATTCAAATCTTGCCCTAGATGAAGATTGATTCAAAAGGAGTATTTGCAGAGAGTCAATCAAACTACCATCTTATAAATAGCCTTTACATACCCTATATACCACTGAGCTCAGGAAAAGTCTGCTTTGTGGTGTACCTGAGTGACTCAGTCAGTTAAGCATCTGACCCTTGATTTTGGGCCAGGTCATGATCTCAGGGTCCTGGGAAGGAGCCCCATGTTGGGGCTCAGGAGGAGTCTGCTTTAGAATTTCCTTTCTCCCTCTCTCTCTTCCCCTCCCCACCCCCCAGACTCTCTCTCTTTACCTCTCTTCCAAATAATAAATAAATCTTCAAAAAAGAAAAGAAAAGTCTGCTTTGGAGCACTGAGCTAGAAGTGAAGTTTAAATGAGACCTCTAATCAATTTGATGTCTTCCCTTTCTCAGCAGTATTTTGGGACACCTGTTACCAGACAACTAATGATGAGAGAGAGAGAGAGAGAGAGAGAGAGAGAGAGAGAGAAATCTGTAGTGAAGGCCCTAGACTGATTAAACTCACAGTATACTTGCAGGATTTGAAAAACAAGAGAAAGAAATGACCTTGAAAACCCAGTCAGCCCAAGGAATGAAGTTTTTTATAGGTCTTCTTACTTCATAGAGGCATGTAGCTCAAGAAAAAGAATGAATTTCTGACATTAAAGCATAAAACCTGTCTTCTTTAGTAAAATTTAGTTTGAGGGACACAGAGAAGGCTTTGCAAACAGGTCCAAGCTATTGCGCAAGGTGCCCTGCAGCCTGGTTGTATGACTCAGTGAATACAACGATGCTAAAGGCATCCATATGAGATCAAGAAGCCGTATGAGGTCCCTGGAAAGCTCTAATTGGAGAGTCTCAGCACAGATGTTAGTGTTCTGCAGTAGAGCCACGTCGTCAGCAGCAGAGACCTACCCTTTGTGTGAAAAATAACTCCTGTTCTATAGATGAATGCCTGACAAAGAACAGCAAGTGACTGTGCCATCAGAGGTGCCCAACATTCATCCTGCCGTTGTCAGGTTACCAAATCACAGAGTCAAATGGTTGCAGACGCCATCCTTCACTCAGTTTAAATGGTACCTTCTGGAACTGGCCCGAACAGATCTGGAGGTTACAAGTAAGTTGCACGAGCAGGTAGCCTTGATTCTGTTTCACCAATGTCTATTCCTCAATTCCCCACTTTGATCTCGTGGCTGCAAGTGGCTTGAAAACCTAAGACAGGTGAAAATCCAAAGCTGTTGCAGGACAGAACACTGAGGATTCTATTAGATTCCTTGGGCTGTCATAACAATCTACCACAAGCTGGGTGGCATAAAACAACAGAAATTTATGCTCTCATACTTCCAGAAACTGGATGCCTGAACTGAAGGTGTCAGCAAGTTCATGTTCCCTCTGAAGGCTCTGGGGAAGAATCCTTTCTTGCCTGCTCCTGGCTCCCAGTGGTTGCCAGAAATTGTTGCTGTTCTGTGTCTTACATCTGAATCACTTCAATCTCTGCCTTGATTCTCACATGATGCTCTCCATTTGCTTGTATTTCTATCCAAATTTCCCTCTCCTTTGTCTTATAAAGACACCATTCATTACATTAGGGGCCACCCTAATCCATTATGACCTCATCTTGGTTACATTCACACAGACAGTTTCCAAATAAGGTCACATTCACAGGTACCAGGGGTGAAGACTTTAACACAAAAGTTAGGGGAATGCAATTCAACAGACAACAGGGAGTGGCAGTAAAGGGCAGTGAAAACAAGAATCCTCAATGTGGGCAGAACTGGAAGGGGTGTGTACTTGGTTAGTCACTCAGTATGACTTGGTTAGTCACTTGGTTAGTCACTCAGTATGAAGAAGGACCTGACATGAGGTCAGAACACACATTTTCTGGGAAGTGACAATCATTTGGCAGTTGATGACAAGCATGAAAGGAGTGAGATTAGAAGTTCAAGGTCAAGGAAGTTAAAGAAGTCAGTGCACAGGTAGGCTTACAGGAGTCAAGATTTTTGTGTCTCAAGATTTTTTGTGTCTCAAGATTTTTTGTGTCTCAAGACTTTTGTGTCTCAAGATACATGTTACAGAGAAGACGATGTTTCAATGAGCACAGGAGCATGAGATCCACTGATTCTACCCTATTCAGAATGACCTGGCATTATGGAATAATAGGATGTCTCAATAAAGGCTCAACTAAGGTGACGTTTCTGACAAAACACTTCCCAGGGTTTCAGTGCTGTCTGCCAGGATACAGTGCATGCATTGTACTGATTCCTTGAAATATGGAGTTTATTTTCAATACCTTAGACTCAATGACACACAGTGCAGGGATTGGGTAGGACTGGCCTTTCTTACCATCACTGCCAGTCACCAATAAGAAATTTGTATTGCCTTGCCTGAAAACTTAGCCTCGGCTGGTTTCTGGGGGTAGAAGGTTGGGGATATTTATACTAGGGAACTTGGGAGTTCTAGGTTCCCAGACACATACTGGATGGTAGGGAGTAGTGTGGAAATCAGAGGGTCCACTTGGGCTTCTCTTGGTGCTTCCATGTCCAGCACTATGGTAAAAAAGTATCAGTAGCAATTACAATTTTAATCAAGGTCTCAAGGCTTATGCTTCTCAGAGATGAAGGTCTGTGCCAACCCTTCAGGCAAGCATTCAAGACCAGATGAAATGCTGCCCACAGGGGAGACATGGCAAAAATTGGTGGTGGATAAGGCAGATGACAAATATCACTAATAGCCTTAGGGCCAGTTTCAGTAAAGAGAGCTGGAGCTCATTCTTCTATCTCTTGCCTATTAAATCCTCTGCAGATACCTTGAAGACTAACTCTGTACTTAGCTTGAAGTAACAGAGTGGACTTTTCATCTCTTTATCACCAATGCCCTAGATTCACATCTTCTAGGCTTATCACATGATTTCTGCCAAGGTAGAAGTAGAAAGCATTCACATCATGGGCACCTCAGTAGTACACGTACAAAAAATTTGGAAGCAGTAATCTTTGATCAATTCTTATGAGAGTTGATGGACAAATGCCTTGATTAGATAATCCCAGAAGGCATTTCATAGGCTTCCCAGAAGCATCTATTGCCTATTGCGATGAAATCAATAATGCACCTTATTGGTTCTTCCTCTCTCTCTGTTTCACTTTCTGATTCTTCCCTCTTACTCTCTGGCATCACTTCTCAAACTCTCTGCACACATGTATTGTCTCAACTCTTTTTGAGGACACCCAAGCTAACATGGGAGACTTTTTTTTTTTTTTGCTACTTATTTTGGTATTGTTTAAATCATTACTGCAAAGATACATTAATTTGTAACACCTGATTTTAAGATGTGACAAATAATAAAAGCAGAATATGTCCCATAGCATGGACTTTGAATACATAGACTAACATGCTTGCATTATTTTCTGCAATTTTTTTCTCACTACAACATCAGTATCAATTAATAAGATAGAATTGTATATGTTCTGTTTTGAACTCCTCCAGAACAAGGATTGATAAACTATCAATTAAAATGCAATTGCACAGTCACTTAAAATTCCTATACTCATTATTGAAAAAAGTATTTCAAAGCCTGATCTCTGCTTTATTTCATGAAAAGAGACAGCCAAAAGAATCTGGGAAAGCAGAACTCAGAGGAGGGTTTCTGAAGTAACTCAAGAGATCATGAACACTATCCTGCTTGTTATTCATAGAGAACTCTATCCATCTATCCATCCATCCATCCATCTATCCATTATTTCATTTAAATCACTAATATTTTGATCTCTGCTATTTTCCATATAGACTTCTAGATGCTAAGAATTCAACAGTAAAAAAATACAGAGTTCTCTACCTTCTTGAAACTTACACTCTATTTGGTAAACAAATGAAATAATAAGCCCCACAATATATCATGTGGCAATGCATGCCAGGAATAAAATTATTAGGGCCGTAAAGAATAAAGAGGGGTAAGTATTGACATTTAGATATGGGGATAGAAAAAGGTATCTTGAGAAGGAGTCACCATAACAGTCCCCTGAAGCAATAAGGGAATGGGTCATCAACTATCTGGGGAAAGTTTTCAAGACAGAAGGAATAATAAGGAAAAGGATCTAAGGCAGGAGCATGCAGGGCACATTGCGGGAGAGTGTAGAGGCCACTACAGGTGTGAAGAGGGGGTTAGCCGGGGAAGATCATGTAGGGGCTTCTAGGTGTGATCTTTGAGTTTTTTCATACTATGATGGAAAGACACTAGAGTGCTTTGAACAGGGGCATAATAGGATTTGGAAAACATTTTAAATGGCTCTCTTTGGCTGCTCTGTGGAAAATATATTTTTAATGAACCAAGTAAAGTTGTATTTTAAAAGAAAATCCAAATTCTGCAAAGAAAATGGGAAAGTTGAGGATAAATTAAAATGACTACATTACATTAACATGTTGGAAATGTTCACAGACCTGGAGTCATTTTGTTAGTTTAGACACATAAATATTTATTATATGTAAAACGATTTAATATGCTTTTGGATTTTTCCTTCCTTTGCTCTTGCTCCCCATCCACATTAGCCCTCCACTGTGATCTTTTGTACCTTTTAACAGGAAGACAGGCAGAAAATTAAAAAGAACAAAAATCTGCCCCAAAAAGCTATTTGCTTCTGCTTAAAAAGAGGCCCGGACATATTCTCAAGCAGCCAGCAGAAACTGAGAATGTCCAGGCACAAAATCAGCTCAGTGTAAACAGATGGCCCTGAAGGTGGGCCATGTCCCACAGACAGGGAGGTACACTGAAACTAGTGAGGGGGAATCGTGAGATGGAACATAAATTCTGCAAAGATTCATACTGGTAGCTATGAAGGCATAGTACCTAGCATAATAAAGCATGAAATTAATGCCTAATAATTACTAAGTGAACTAAAAAAATAATAATTATTATTGTTATTGAGTGAACTGAAAAAATTAAAATAAAAGAAGAGGCATCTCAGAACCTCTGCTTGATCTATTTTACTGGAGAGAGGGCACAGATGATGCCATCTATCTTTGCTCCAGGAAGACCAGCATAGCACTGAAGAGGTCACTGACAGGCATATGCTCTTGGCAGTGCAAGGTGGAGCCTGAGATCCTGGGGAATCTGGGAAAATATTCCATTTTGAAGAGCCAATGATCATGGAGGGGTGCCCAGTTTAGAGGATTTTCGGAGACGATGGTGCCATTGGCTGTTAGTTGTGGATAAGACATTTGGCATCTATCTCTTTTATGTTTGGGGAAAACTTGACACAAAAAGAAGATGAAAATCCAAAGTGTGATCTTGATCCTAAGCAGGTAGTGTCTGAACAGAGTCTCAGGGTTCTCTTAACCATCAAAGTAAAACAAAGTTAATTGGAAAGTTAAACACTTGGTAAAACAATTTAAAGTTCACTTTAGCTCTAGGGTAACGTGAATTATGTCTTAGGCCACTCTCTTTTTCCTTCTCCCTCTCTCTTTCTGAATATCTGGATTGTTGACTGCTAAAATATGAATAACTTTACTGTAATTTGTTACAACAGAATGTTTTTGAGAAAATGTTGTGATTGCCTGTCTCTAAAAGCTTCACAGACAGAATGCAGAAGGCAGGGATAATGCTGAGCCTCAAACCTCAGGGATTGCTTTGGTTAATTGCAAAGTTTATTTTTTTCTCTTTTTATAATGCTGTGTCATCTAGGGGTTCCCAGCCCACTCGCACGGGTTCTGTTGCTTAGTTCTTCATGTCTACTGAACAGCTGTGAAATGTTGCAGCGTGGCGAGCTGAGACCACAAGTCACATTTGCAGCACGTGTTACTGCATTGCCATCATCATTTCACATTTTTAAGAGATATCAGCTGAAAATGAGTGGTCAACAATCAAAAGACATTACAAAACCCATTTAGATAGATGGAGAGAGAGAGATACATGCACACTACTTCTATCTATACAAACTATATTTCATATAAAAAATAAAAACAGCTAATTAAAACCAGAATTATTCATTGATTCAAAAATCCTAAAGTGGTTATATAACAGGCACTCTATTTTTATATATCATTATACATTTCAAAGGGAAAACATCATTGCTATTTTCGGGAAACCAGCCTAAGGTTTAGAATGTGTCTTGTATACCTATGCCCTTGATTTTTTTTTTTTTTTCTTAATTGAGCAGATTTTGGAAAATGGCTCTTATGAAATTCAATTACCATTTCTTAATGTGCCAGGGTTTCTAGAGAATATGATTATAGTAAATCCATGGAGATTATCCCACCGGCCAATGGAAGGAGTGCACAGGGTAGGAACGTGCCACCCAATTTGCCCTGAAAAACAACTCATCTACCAAAGGTGGTCTTGATGGTAAGCCCACAAGCAATTACATGATCTCCACCCCGTGCCAAGAATGGCACTAGTTTTCCAATTCTGCACTTCCTCCCTATGAAAGCACAGCCAAGGAGAGAGAGAAATGGGTAAAAATGGCAGCCTGAAACTGTGTGCACCAGCAGGTGTCTAGCCTCAGCCTCTGTGCTCTAATATATTTGAGTTTCCTAAGCAACTATGCTCCCTAGGAAACTGGTTAAACTGCTTCTATAGAAACTATTAACTGAGCAATTCCTCCTTCAAACCAGCTTTATGGGGAGAATACAAGAAAATAATGGTAGAATATTTTCCGCTTCCTCAGTTCTTGAGATTTTCTTGTGGAGTATTTCAGAACTATACTGGATTAATGTGAGCCCATATTTCCCTAGATTTTCATTACTTTTCTGCTCATTTCATTGCATAGAATACAGAGAAAGAATGTTGTTTCTTCATTTAATAGTTTTGGAGGACTAGGGAAATTCCCCAGTTCGCTTATAGGACTAATTTGACCTTTTCCTTTCCTAAACAATGACACATAAATTAAAATGCTGTAAGTCTGGATTCACTAGAAGATCGCGTTAACCTGTGTCATAATGAATTACATCCTACTGTTCCTGAATGGAGTCACCTTTGTGCATATTCGTGAGAAACAACAAGTACTTGTTTAACACAATGAAAATGAACATGTCTATCTAAGTACATTTATCCTTGTGATCTCTATTTTTTATTTACATCTTTAAGAATGTTAAATTTTATCACTAATATGCTCTATTTGGCCAATCTTTAGACATCATATATTTAGTTAACTTTAAGACAAGGTAAGTCAAGCTGTCTAGGAGTAAAAACTATCTAGGGCCAAGACATTTGAGAACTAGCAAAAAAGTAAAAGACTCATACAGAATAAATCTTTATATAGAGAAATCCTTGGTTCACATTATGGTGCTTATGAAGTAAAAAGTAAAAAATTAAAAATAACGCATTTTGAGATCTATTTATCCATTACAATACCAGGCTCGTGAGGGCACATATACAGTTCTTATTCCTAATTCATTACTCAGAGAAGACAATCAGAAATGCCCATTCAGTAGATCTTTCTCAAAATGTGCCATACAGAGTGAATTGTAGACACCAAAAAATACCTAGAAAAACTGAATCAGCTCATTGATTCACAATGAGAAGGTATTCATTGCTTTTTTCTGATCACACTAAATTTACAAATATTAATAGATGAAAGAAGGTGAAAATTACCTAAATCATCTTCTTAAATGAAGCATCATTCAGAGACTATAATTGTGTCCATCTCTTTATGCAGATACATATGCTCTGCATACAGACATACACACATACTTTGACTTAAGATAAAGTAGATAAGTATTATTTTTATCATATTCACATTTGTTTTCAATTTTTTTCTTTATCATACCTCACTCCTACCCTGTAACTTTCAATTTTGGTGTTTGTAAAATTAATGTATAAGACATATACATTTTAGTTTTACAAATAATAGGTCAATGAGTGTTTGTCTCTTGACTTATGATATCTCTTGCCATTTTGTTTTTTTAAATATAATCACATATTTCTATCTTTTTTCTATAACTTTTAGCTTTCCAGTATTTGTTAAATCCCCAACTTTATATTATGCATATATTTTTTTATATTCTCTTTTCAAAGTTTCATTTTATTTTCTACATGTCTCTCATTTGTGAGGATAGAATTTCTTTTTATTCAGTGTAAAATCAGAGTCCAAATTTATTTCCTTCCGTAGTGAGCTAAAAGAGAATTCCTCTATTCCATCATATACATAGACAACATAGGGCTAATTAGCCATACAGAATCCTTTTAATCTTGGAAATTAGCTGTTATTCATCATGGAGTTTCCAGAGAACATCAACACCTAAATTACATAATAATATTATGAATAATAGCTTCTATGTAAATCCTTCTAGAAGATACTTCACATTTCCTTGCTTTGTTAATAATGTTCACTTGGCATAACTTAATATTTTATTAATGGCCAGGATTATCATTATAGACCTCAATAATTCCATTGTTCATTGATGACCTTAGCCATCTTCTGACTTCATTTTACTTCTCACAAAAGAATTAAACTGTTTACCCCTCCTTACTTAAATACTCTCGTAATGTGGTGAAATACATGCCTGACTTCCTCCCCCCCTAACACTCTAGAATTTCATTAGTGCCTTCACCATAAGAAACCTAAATGCTGATATTTTTCAACTGTTCATTGGTCAGCTTATTTTTTCTCTTTTTCTACACTCTCTTGATAGGGGAGTAATGGGTTCAATTGTGTTCCACAAGAATATATGTTGGAGTCCTGACCCCCAATACCTCAGAATGCCACCATGTTTAAATTCAGTGTCATTGCAGGTGTAATTAGTTAACATGAGGTCAAATGGGAGTAGTCTGGGACCTTAATCCAATGTATCTGGTATCCTTACAAGAAGAAGAGAGAGACAGACATAAACAGCAGAATATCACGTAAAAACACAGAGACATACTGGGAAGATGCTATGTGAGAATGGGGGCCTAAATAGTGATCCTACTGCCATAAACCAGGGAATGCCTGGTGCTACCAGAAACTGGAAAAGAAAAGCAACTATTCTTTAAAGGCTTCAGAGGGATCATGGCGCTGGAGACACCTTGATTTATTTCTTCTTCCCTCTAGAACTCTGAAAGAGTAAATTTCTGTTGTTTTAAGTCACTCCATTTGTGCTACTTTGTTAGAGCAGCCCTGGGAAACTAATAGGGTGATCTGTTCTCTTCCTAAGATTATATTCTATTCAAATTTTTATCAATACAGGTCTCTCTCTTCATGTGTAAACAAAACAAATGAACAAAATATACTTTCAAGTTTAACATGCCCAATAGTAAACTCATAATTTTCCCCTCTCAAATCCTCCTCTTCCCCTCCCACAGACCAACTCCAGGCATCTGTTATTCAGTGACCTGGTCTACTATTTGCTGAGTCATTCAGGCTGAAAAATGAGGAACATTGGATCCCACTCTTCCCCTCCCAGAGAACCTCCATATCATCACTAATTCTGCCAAATTGCCACCAAAATCAAACTTACATTCTTTTCAGTGTCCTACCTCTCTACTACACTGTCCTCACCACCAGCAACACTAATCTGGCTAATTTTAATAGACCACTATTTTTTCTTCCCCTTTCACTCTTGCTATGTTTCCATACAGGGAAGAGATACTTTTATAAGTGTAAAATAAGTCTTATAACACCTTTGCTTAGTATTTTCTGTATTTCTCTGTGGCACTCATACAGGAATTCAAACTCCTTAATGTACAAGACCTGTTCAATGCAGCAACTGAGCTTATTTCCGCAACTTCAAGCCAAATCGCTCTTCTACATAATGCCATCTATCCACATTGCCCATCTTTCACTTATCAGAGTCAGACTCTGTTTATGCTGGTCTCTTGAGTGAATCAAGCACACTCATTCTTTTCCATGGGTGTCTCCTCCTCATTGCTCGAGTATCAGTTTAAAGTGCTACTTTCTCAGAGAAGCGTTCTTTACTATTCTAAGGCTGTAGCTGCACTCTATCAATATTAATCTATTTCAAAATCTTTGGTCATTGACTTCACTGTACTTGCCACAATATATAATACAAAACATACCAAAAGGCTATTTGTATACAATGTTGATAGTTTCTGGTCTCCCTCTTAGATTCTTAGACTCTAAATAAGGTGAAGAGAAGGGCCACAATTATTGCATCATCCACTGTATCCCATGTCTTGGCATAGGGCCCAGCCACGAAATAGCAATCATTAGGGAAAGAGGAAAGGGAGCAAGGAAAGTAGGAAGGAAAGAATCACCACCCACAATCCTTAAATCATATATTTATAAAATGTCCACTGCAAATAGATGATTATTATAAGGAAAAGTCTAAGTATTAATTTCAAATATGTGTGAAGTATAAAAAATGTTCTAATGAATCAATTTCTCTGATCAAACTATAGATTTTGGAAAAACTTCCCACTGAGTGTGGATAAAGCAGGATGGGACAAGTTATCTGAGTTATGCTGGTCTCTGAGTTATGGTAGTTACATAATTGCCTAGTTAATTTTTTTATAAACAAAGAATTATGGAAAGATTAAATATTTTCTACATAGATTAGGAAGAAGTAATAGAATTTATTCCTCCAATTTATTTTTACTCTTCTAATTTGCTTGTTCTATTTCTGAGATGCAAAAAGAAGAATCAAGCAGACAAAAACAGTATTTTAGAAGCCCACCTCTGATTAACTAGGCAGCTATCATTCAGGAAAGTTCAGAAAGCATATGGCATGCCCTCAGAAGATTTCTATGAATTACAGTAGTAGAAGGCAGCAACAAAATAGGTTTCAATGCTTCAGTCATGGGTCCTTTACTAAGTGGTCTTAGACGAACCAAAGGCACTGAACTTTACAGAGCCTGGAAGTCATATTTATAGTCAATATAAACTTTTCCCTAATAAAATAAAGGAAAACTAAAGAAAATTAAATAGCATTGATCGATGAATTTAGTGGTCCTCTTGCTCATGGATTCTGATCATGTAAGCATTAAGAATCATAGATAGTGTTCTTTTTCTGTAAAAGACAGCTTGAGTTGATCTAATAAGTCCTGAAAGCTCTATTAAATACAGATTCAGAATAAGGTTTACATTATATAGCTACCAGCAGAACAGCAAAAGTCTGAAAAGTGAGCAAGACTAGGTGTAAACTACTTATCTCTGATTTATTAGTGCTTTCTTTTATTGAGGATAAAATTTTTCCTTCAATATTTTGCAGCTTCTACCATTTTTCCACAATAGGAAAAAAATAACTAAAACTACTTAACTCACGAATCTGTAATGAATGCAGATTTAACGTTTAACGATGTCAATGAATGGGAAAATGCAATCATTCTTTTTACAGGAACTGCTAATTTAGGTTATCTCCTAACAAACTGTTGGCAATTTCAAAAAATTAAAATACTCAATCCAAAGAATTTAAAACCATCTTGGCATACGTATGATAATGCTAGACTTTTCCTCATAGCCTAGAATTTAGAGCTAATTTTCTTAAAATTCTTTATGTCTCTTAGCAAATTGGCAGTGCTATTGGCTGAAAAAAATTGCTAAATTTCTGAAAAGACCATGTGTCTTTTCTTTTAATGTTCATCATATGTATCTTTTGCAGGAAAAGTAGTTAAAATTTGGCTCCTGCATTCATATAGATGAAGGAAGCTTAGAGGCAATTTGGTCCATTTTTCTCTGTTAAGCAATGACTATTTCTACTGAGCAATTTCAGATTGATAAAAATCAATCCTGTTTTTCACAGAATTCTATAACAAGTGACGGTGAAGCCTCTTTATCTAACAACAGTGTGCAAATGTCTTTGTATGGAAATTATTTTTCAGTTTATCTCTACCATCACAAAACCAGAAAGAAATTCCAGGGATAATTTATTCACCTTAGCTTTTGCATGTGAGAAAGTAGCTGAATCATTAAGATCACTCCTGTCTATTCTATTTTTAAAGATCTTTGCTCAATAATTTACTAAAGAAACATCACACATTTCCGATATCATAAGAAACTAGTAGGAATTTTAGGACAGATTCTGAAGGCAAAAACACGGAGTCCTACCCATTTTTAAAATTTATGGTCTTGGATAAGTTATTTCATTTACCTGATACATGATTTTTTCCCTTGTAAAATCACAGTAGTACACTCTTATTTGTTTATTGGAAGAATTAACTGCCATAATTCATACTGATTCATTAAAAAGCATAATGTATATTTATAATATTGCCATAGCCTTCCTACAAAAGATTACACTTTCTAAAGATGTAACATCACCCAAACTTTTGTATTGGCAAGCTGGGCATTTATCTATGAGTTATGATTTAGGCAGTGGTGGGGGGAGTTGTAGAACTTAAAAGTATTTTATACTTAAATCATAATTACCACTGTATATTCCAACAGGGGATATTAATAGTTTGAACTAGATTAAATTGTAAAAGAACATAAGATCTTGTCTAATTTGTGAAACGGATTACACTTTTCAACACATATTATATAAAACATCATGTCATATAATCATTCACAAAAAAGGATTCCATGGTTACTGTAATAAAGCACTACTTCCCACTGGGGATTTGAATAGTGTGTTATTATTTTAAAGATTAGGAGAAGATGTACATTAAAGTTGCATGATTAACTTTACTCAAATGCCATTTGCCATAATTATTGGACAATAGAATCTATATCCCCCTTAGAGATAATAATTAGTATCCTTTGGAATTAACATTTTGTGGAGTACTTTTTCTAAATGCTAGTCTAAATGCTAATTTTAGTCAAGAAACTTGTCTACATATTTTTCTGATAATGGCTGTCCAAATTCTACTTAAAATTTTCAAGGGTGAAAAACTTGTTGCCTTTAGAAACACATGATTGTGTCTTTTCAAAACTATAAATATGAAGAAGTTTATGCTCATATTTACTTGTAATTTATTTTATGTAATTTATACTTATTTGTGCTGATTTTAATCCTTTGATATCTGATAATTATTCAAATATTTGAAGATGTTGTCATGCTTCACTCTCTAGCTTTTTTTTTTTTTTCCTTCGAATTAAATCTTCCTAATTCAGTCATTTGTGCCTCTCATAATTGGAATTCAAATAATCTTATCATTACATTAATCCATGAAATGTAATCTGGTTTGTTCACCAAACACATGATTTAGCAGCTAGGAATTGTTCTTGTGATCTATGTCTTGTTCTACAGGTCTAGGCTATGAACCAATCTGAGGTATTATAGTAGCTAATGACAAACATAAAGTATGGTGTGTCCTAAAGGTTGTTTGCTTTTTAAGGGGAATCTTGATAAGCAAAACCCATTAAAGTACAAGGTAATTAAACTCTAATGGTGAAGTTATATGAGGGCGTTAAATTTTAGAAAGGTTTTAAAGTTACATCAAATCACAACATTGAGAAAACTTCCGATTCTAACTACCCACTACGGGTCATACCCTTTTAAAGATTCATTGAGGCAGATTCTCAATTTCTACTTTTCCATAGAATTTGTTTCAGACTCAAAAGCCCATGGCTGTTTCAGTCGGAGAGCATTAGAGTATGGGACCTTTGTGATTACCTGCTCTACCCTATCTTTTTATAGCTGACAAAAGTAAGGCCCAGAGAAATTAAGGAATTTGCACAGAGTCCTACCATCAGTTCACTGTGAAGATGTGTCTTACTTAAATCTAGCCTTTCTGAGTCTTATGCCCATTTTTCTTTTTCATCTTAAATTCCATGAAACCGCTGTCAATTGATGTTTGTGGAGATAGGCTGCTGTTTTAGACAGTAGGAAACTTACATCTAGTCCATGCATGGTAAACTTATACATAGAGAGACCAGTTTTATTTCTTTCATATTTTATAATATATATTACCAGAAATTTATATGTATTGTGGAATATAAAATTTGCTACTGATGATAGTAGACCCATCCAAGTTGCCTGTGAGATATGCATTTATCCTCTTTTTGAGTCAATTTCTATGCAATCACAAATTTAATTGGAAATTACAATTAGGGCAGCCCAAGTGGCTCAGTGGTTTGGCACCGCCTTCAACCCAGGACCTGATCCTGGAGACCTGGGATCGAGTCCCACGTCAAGCTCCCTGGTTGGAGCCTGCTTCTCCCTCTGCCTGTGTCTCTGCCTCTCTCTCTTTCTCTTTCTCTCTCTCTCTGTGTGTCTCATGAATAAATAAATAAAATCTTAAAAAAAAAAAGGAACTTAAAATTAGTAGGCAGGTGTCTGCTTTAGTGAGCCATTCAAATTTAATAACATTTAATGGCTATTTGATTGGAATCATCAATACAATATGTCTTTTCAAGCAGAAACCTGTATCATGCACAGTCATTTAAAAAATTAAACAAATTATGTTTTAAACCGAAGGGTTAATCATGTCCCTTCTTTCAGGGTAGAATTGAGAATAGTTGTTCAGGCAACTGTGAGATATGTTGTTTGGTGCCTGGGTTACTGTGATTAAAACAATGGCCTTGAGTTTGCACTCCCATCAGCCTGGTACATGTCACTAATACTGAATTCATTTTTTAGAGCAAAACCATATACCCATCTTCCATTGCAATTACTGCAGAGGAGGAGAGATTGAGAAGTAAAAATGAAACATTTCAAGGATGAATGGGCACTGGAAATTGGTAAAGTGGCAGGAAAGTCCAAGTTTGAAGAATGAAGAAGTGAACGTACATAGAAAAAGCAGTTTGGAAAACACGAAAAAAATGATATTTTGCAGAAACATCTGTTTGCTGTTGCTGAAAAATTTTAGCATTTAAATGTCCTCATTTGGGCTTTGAAGTTAGCACTTTCCTGAAGTAGTTCACACCTTTGCTATTGCTCCTGTTCAGCTACAGATCATTTTATGCAAGGCTGATTTTAACAAGAAAATGGTGCATTAATTTACAGTGTGTTGAGTATTTTAAAAGTGGCAAAATCTAGGCCTTTGTGAAATTTTAGAATCTGAAGAAAATAGAAATACTTATGTAAAGCTCTTTAAAAATACCAGAAGGGCTTCATGCACAAGAAATTACACCCTGATTAAAATCATTAGAAAATTCAGTTATATAAAAAAAATTCAACCTCTAAACTAGTGGATTTTCTATGACTCTGCAGAGTCTGTATTTAATAGCAAAGCAGATAGAATCTTAAACATTATTTGGCAGGATTTTTTTTTTTTTTTTATATAGTATCTTTCTGTTTTACCTGCTTTCTCTCAGCTTCCTTCCCTTTCTTTACCTCCTCTCTCTTTCCTCTCTCTGCTTACTTCAAATTCTGTTATTTCTCATTTTTCTCTTTTCCTTACCCCTTGTTCTTGCACTGTTCCCCTCTTCTTCTTTTTCTTTCTATTTCTTACCCTTTCTAAAAATTTTCAAATATTTTGGGGCACCTGGGTGCCCCAGGGATTGAGCATCTGCCTTGAGCATCAGCTCAGGTCTTGATCCCAGGCTCCTGGGATTTGTCTCACTTCAGGCTCCCTGTGGGAAACCTGCTTCTCCCTCTGTTTATGTCTCTGCCTCTCTCTCCATCTCTGAATAATAAATAAAATCTTTAAAATTTTTTTTCAAATATTTTGTGTCTCTATTAAAAAATAAACTTGAAAATGGCAGCCTGTTCACTCTCTCTTATCTCCCTCATTGAAGTAGTTGATTTCTTGGAGCCATATATTTCTGAAATATCTTAATATCATATATGCAATTACAATAAATTATGGAACTCCCTGGGCATTATAAATGTATCTTGATGTATACATTTCTTGTAAATACCAACTAAAAGGCCAAATTGATTCAGATCTACAGATTCTGTTTTCATTGGGTAACTGAATAAAGTTGCTCCAGACTAAAACCATAAATACTTATTTAAAATAAAAGGATCCAACTTCCTAAGTATTGAAGCTGTAAAGGATCACTCTTCTAATATGTTAATTACTCCCTCTTGCCAATAGTACCATGATACTTGATTAACCGATGGTTTTGTTTTAACCCATATGGATTAATTTTTAAGCTATTGCTCTTAACTTAAACTAAGGCTAAACTAAAGGGACAACCCTTTTACACTCTGCTATGTAATACTGGGACTTTGGAAAACACATTTCAGTGTTTCTAGCACACTCCTTGCTGGACTCTGCTAACCAAAGGAGGGAGAACAGACACCTTGCTTCCTGTAAAACCACAGCAGTGGTTCTTCACCCTGACAGTGGCAGTTTGTCTCTCCAGCAGCAATTGGTTCTAGGGTGAGCTTTTCCATTATTCTCAGAATAAGCCCCATCATCCCCCTTCAGAAGAATAAGTCCCAGCCCATTGAGCCCCTTTTCAGAAATCTAGTGCCCAGCCCTAACAGGGCAGGCCCATACTCCAAGTTTGCAAGGTTTAGTAATCCCAGCCTCTTCCACCCCAGTGGTGGTAGCTACCTCTTATAGTTACTACAATAGTGTTTTCTTCTTGTGTTTTCATTTCTCTAATACTTGGTTAAGAATTCCTTACATAAAATTCTCTTTGTTAAAATAATGATGTTGTCTCTGATCTCTTGACCAGATGGTATCTGATATACTATTTCTTATTTCAGGCCACTAACTCTTAGCTATACATAGTTAAGTGGAAATAACTAGAGAGATAAAAACTGGAAGTTCATTCCTCAACTCCCTAGTAAGTGCAATTTCCCTTAGAAACCATTGGGTCATAGGACTGATTTATAGTATTTCCTTAGGTGAAAAAAAAAAACAAAAAAAAAAAAAACTGCATCTTATAGTTACCCTACTGGTTTTTATTTCAACATACATCATTGTTACAAAAAAAAACAACAAAAAAAACAAAGTGTCATTTCCATTATAATCTACTTCAAGTAATAGTATCGGGGGGAAAAAGATAGATTAGAGTTTATAAAGTTACTACAGAGATCTATATTTAGGTAGAAAAAAACAATACAGACTCACTGAATAAGAACTTTAAGCAAAGTAGTATTTAAATCATTCATTCATTCAAAAATAAACATTGATTATGTGACAAATACGTTCCTTTGAGAGATTAGAAACATGGTTCTTATTTTCAAAGATTTTAAATCCTGTGTAGAGAACAGCTTGACAGCAGATCATATGGGGTTGAAAATATATCAAACATACATCATGACTATTTTAAGTACTAAAGACAGAGGAATACAAGACATACAAGGAAAAAAATTAAAGGAATTTGGAGAGACATATACAGAATTAGATGAGTCTTCAAGGAAGACATGGATCACTCAACAAACAAATATTTCGATATTTTAATGGTGATAGTAATATCTGAGAATACAGTATAAACATCAGAAATAACTCTTCTTCATACAGCCTACTTCCTAAAGTAATTTGTGTGGAGATTTAAACTTCTAAGATTATTTAATGCTTCATAACAAACAAAACAAAAAAATTTAATGGCTTAAAACAACAATTATCAATTATTTTGCTCCTGAATCTGCAACTGAAGACACTTCATCCTTGTTTTAATCAATTTGAGAGACAGCATCTTCACTTGGATTAAAGGATAACTTCTAAGTGATTCATTCATGTGACAGGTAGATTGGTGCAGGTAGTTAATCTGGAAGCTTAGTGTGGTTAGCAGCAGGTCCTAGGTCCCCTTCCCCAGCCCTTTTACAGAGGGAAGCTTGAGCTTCCTCACAAGATGGTGCCAAAGTCCCCAAAATGAGAATTCTAAGAGACAGGAAGTAGAAGCTGCCAGTCTCATAAGGCAACACTCAGAAAGAAGCATAGTCTACTTTCTCCATATTCTTTCTGGTTAATCAGTCACAGGGCCCTCAAAGATCCAAAGAAGAGTGTTGGCACAGACTTCCCTGTGGGAGTTTTGTCCAGGAATGTGAAGCCATTTTTAAAGTACCATATATTCATTCTGTAATATTTGTACTTATCTCTTACTTACATTAACATGTATTCAGGTAATCAATTTAAAAATGTCAACATCCAAACATCATGAAGAGTTCACAATTAAAAATTATATACAGAGGTTGCATCATTTATTTTTTAAAGTATGTTAGATATATCCATGGAGAGTAACACTAAAAAGTAGTCATGGGCATTGGCTGGTACATCTCAAACTGATAACTCCTCTGTATCTACCCACAGATGAGTAAGAAGGCTTAGTAATAAATAAGGAGTGAGGATTTTTCTATTTCAACCTTTTTACCTTAGTATTTTAAAAAGTTGCAGCATGTATTTGATATATGGTTTATTATCATTGCTGTTTTTTTATACATATCTATGTACCTTTCTACAATGTGAATTCTAGAATGGCAAGATTTGTTTTGTAATATATTTCTTAACTAATGATATTATTAAGTGGCTGAGGTAAACGTAATAATCATAATGAATTATAACTGGCTGACAACGTGATAATTATTCCCAATTAGTGATTATTGAATGCTAACAGAAAGCATTCAATATAATACACTGTCAAACTGGATATTATTGTGTAAGATATGCATATATTTTTTCTTTTAACTTTCTTCTGATAGTCTGTTATTCATCATAAGTCTAATTCTGCTTAAGTCATGCATTTAAGGAAATTTTACGACATCTAGGATTTACTTCAAATTATTTTAGGAGGA
The DNA here is from genome assembly GCF_011100685.1 of Canis lupus familiaris. NCBI lineage: Eukaryota > Metazoa > Chordata > Mammalia > Carnivora > Canidae > Canis > Canis lupus. Next base: position 21,108,485 of record NC_049243.1, read on the forward strand.
ATAAAAATGGGTGGGGATACAAATGAAACAATATTGACCATGAATTGATGATTGGGGATTAATTATACTATTCAGTATATTTTTGTATGTGTTGGAAGTTTTTTTATAATAAAGTTAAATACAGAAGTTTTCTTCATGAGAAACGGTTAAGATAGATAAAGAGAATTATGAGTACACTTACTGTGATGAGCATTTGGCAATGTATAGAAGTGTTGAATCACTATATTGTACACCTGGAACTAATATAACTCTGTCTGTTAATTAGACTTCAATAAAAAAAAAAAAAAGGTTAAGAAAAGCCATATGAGTTAAACTTCTAAGTTTGACTTTCTGATAGAAATTTGTTAAATAGTACCAATCCTAAAAGAGTTTGAGAACATCAATTTTCAATCTTTGTCAGTTGAACAAAGATGTCTTATAATTAAGAAGCTGATATGTATTGTTTAATCAAAGAGAAAATCTTTAGACATATCAACATATTTCATATCCAAAGGTCACTTGAAATCTATGGATCCTAACCATTTTCTCTTATTCCTTGCAAAAAACCCCACACTTACACATGAAATTTTAGTTCCCTTTAGCAGCAAAAAATAATCTTCACTATGTAAATTGATGCAAGACTGTTACACAAAGCCTGCAGCCAAATAGACTAAAACAATATGACCAAAGGTGATATTATACTTCACATATTAATGAAGTGTTACTTTAGGAATAAAAGAAGAACTATTTAAATATTAACACTATTAATCCAGTATATCAAAACAATCACCTACCCTTCATACATATTTAAAGACTGGGAAGGAGATAAACTATTTCAACATTGGGCTCTATTCTTCCTGAAAGAGATACGGATCATCCTTCATAGAACTGGGCTGTTGAGGTCTTCCCTCACTGCATTTTCACCAGGTGGAATGGACTGTAACATTTAGATAGAAAATAATAGTGATTTGTGTCCTTTCCTAGAGAGGAAGATAATACATCCTATAGCCATGCTCAAAAAAATCTACTGTATTTATTTAGCTACTTGTGTTTGTGTACTATTCATGTAAACTTCCTTACATCTTAGCTCACTTGGTAGATAAAAATGTGCTGAATGTTCATAATACCTAGAGTATTGTATTGTCTGCTTTGAAGAAGAAATTCTACTTAACTTTGTAAAAAGAATTTAAAGTAACAGAAAGAAAAAAAAATTAGACTTTATGAAAGCTAAGTTACTTCTATTTTGCTGTTTCTATCTACTTCCTGGAGCTTCAGATTCATCAGAAAAATGAGAATTGTGAGATTGTATGGCTAACTGCAATAGTTTCTGTAGTTTCTATAATAGGGTAATTAGGGTAATGATTGTTCTAACAGGTAAACCCCAGTGGAATTTTCTTTCTCATTCCATGAGCAATGCAATGTAGGTGTCCAGCATGCAACCTTCTATGAGGCAGTTTAAGGAGTCAGGTTCCTTCCATATCTTGTCTCCATCATCAGTGTTTCTCCAAGTCACTATCTGATGAATAAGTGAGCATGAAGAAGGGAGGCTCATTTCCTAACAACTTCAGCCTCCCAAAATGACACTTATAGCATCTGCAATACCCAAAATAGAGGTAGAAATTCCATTAGAAATGGAAGAAAGAGAATGATGTTTCCAACATAGCAAAGTAGAAGCCTCCAGCCTATGTTCTCCCACAAATGTCAACACTTAGACAAAATACACAAACAAAATAAGTTCTGAGAGAGCTCCAGAATCCACCTAAGAAGCTTCAGCAATGGGCTGAAACAAAAAAAAAAAAAAAAATACTTTGATAATAACAGCACAAAATGGGGGAAAAGAATAGTTCCATTTTCTCTGTACCATCCCATCCCCCAGGCCAGGATTGTTTGTTGCAAAGAGAGAACTCCCCACGGTGAGAGCTCTTCTCACTGAGAAAGAAAAAGCTGGGTGAATGAGCAACTTCCCTGGCTGTCAGGGGTGCCTCATAAAGTATTCACTTTTTATTTCATCTCACCCAAAAAGCAGCAAAGCTGAGACATATAGAGAGGACCAGGAAAAGAAAGAAAAGAAGGGGCTATCAATACGCAGTGAGAATGACAGGGTTTTCAAGAACATGCTCTGTAGATAATCCTAGCAACTTTGGCCACCAAAGAAATCAACAGCCAGCAGAGCTGGCAGAGCCAGCAGACTCTGGAGATTTCATTTTATTTTTCCCTGTTTTATCACTGACTTTCACCACTACACTCACCTGTAGCTAGCCCCCTCAGCCGTGCACCTGTACACCCCTACCCTGACCCCTGTCACCAACCTTTACTGTGCTGCACCCATGGCAATACCCAACAGCCATTACAGTTCACTGACAGCCAGGGCCCCCACTGTCAGTGTGCCTACCATTGGCCCCAGCCTTTGCTGCCTGCCTGGTCCTCAGTACTGTGTGTGTGCTTGCAAAAAGTCCCTGCTACTACACAAGCACGGCAGCTGGTCCCCACAGTGGAGCCTATACACACCCATTGACTGCAGTCACTATTCCTTTGACCTGATCCCCAGCTCCTGAACCTGGATGCATCTCAATAGCCCTTGCTTTCTCTGTGGGTCTTCCACAGCCTTTCCCCAGGACCACACAGTTGTTGATTCTGTGGACCCAAATGGTCTGGGCCAACAAGTCACCATGCTTTCCTGACATGGTTCTGTCACTTGCTCCCACAATTAGTGCCCTGCACTAAGCATAGCAAGCACCAGCTTCCCTCTGCCCATAGGTGAAGATCTTTTCCTACTGAAGTGAGTCCATAAAGTGTGAAAGAAGTAACTGTTTCCTAAAATGCATAGACACCTGTCCAAAGCTACAGGGATCACAGAGAATCAGGGAAACATGATTCCACCAAGGGAATACAATGTATCTCCAGTAACTGGCCCCAAAGAGATAGAAAACTAGCCACAGGAGGGAGGGACACCTTGGGTGTGGAATGGGGAAAGAAACAGGCTCACACACCAGAGAGCCCAGGTATGGGGGAACCCAAACAGAAAAGACAAATCCCCACAACATCTGGCTTTGAAAATCAGAGGAACAATATTTTTAGAGTTCTTGCAACCAACAGGACTTAACATCCAGAATTTTAAAACTCAGTGGGCTTAGCTCTGAGAAAGCCAGGAGAGCAAGAGGTAACCAAGTCCCCTTATTTGAAGACCCAGAACAACAGCCCCAAGAAGATAGCATAAAGTAGAAATTTGGGAAATACCTTGGGTACATAGGAAGGAGATCTGTTCACTAATTTCACAGTATGTGCTGGCTGGGCAGTGATCTTTGGGAATCCTTTCTAGGAACAAAGGAGCTGGCAGGCACCATTTGCCTCCTAGACAACCTGCAGCCTAGACACACAAATAACTACAGGAATCAACTCAGAGACAACATTCTCCACATAACTTGTTAACAGTGCACCCTGCCCTCACACATTTCTGTGGATTCACTGCCTCTAACCTGGCTGGCCTTGTCAGGAGTTTTGAGCAAGTGGAGTTCCCCTCTTGCAGTGGACCAGTGGACCCTGCTGGCACCACACACCTTGCCCTCAAATTATTTTGTGGACTCACCCCCTCCAACTCTGTGGAAGGAATTTTCTAAAGCAGTTAAAGGTCTCCTTCCATAGCAGACTTGCAAACTTTCCTAACACCACACACATTACCCCTGTGTTTTCTTGCAGACCTGACTCCACTAACACACCCATGGCCGAGCCCATCCAAAGCAGTGCCACAGGCTTAGCAGTGTGAAAATGGCTCCAAAAGGGGAAAGTACCACTCCAAAGTGACTTCTGTTACAGGGAGAGGGGAAGATAACCACACATCTTCCTGACTGCAGCCCCAGTAATGTTCTTGGGGCAGTTATCTGGTTTGATGTGAACCCTGCCCATCAATGGAAATTTTTCAGGTCATAACACAGAGAAAGTGCTCTGCAGTTTGGTGCTACAACATCTCTGGCAAACGCCTGGTCTGACTGAACTCAAGCCCAAGGCAGGCCCACACTGGCCTATTAAAAACAGATTCCAAAGGCCACCTATGACCAGCAAAGAGAACCGTTGCAGATGTCTTGACCAAAGGTAAATGTGCTTCAGCCACAACGGTAGGCACACACACACTTATGAGACACCCCTGAAGTGCCACACTTCAGGGGACATTGCACAGGGGACATTGCACTGCAGGGTACTACAGAACCTCTTCTTCATAACACCACTACTTTTAAGAACAAGAGACATAGCTGGCTTTCCTAACACTAGAAATAGACACAGAGTTAGACAAAATGAGGAGACAAAGGAATATGTCTCAAATGAAAGAACAGGAAAAAATCATAGCAAGACATCTAAATAAAATGAAGATAAGTAATATATCTGATAGGGAATTTAAAGTAATTATCATAAGGATACTCACTGGACTTGAGAAAAGAGTGGAGAACCTCAGCAAGATACTTAACAATGACATAGAAAACATGAAAAAGAACCAATCAAGATGAAAAATTCAATAACTAAAATAAAAAAAATACACTAAGTGGAATAAATAGTAGACTAGAGGAAGGAGAAGAATAGATCAGTGACCTGGAGAACAGAGTAATGGGAACAACCAGTTCAATAAAGCAAAAAAAATACAACACAAAATGAAAATAGACTTAGGTAACTCAATGACACCATCAAAGATAATAACACTCACATTATAGGGATCCTAAAAGGAGAAGAAAGAGAAAAGAGGGTGAAAAATTATTTGAAAAAATGATAGCTGAAAACTTGCCAAATCTGAGGAAGGAGAGATATATCCAGATCCAAGAGGCACAGAGAGACCACAGCAAAATCAACCCAAGCAGGTTCACACCAAGACATATAGTAATTAAAATGGCAAAAAGTAGTGGTAAAGAGAGAATATTTAAAGCAGTAATGGAAAAGAAATAAATTACATACAAAGTGAACCTCATAAAGCTAGCAGCTGATTTTTCAGTAGAGACTTTGCAGGCCAGAAGAAAGAAGCATGATATATTCAAAATACTGGGAAAAAAAATCAGCCAAGAATACTGTGTCCAGCAAGGCTATTATTAAGAATTGAAGAAGAGATAAAGAATTTCCCAGACCAAAAAAAAAAAAAAAATTTGAAGGAATTCATGACCACTAAACCAGCCCAATAAGAATTGTTAAAGGGGATTCTTTGAGTGGAAAGGAAATACTGTAAATAGGAGTAAGAAAAGTAGGAAACTCAAAAGCAATAAAAATAAGTGTTTCTATAAAAACCAGCCAAGGGATTCACAAAATAACAGGATGTAAAGTATGATATAATATACATAAAATATAAGGGGGGAGTGTACAGAGTGGGTTCAAACATACACAAACATCAACTCACTATAGACTGTTATATGCATAAGATGTTATATACAAAGTGAATGGTAACCACAAATCAAAAACCAGTAACAGATATGAAGAAAATAAAGAGCAAGGAATCCAATTATACCACTAAAGGAATCCGGTAAACATGAGAGAGGAGAGTAAGAGAAGAAAAAAAAACCAGGTAACTACAAAAATAATCATAAAACAAGTAACAAAATGGCAATAAGTGCATACCAATCAACAATTTGAATTTGAATGGACTAAATGCCCCAGTTAAAAGACATAGAGTGACATAATAGATAAAAAAGAAAAACCCATCTATATGCTGTCTACAAGAGATTAATTTCAAACCTAAGTACCTGCTGATTAAATGTAAACAAATGAAAGGCAAAGGAGAGGTGGATTGTAGGATGGTTGAAATAGGTGAAGGGGACTAGGAGGACACTTATGATGAGTACTGAATAATGTATAGAATTGTTGAATCACTATCTTGTATAACTAAAACTGATATAATACTGTATGTTTTCAATACTGAAATTAAATTTTTAAAAATTAATAATAATAATTTTTAAGAATGTCTGAGATTGTCATAAGCCTTAGAAGAGAATTGGACATCCATATTCATGAAGTTATTAAGTGCTGTCTAAATTTCAATTTAAACAATCTTCCTCAAGACATATTGTAATAACATTGTCCAAAATCATAGTGGGAATTAAAAAAAAAAAAAAAAAAAAAAAAAAAAAAACAGCAACAGAAAAAAAATATTCATCTTAATACATAGGAAAACCAATAAGGCTATCATTGCCTTTCTCATCAGAGACTTTGGGCCAGGGAAGAATAGGGTATAATATTAAATTTAATGTACTAAAAGAACTAATCTGCAAATCAAGACTACTTTATTCAGGGATGTCTGGGGGGCTTAGAGGTTGAGCATCTGCCTTTGACTCAGAGAGTGATCCCAGGGTCCTAGGGTCTAGTCCCACATCAGGCTCCCTCAGAGAGCCCGCTTCTCCCCCTGCTTATGTCTCTGCCTCTCTGTCTCTATCTCTTATGAATAAATAAATAAAATCTTTAAAAAGAAAACTTTATTCAGCAAAGTTGAAAATGGAGGCGGGGTAAAGACTTTTCCTAAAGAGCAAAACTGATAGTTTACCACCACTATACCTGGCTTAGAAGAAATGTTCAAAGGAGTTCTTTAAACTAAAACATAATATGCTACCTAGTAACACGAATACATGAAAATAAGCAGCACTCTGGTAAAGGGAATACATAGTCAGATTCAAAGTAATCTAATACTGTAAAATACTGATGTGTTAACCCCTTAACATTAGTATAAAAGTTGGAGGACCTTTTTTTTTTTTAGATTTTTTAAATTTCTTTATTTGAGAGTAAGGGAAGAGAGAGTATGGGGGGGGGGGGCGGTGAAGAACAGAGAGATAAGTAGACTCCTTGCTGAGCAGGGAGCCAGACACCAGGCTTGATCCCAGGACCCTAAAATCATGACCTGAGCCAAATACAGACATTTAACAACTGAGCCTCCCAGATGTCCCTGAAGGACTAATGTTTTAAAATAGATATAGCTAAGATAATTTGTTAATGAGTAAGCAATATAAAGAGATATAGCGTAACATCAAAAACATGAAATGTATATCTGGAAATGAGAGGGTAGAATTTTTTATGCAAAGTTAAAGTTATTATCAGGTTAAAATAGACTATTGTATCTATACAATATTTTCAGTAAGGTTAAGGTAACAAAACAAAAACTTAAGAGTAGATACAACACAAGATAAGGAGAAGGGAATCAAAGTAAACCACTATGGAAGATTATGGATTCACAAAGGAAGACAGCAAGAGAGAAAGAAAGGAAGAAATCAAAACAACCAGAGAACGATTAACAAAAGGATGATAGTTGTGATGCCTGGGTGGCTTAGCGGTTGAACGGTTGACCCTGTTCAGGTCAGGGCATGATCCTGTGGTCCCTGGATTGAGTCCCATATCGGGCTCCCTGCATGGAGCCTGCTTCTCCCTCTGCCTATGTCTCTGCCTCTCTCTCTCTCTGTCTCTCATGAATAAATAAATAAAATCTTTATTTTTTTAAAAAAAGGCAATAGTAAGTCCTTCCATATCAATAATTATTTTAATTGTGAAAGGATTAAATTCTCCAATCAAAGGCCATAGAGTGGCTGAGTGGAAAAAAAGAAAAGAAAAGAAAACAAATGGAACTCAACTACACGCTGCCTACAAAAGACTCCTTTCAGTTTCAAGGACATACTGAGGCTCAAAGTGATGGCTCAAGAAAGGATATTTTGTGCAAATGAAAACCAAAAGAGAGCAAAGGTAGTTATATTTACATCAGACAAAATCAATGTCAAGTCAAAAACTGCAACAAGAGACAAAAATATTATTGTAGAATAATAAAGATGTTGATTCTTCTAGAGGATATGACAATTCTAACATATAAGCATCCAACAATGGTGGACCTAAATATTTTAAACAAATACTAACAGATCTGGAGGAAGTAACTGACAACAATACAATAGTAATAAGGGACCTCATTACCCCATTTTTAATATGGTTAGACCTTGTAGACAGGAAATCAAATAAGGAAATGTTGGACTTGGACTGTACTTTGGAACAAATGGGCCTGATAACTATATACAGTATATGTCATTCAACAGTAGCAAAATACACATTCTTCTCAAGCACACACATTTAATGATTTTTTTTTGCTACAATGCCAAAAACATAAGCAACAAAGGCAAAAATAAACAAGTAGAACATTAAAGTAAAAAATAAACAATAAAAAAATGAAATGGCAAGGTACTGAATGGTAAAAAAAATTGCAAACCATTATTCTGACAGGGAGTTAATGTCCAAAATATGTAAGAAATTCATACAACTCAATAAGGAAGAAAATTAAGATCTAATTCAATATTGGACCAAGGGATGCCTGGGTGGCTTAGCAGTTAAGCGCCTGCCTATTTCCTGGGGCATGATCCTGGAGGCCCTGGGATCGAGTCCCATGTCAGGCTCCCTGCATGGAGTCTGCTTCTCCCTCTGCCTGTGTCTATGTTCTCTTCTCTCTGTGTCTCTCATGAATAAATAATTAAAATCTTAAAAAAAAAAAATGACCCAACACGTGAATAGATTTTTTTTTCCAAAAAAGATGAGCAGGTACATGAAAGGTGCTCAACATCATTAATCATCAGAAAAATGCAAATCAAAACACATTGAGATGTGCAAAATTGTACAGCTCTTCTGAAAAACACTTTGTCGGTTTCATTAAAAACAAAATATATATCTTCCATTTGGCCCAGCACTTGTGTTTCTGGACATTTATCCCAGAGAAATGAAAATATACATTCACAGAAAATTTGTAGATGAATGATTATAACACCTTTTTTTGTAACAGCCAAAATAGTTTTTCCAAAAACTATTTACTCAAATGTTCTTCGGTGAGCAAATGGTTAAACAAATGGTGGTCATCCATGCCATGAAATGATACTGGGCAAATAAAAGAATTGACTATTAATATACACAACAACCTCTGGATGAATCTCCAGAGAAGTATGCTAAGCATTCTAAGTAAAAGAAGAAAATCTGTAAAAGTGACATACTGAAGGACTGTATTTCTATAAAACATTTGAAATTACAGAATGAGAGAGATGGAAGAGTAAGGTGTGTGTGTGTGACTGTAAAGGGTTAACACAAAAGAGATCTTTGTGGTGATGGAACAGCTGGTTATCTTGATTGCAGTGGTGAGTTCCATTTGTGATAAAGTGATACAGAACTCTACACATACATTGTCCCAGTGTCAGAATCCCGGTTTTGATCTTGTACTACAATTATACAAATGGTACTATTGGGGGAAACTGGGTGAAGCATACATGGCACTTGTTTCACTATCTTTGCAAATACCTGTGCACCTATAATCATTGCAAAGTTAAAATATCATAAATGGCATATGTGATTTATTTTTTTCTAATTGTTCCATATATAGTAACCATACTTGAAGTCCTTTCCATTTATAGTAACCATATTCAAAGCCCCAAATCCATTTTATTCTTTTGGGCTTCCTTGCATCCATGTTTCCATGTTCACTCAGCACTCTTAATTTTGTGACGGCTGCTTTAAGTAATCTAAAGCAAAGGCTGAAATCTTTAACAATAAATTCTAATCTGAGGCAATAAGCTTTAATCTTTTCTGTGATAGAAGTCATTTGTTTAAATGAAAAGTCTTACAAGACCTTTGTCCCTCAAGACCGCTTCAGTCCTCAGTCATTAACACTGGTGACACAAGTGGAGTTATTCTGTAGTGTAAAACTAAAATGTGGCACTGGCATGATGGTCAGGCAATGTGAAAAAACTGATGCCAGAAGCTGGAAAGCTAGCTATGTTTTTCATCAACTGACAAATTTTTTGGTAACTCACCATTACTAATAACTTGAAAGGCAGATCACATGCTTACTGGGCTTCAAGCTTTCTTGAAAATGATGGTAAAAAGCCAGTAAGAGTCAGGCCTCTGTTCTTGATTGAGTGGTTCCCCTGCCATAGATATCAACTAGCATGCTTTTTATTTGGCTTTAGTATTTTTAAGGTGTCATATCTTATTTATACTATAGTAGAAATGGCTTCTAAAGGTTAATCACACTATTGCCAAGAGGCTACAGATTATTTCAAGTAGTATTAAATACTCTTTAATGCAATGATAATTTCTATGACAATGTACCCATATTAAAATTATTCTTTGTGTCAGTTATGTTTTTCCTGCAAAGAGCAGATTAGTTATTTTTAAGTAAGCGTTAAGTATAAAAGATTTATTATCTATACATAGTTATCCCAGGATAACAACTCATAGGTCAGAAGTTCCAGAGCTTGTTCTGTGGCTCAATAATGTCAGGAATTTGGGTCAGCTTCTTTGCAGAGCTCTGGATCTCCTCCTCATGGTTACAAAATGGCTTATAGAATCTCTAAGCCATATAAAACTGTTCCAAACCAAGAAGGAGGTGTCTTATGAAGTATGGCGAGACAGCTTGCATAGTATTTCTTTCTTTCTTAAATAGATAAATATTTTGTAGAGGTTCTCTCTGCCAGTAAAAATTCCCCTTATATTTCTTTGCCAGATCTGATCATATAACCATTCCTAAACTAATCATTAGTACAAAGAGTTCAATCTCTGGAAATTATTGTTCAGTATTTGACAAACTCCAGAACAAAATCTGCAATTCTTTTATCCAGAAAGGAGAGTTAGATCACCAACAGTGACTACCACAACATGACGAGACAGAACTAAAGAACACTTATTAGTCCTAATAAAAGCTGGTGCATTTTAATAAATATAACAGAAATTGTGGGTGGCAAATGCATTAGTTTTTTTTATATTGGTTAGAGTTTCATTCAGATCCCATTACTCAGCACATAGCAAAGATTAGAATCTCATAAAATATTTGATATTATAATCAAAAGCATTTTTTCTCCATTCAATAGCACTACATATGACTTTGACCTTGAATGAGATGGTGCTATCTCCATCTCATTTTCTCCATTGATGATGGAAGATTTGAGGGACAAATTGTCATTTGTGATAAAGTATAGATTCCAAAAAAATATATAGATTCCATAATCTTCCACAAATAATTTTCATTTTTACCCCACCCGACATACACAGGTATCATTGACCACGGTGATTCCTAAGTTGGTAACAAAAGGAGGGAAGTGCATTGATGGGGAAAGTATATTTTATCATGCTGTTCAGGAAGTTGAAAATTTATCATCCTAGTTCAAGAGAAATACTAAGGGAATAAAAAAATTGAATACTAATTAAGAAAAGATATTTAAGTAATAAGTACAAAGATTCATTAGTTGTTTTTCAAAGATATGTTGTGCAATTATTATACACTGAATGGGCACTTACTATGAGCAATACAGGGCATGATCACTGAGTAATGGGAAGATTTTTTTAAGTTTTTATTTTGATTTCAGTTAGTTAAAATGCAGTGATATATAGTTTCTGAAGTACAATAAGTGAATCAATGATTCTATATATCAAAAACAACAATAACAAAAACCCTTCCATACATCACCTGGTACTCATCACGACAAGTGTCCTCCTTAATCCCCATCACCTATTTAACCCACCCCATCTCCACCTCCTAACCAATAGGAAGATTTATCAGACCTGAACATCATCTTAAAATATTTATATTTTACTACAGATGCTAAGTCAATAATAGTAATTCAACAATTCAGCCCAATTCAGTGCTAGAAGATATAGAAGTCCTATAAATATTCAGAAAATAAAAGCTATTCTCCACCTCTGTCTCCACTCCACGGAGGATGGGTAGGGCAGAGAAACATACCAAGAAAATTTCAGGGATCAAGAAAATCTCAGTGTTATGAGAGGCATTTTATCAGAACTTCAAACTCAGGTAAAATTTGTATTTCCAAAGATAGAGGTAAAAGAATCTCAGGTGGAGAATTCCACATAAGATACATGATAGACTTAGGGGCACATTGTGGAGGAGTATAAATTCTAGCCTAAGTTGTTTGAAATGTATATGGTTCAAAAATTGTTTGGACTTTACATAGTCCAAAATTCATGTTTAAATACACTCCAAGAATTCAGCAGGAGCTATGTTGAAAAATCTATCAAATAGAAATGCGTGATCAGCAATATGCCAGGAGATTAGAACATGCCCTTATTTGTAAAATAGTGATTTTATTTGTTTCTCCCTTTTCCAAAGTCTCCTTACTTTTACCTTTCTGCTTTGACATGTTCTGTCTTTTACACCCAAGGCCTTTCTTTTCTATTTTTTTCTAATCTTCCCACTGTAACAATACTCAACAATATTCAAAGGTAGGTGATAAATTTCCTGTGTGTAAGAGAATAACGTTTTTTAATTTAATAAACGACTCAATAACTCCTTTGCAATAAAAACCCTAAATGAATCCCTATGCTTATTATATATATACATATATATGTATATATATGTATATATATATAATATTCAGAATTTTTACTTTTCCAAACACTGCAAGTCCTGGCTGGCCTCTTATGCTTTTATCTCCCTCTTAAAAATGAGTTCCTGAAATTTTGGAGGATGTTCCACCCTCTTCACCAGTAAGTACAGAAGCAATGGGGCAGGGAGATTGGGAGTTGGAAGAAAGTTAACTTCTTCCTCAAAGCAGCTGGACAGGCAGGCACATTGTTGGGCTGATTCTTTTTACTTCTTCTTAGCATAATGTGACACAGCCTGGGGAGAGGAGGAAAATAGCAAAATATGAGGAGCAAGGCAGCTGCTTCCCCATCCTGCAGGTTTAGAAGCCCATAAATTGGAAGAAAATCTAGTAACAGTGATTTCTGGAGGAATTTAAGGTGCCACACAGAACTAAACCCTAATCTATAATCGCTCCCTCAAGGGAAAGACATAGCTTATACATTTTTAATGCATGGACTGGTTTAACATGAAGCTGAAAGTAATTGTGGTTGCACTACATACATTTTTTTCATTGCTCAAAGTAGGAGAAAAAAAATCACAGATGTGTCCTTGAACCAACTGTTAAAGGTACTATACCATTAAAATAATTTTGATTATTAAGAAGAGAAATAACTTATTTTTCATTGGACTTATTCAAATATTTGTCTAGAATTATTATTTTTATCATAGCAATCAAATTATCATGTATCATATTGAACACCAGCATCATTTTGAAGGAAACGTTTTAAATGGCCATTTTTAAAAGGTAACAAAATAGTTCCGAAAGCATTTGTATACCAGCACATAGCAAAAAAAAAAAAAAAAAAAAAAAGGGTTGTAACCAACAAGGAAAAGCATGGGGAAGTAGGGATTATAACATACACTATTTCCAGGCAAATGTTTCCCAACTGTCATTGGGAGAACAAAAAGTATTTTCATTTGTGTTTGTTTTAGACTAAAGTCTTATTTAAAAATCTTTCTTCTAGTGATGAACACATTAAAGCACAGATAGTTTTCTGAGTTTGCTAAATGGGGACTCATGATGAAAGATTTAGTAGCATGAAAAATGTTTATCATTCTCTTTGCAATAATGGAAGCTGACTCATGAAATCAACGTGTTTCAGGAAGTACTGGATTGTTTTGTTCAAATTTTACAAAAATACTGACAGAAAAAAAAAAAAAAACTAGTTGGAGGAAGAACAGAGGAGATGGCATGTCTTCTACCTTGCTTTCCTCCTTCTTTTCCTTATCTAATGGGACCAGCCTAAGCATTTGCTGTGTCCTCCTACCAAATCTTGGATTGTCTGATATTAACATTCGGCTTGACCACCCATGTGTGTAAATCTTAGGCTAGATAAGCACTAGCTAATGCAGCTTCTTCTAACTTCTATTGCTTACTCTGATTTATATCACTGAGTTCAAACATAATCTTTTGCAGTCCCTAATACTATATCTGAATGGTCTGAAAATGTTTATTCCTCCATTTCTGATTGCTCAGCCACTGACATTCTATAGAGAAGGTGACACATAGATGTTTAAGCAGAGCATAAAAATGGAGACATGTTATCTGAGCAGTCACAGTGATCACAACAAATAAAACATACTGCAAAAATAGATAAAGTGTTTAGTCTAATAGCAGCTCAGATCCTAATTCCCCAATGACCTTCTCAGTCGAAAAGGATTACCTTTGGGAGTAAATATTCTGAGACAACACATTCTTACATGCAGTTGTTATTCAAAAATAACAAAAATTTTATTTGACATTCCATTAAATAATGGATTTGACTAAAACCTAGAGGCTTATTAGTAAGTCAACAGCATAAAAATTAGATTCCTTTAATTTAAACACTGTGTTTTCCTATTCTTGTTGAACTTCTATTCTAAAACCATAAGAAGTAAAACTGTAAATAGCTCTCAAACTTCATTGAAATTCTTTCCACAATTAAAAAAAACGAGTGAAATGTAATATGACAGTTCTACAAATTTATCAGAATATTAAAATGTATGACTGTACAGAGTTATACAGTTTCATTACATTTTTCATTTAATGATATTGCTCATTCAATGACTGATATATTAAGGTTTTGTAAAGTATTTCAATTCTTGGCCCATGATTATTGGCAAAGTTGAAATAACATGTCGTTTTTCTTCAATTACAGAGATAACCAACCTGCTCACATGTAAAATCATGGCAACAATTGTAAAAAAACAAAAACAAAAATCAAAACCAAAAACAAGCACATAGGCTAGTCACTGATAAGAATAATTGGCTTGACTTGACAAGTCATTGTGAAAGAAAATTTATAAATGAAATGTAATTTATCACATACAAAACTATAGCATATAATTCTTAATAGTTTACTAAAATGATCATAGAGCTAATGACATAGTCTTATCACAGCATTTCTCAAATATATATGGATGATGCCACTTCCCTAAAAAGAGATGATTTTGTAAACCGTCCAATATTGTGGTCTTCAAGAGCATAAAAATCTAGCTTAATGAGAAGCTTTGTGTAAAAGGAGGGATGAGGATAAAGAAATTAAAATTCAGCATAATACATGTCTTTTCCTTTATTATTTCTAAAACAAAAAGTTAATAGACAAGCTATACTTCTAAGAATTTTGACTACTAATTTGACTTAGTCAACGCACAATAATAATATCTGGACATTGGCTATCCACAAGTCTGATGAATTTGTCAATCTGTAGTAGGAGTTAAGAGAGAGAGGGACAGAGAAGAAATGTTAAATAATGAGCATAGCAAATAAATCTGTAATTCACTTTAGCACTTGACTGAAAGAAGACATGGCATTGGTGTGTAAAATTGACACCTTTTCCTTTTCTCTGCTCTATAAAAAATGTCTTCCACCTACAAAAAGTCTGGGTCATTTGGAGAATGATTATATTGAGTATTAATTCTTGCTATCATCTTAACTGGTTTGTTCAGTCTTCCATTTTCTTCTGCCAAAATTGAATAGAATATATCATGGTTCCTGATTAGTATCACAAAATTCTGATATCACAACAATAACATTTATTTTTACAATGTATAGCTCATACATTAACTACACTAGTCTGTTAGACCATTTATATATGAAACATGTGTGGGTTTTACCCAGGGGTTGTTGAAATGATTCAGTGGATTTATAGCAAGAAAATTTTCTGACACTGGGAGGTTATAAACAAATAGTTATGAGGAATAAAAACAGCTCAACTTGTAATCAGGTACAGGGCCTCTAGGTAGTTGGATCTTGCTCAGACACACTGGTGCATGGCATATTGACTAACATGGACTGGATAATTTTCCAGAGTTTTCCAAATATTTTTTTCCTGTAGGTATAAACAAAATTGCATGTCTGCATCAAATCCAGGACTGTGATGATACAGACACATTTGGTATATTTGATACATTTTTCACTTTACTTTTACATACTTTTCTAATAACTATTCCATTTTTAAAATAAAAGCACTCCAATATCATTCAAAAACATTAGTGGTTTGATTTTGTAGCAGAAATGTATCATCATAGAGATTTTAGAGTGAGTGCCAGTCCCAAAATCACTTCCATCTTATAGTATTTCTACATTGGTTGTCAGAAATACCAGGAAATTGACACACTTAGACATCTATTAAATGAAACATCACTGTGTTATAATATAGTTTTATCTTTTAGTCTTCATATCTATTGTAAAGGAAACTAGGTAGGTCATCAATGAGAATAGAGAAAAACAAGATTTGACTATCATCACAAGTATTTTGTTTTAGCCTCTTTTTTTTTTTTAGTTAAAAAAAGGACAAAGCATATTACACTAGAATAACGAAATATGTATTACTAAGATAATTTACTACACTCAGAAATTATAGAAATTCTGTAGAACACAAAGCTGTTTGGGGCAGCTGACAAAGGAAAGGAGCAAGGAAGCCATGAATTCACAATCAATTCACAATGATTCATAAGTTACAGCATACCCAGAGAAATAAGCCTTGTTAATGCTGAGTTCTATGTGATCTGCTTTTAACTATATTTGTTCACTCTTGTATCCTGGTATCCTGATTATAATTGTAGAGTAGAATCCTCTAAAACAGAAGTTAAAAAAAGACCTGAAAATCTTCTAAAATATTTTGATATCAAAAAAGCTTATAAATAATGTTTGAACTCTGTCTTAAATTGAGAACTGTATGTATTTTCTACAACTAATTTGAGACTAACTATAAATCATATTTAATAACTTCTGTTATAAAGATCCACTTCCTCCTCACTAAAAATTCCCTTAGAGCCTTTATACTAGTGAATGCAACAGGCTATATTCTGATATAAGTTGACTTTTCTGTAAGTTAACAGTGTTCTTTTCCATTTGGCTTTTTATATGAAGAGTCATATAAATGTCCATAATTTTTGTGCTTGTTTTTGCACAAATTTGTCCTTAACTTTTTAAGTTCTAAATGTTCAAATGAATTTTATGGAAATCCCTATTTCTTCCCAACATATTCTGCAGAATATTCCCTACTTGCTTTGCAAAATAACCAGAAGGAGCTATACAATGCCACTCTTTCCAGGTTCCCTACCTCTCTTTACAAGGGTATCCTCATTAATCACTGTAGAATTCAGCATCTAAGTTCGTATTTTGCAAGAGGCACTTTGTTTTGGAGTTCAAGCAGAGACTGATCCTGCATTGCATAATTCCTTGATACTCCTTGAGTAACATTTTAAAACTTTCCTAGTAGATACAGCTCTAAACATAGGAGTAAAATATTTTTAAAAATTAACTCCCTGGGATGCCTGAATGACTGAGCGGTTGAGCGTCTGCCTTCAGCTCAGGTCCTGATCCAGTATCTGGAATCGAGTCCCACTTCGGGATCCTTATGGGTAGCCTGTTTCTCCCTCTGCCTGTCTCTGCCTCTCTCTCTCTCTGTGTGTGTGTTTCTCATGAATAAATAAATAAAATCTTTTAAAAAATTAACTTCCTTAATAACATGGGAATACAAACTTAAGTTTAAGTAGAATCACCACAGGGTCTCAGTCTTATACAGGTATATATATATTATATATATATATATATATTTATATATATTTATATATAGGTATACACACACACATATATATTCTCTTTTGTGTGTGTGACAAAACATGTTTCATTACCCTGTGATCTCTTAGGTTTGGTCTCATAGCTACACACATAATCTCAATGTAAGCATTCCTATATCTCAGCTGCTTTTCTTTGATAAAAACATGCAGCTTAGAGAAGAAAAACACCAGAGGACAAGGCTCCCAAATAGATTGGATCTAATGAATAGTTTTAATCTAGTGTAATGCTCCTCAAACCATAGTCCATGCATCAAAATTACCTGAGAATAAGAAATCCAGATTAATGGCAGGCCTCCAAACCTCCTAGATGAAAATCACTGGGAGATGGGCTCAGGAATCAGTATTTTTAAAAGGTCCCCTAATGATTTATGTGTGGTTTAATTTTTTAAGAAGTATTGGTATAATGGATTTGTAGTAAAATGCATATTAAATAATTTCCCATATCCATATTATATGTATAATAAAAATGTTATGATTTTCAATTGTTCTAAAATGTGTATCATAATATGAGATAAATATATATATAATGTATATATATATACACCCTATATACAATAAATATAATACAAATGCTCAAAAATATAGCATTTTATTCATAAAAATCTAACTTTCTCAAGTCCTATGAAAATAAGAGATCAGTGGTTTAAATCTGTTAATCTAAACCTTATAACTCTAAGTTTCCCATTTGTTCTTCAGGTAAATGACTAGTAATATTTCAGATGAATTATCTTGTCCAAGTAAGTAGTCAATATTTGTTACATTTGTGTGCAATTGTCCAAGCTGAAAGTAAAAAAGCAAATGTTTTTTTATCTTAACAAATGTAATTTATGTTAGCTGATAGATGACATGAAGACAGACATCCCATATTTACTAGGATTCAAAAGTTGTCATAATAAGAGTTAACATTTAATAGATATCTTGCATCATAGCTAACTATCCATTAAACTTTTCCTAGTCTGTCAAATTCCTTTAACAGTTTCCATAATTTAAATTTAAATTCCTTTAAACAGTTTCCTTTTTGAAAGAAAGATATTTCTCATATTGCAAATTCCATAGGAACAAGGATCATATTATTCTTGTTCTTAATACTATTCCCAATACTAAACATACAGCCTGACACCCTGAAGGTTCTAAAGAAGTATTGACTGTATACAAATTTGTGTCTGTGTGGAATTACATGTTTAAAGAATGTCTTGTGGGGTACCTAGGTGGCTCAGTGGTTGAGCGTCTGCCTTCTGCTCAGGCTGTGATCCTAGGGTCCTGGGATCGAGGACCCAGGCTTCTCCCTCTGCCTATGTCTCTGCCTGTCTCTCTGTGTCTCTCATGGATAAATAAATAAAATCTTAAAAAAATGTTTTGTATGTTTGGATAATGTTTTACATAATAGTAGTTGTTAAAAAAATAGTAGTTGTTGAATAAATATCTCCTGATTTGAACTGGGTTTGATTTATATTACCCTATTTGAGAAAAAAAATGAATCAATAGTAAAATTTATTAATGAATTGATTAATGGTCTAGTACTTACATAACGCAGATTCATCCATTAAATACTTATTGCATATGTTATCTTTCAGGGATAAACAATATTGCATCTACTCATTTTCGGTTGTGTTTGTTATATAAACATGTATTTCTGCCTTCATGACAATTTGTGTGCTACACATATATCCAGACGGAATGCATGGACACACACTTTTATTTTAATTGCTTTTCCAAACCCGAAAGAGTTACATGAAATAAATCAGACTCAGGTAAGAGTAAATTGCTTTTCTATGATAATTTTTTTGAGAACTGCATTCATGTATGAGATCTGAAATGACATTGTCTGCAAATAAATTCAATTTAGTTAATAGATTTGGTTCATCAAATAACTGAGACTTATGAATGATACAGTTTGAGAACACTATTTAAAATTAAATAAAATTGAATATGTAACTTAAAAGACAGTTCCAAAATAGAATCACCTTTAAGTTAGTTTGCTGTATTTTCTGCTTATAGAACAAATACATAAAGAAACTGGAGCAGAAAATCAGTCACATTAAATTTACTACCATCAGAAAACCAAGTAAGCTAAAAAAGTATCTTTAGCTTTCATATGCAGGTAAGTTTCACAGGTTAAAAGAGGCAAGTAAAAATTATTGCTAGTTCTAGTAAAATCTTCCACTCAGAATGGAGCTTAAAGATAGTTTAAACATCTTTAATAGTTATTTACATAAATATGTATTTTCCCATCCTAAAAAACATAAATAAAATAGCAACCTTGCAATTAGTATTTCTCCTTTTAAGGCTAATTTTTATTGTTTACATTATATGACTTATTAAAAGTTAATGAAACTTGCATTTTTTTGTTAAAAAACAGCACAAGTCAATTTCCTTCATGCTTCCTTCCTTTTATACGTAAGTATAAATGTATATTTCATAAGCCATATCATTTCATTTTATTAATGATTGTCATCTTGCCAGGTGGGCAGTTAATGTTAACTACAAGTATTTTTTTTTTTTCAGGAAAATCATAATAAAATTTCAGGGTAGATAGAACATTACAACAGTCAAGAAGCAAAAGTCTATGATAGTTCAGCTGGAAACAGTCAAAAATGTTGAGATGGGGAATACCAAACAGTCTGACCTTGAAGAAAACAAGCTTTTGTTAAATAGGTCTTTTCTAAATTAAAATTCTCCTATAAAAAAGCATAAAAAGTGCAAGACAACTTGTTTCAAACATCAATCCATTATTCATTTAATCTCCATTTTATTTACATATATATCCATCAACACTATTTTATCTACATTCAAAGCTACTTTACTGTCCTTAAAGCATAATTGCAGAACTTAGATTAAAAGTGTTTCAAAAGGTAATATGTAAAGCATGCTTTGGTGAAATTTGTTTTTCAGATTTTTTCGTAAGTATTAAATATATACTGCTTTAGGTGAATTAGAAGATTCTAATGTTCTTGGGTATGGCCTACAAATGTTGTCCAGCGATATATAAGCTTTTCTTAGAAAGCTTAGAGAGTTGTCTAAGTTTAAGGAGAAAATAAGGGTAGAGGTAGTTGCCAATTTTCTTATACTAATTATATCATTAGCTTATTTGCTTAAAAGGTCTTGGTGTCAGTTGCCTCTTTTATTAAAAATGGTAACTAAACAAAAGTGACTTTAAAGTGTTATCAGTTCTTTAAAGTTGTGAAATATATATTGCTCTATATCTCATTTTTGGTAGATAAAATTATCCAGGACCTAATTCCTCTGCTAGAATTCCTGAGGAAAGAATGTAGTCTAATTTTCCTAAGAATGCCATATACAAAAAAAAAAAAAAAAAAAAAAAAAAAAAAATCAGAAATATGTGAGATTGGGGTTGAAATTTCTTTTTTTTTGGGGGGGGGTGGGTTTTGAAATTTCTTATGGTTCTCAGCCCCCATTAACTAGCCATAAAATAATTTATTAAGATTAGTTATCAGTTTATAGGTCAAATATAAAAACATCTGGTTTTTATAAACATGTTATTTAAAATGCCCATGGAGGGAGGACTAGCACAGAGAAGAAATTTACTTTACAGAATGGGAATTGGTGTGCATGAATTTAATCCAAGATTAATGATTTGTAAGATGGAATGTTCTTGAGAGTGAAATGTTATGGAGTCTCTCAAGTTAGCTGGAACAGTCTTCTAATGAACCTGAGTCAGCTTTTCAGAGGAAGGACACACCAAAGCAAAGGTCTGGTGAAAGAGCTGAATCTCAGGTAAAAACACGATTACACAAGGCCACTGTTGGTATTCATATTGACTAAGTAAGGCCACCTCCTCCACTTGTCTGGAGGAACCAACCATCAGAGTAATGAAGAGCCTAGAGCATGCCAACAGATTATGTGGAAGGAGAAGACACAAGAATACAATAATAGAAAAGACTATGGTGGCTGGTATAGAAACTTAGTGGTTTGGGAAACTTGCAAACAACCCCCCTGGGGAAAGAGAAAATAGAGCCACTGGATAGAAAAGCATTAGGGAATTTCAAGAGAACTTTGGAAATACTGCACACTATTGAGTACCAGAAAGGAAGAGTTTGGGAACTAGGAAGAGTAAGAGGTGATGTAGCATGAGGACATCCTCTGCACTAGAATCAGATAATACTGCCTCCACCACTACTCATTCCCTGTGTGATCTCTGAAATTCACCTTTCAATTCTTTCCTTGAAAAATATGGGTAATAACAGGTATCTCACATCGTTTTTGTAATGATTAAATGTGAGAATATAAGCACAAAATAGATATTCAATTATTGCCACTGCTGTAAATATCACTGCTGTCATTTCTTTCAGTAAAATGAGAAGGAAAATAATTGGCACTCCCATGTTCTAAACAAGAACATAATATTTCAGAGACATCCAGATAGTTTGAATGCCACACGTTTTCTCCAAGGTCTATTCAGTAAAGTTCACTTGAAGGCAATTCCTCTCACCATAGAAACATTTCTCTTAAGTTTGCAGGTCAATAAAAATATTAACTATGTACATGTACATTTTCTAGTACAATCTGTGTAATTATTTCACAAAATTCTTCATTATGTAACCATCTAAACTAATAATGATCATTTCAAGCAAAATACAGTAAATGTGGGGCACATTTCTTGCCTTTGCTCCCAAATTCCTTTAAAGAGTATTTACCAGTGACTGAATTAGGAAATGAGACTATATAGTAGCCAGAGCTGAAAAACCTAGAAGGAGATGGGCGTGAGAAATAGACTTTGCCTCTGACTTTCAAAAAATCAAAGCTTAGGTTTACTTTTCCATAAATCTCACTGGATTTTTCCACATGAACTTGATTCCAAGGAAGTTTAGATAATGCGTTTTTTTAGACAAAAATGAAAATGACTACTAACAACTAAAAGTATCACCTTTGCTAACAGAACTGAAAACCATATTTGAATTTACCTCAACATTTCAAAGCAAAACTACATAATGACAATGCAACAATGTGTTCAGAAGTGGTGAACAGATGGGGAAGCAAGGGATTACATGCGAATGTGTCTTTTGGCCTGTGTTCTCTGCTCTCAGATCTGGAATGAAGGTCTTCTCTGCTCCACCCCACCCTTGAGAAGTAGAACGTTCATTACAGCAAAACCTGAGGAAATCCAGGCTTAAAGTGCAGATCCATGTCAAAAGTAACTTAGCTCCTAAGTGGCTGAGGTAGTATCTCAACTTGAGTGTACCAGACCTCAAAGCTGACGCTCTTTTTCCACTATTCATGATGCCTCTATGTTCAAAGAGCAAGGATGGTTATGTTTTCAAAACCCTGAGGGGGCAATATATTATTTAAAAAAAAAAGTTTCACGTGTTTCAAGAATACATTTACTGGCAAAGTTCATTCTTGTGATCTAAGCTTTAAGTCTCCAGGAAATACACACATGCAGCATGAGTAATGTTTCTTTTTGCCTTTGAGTCATATTCCCAAAGCCTGAAGTGCTCCTGCCCTTCCTCCTGGCCCCCTTTTCATTCATGAATATTCCTATTCATCTTTCAAAATGGGGTCTAATACAGGCTCTTCTTCGAAGCCTTACTTATCTAACCCCTAACTCTTCTCGACCCACACGAAACATGGGGTACTTCCTCTGTGGCTCCAGCAAACAGAACATTTTTGCATGACAGCTTTCCTTAAGGTGTTGTACTTTGTTTTGTTTTGTTTTTTAAAGATTTTATTTATTTATTCATGAGAGACAGAGAGAGAGAGGTAGAGACATAGGCAGAGGGAGAAGCAGGCTCTTCCAGGGCAGCCGGATACGGTACTAGATGCCAGGACCCTGGGATTGTGACCTGAGCCAGAGGCAGACGCTCAACCAGTGAATCACCGGCACTGCACATTGTAGTTATTTGTTAATATGTCTTCCCCTGCTAGGCTGTGACCTCTACAAGGACAGGTATGTTAGTTTCTTCTTGTCTCTTTGTCTTTGGGGCCTAAAAAGTGAACAATACAAAAGCGCCTAATAAATGCCTGATGATGACTGAATGAATTACTCTTGTTACCTCTTCTGCTTACATAAAAGAAAATATTTAACTAATTCACTTGCAGAGAGATGGAAGCCAAAAACGAATTTGAAGTTAGTGGTGTTTCTCTTTTTCTGGCTTCCCCACAATTGGGATGTACCTAACGGAAATTTCCAACTGAATCTGAGTAAAAATAATTTCAATTCTGAGTAATCACTTTCTGGAAATGGATCCTTTGCGCTTTTCTCCCCCTAGTATTTCTAAAAGGAATGGAGAGTAACAACTTATTAAGAATATCTAATTACTTTTATTTTCAGACATTGAAAATGCTTGGGTACCATATAGATAGTTTCATTATCTTCTTTTTAGAGGCACTCTGAATGTGAATTGCATCTGAGTCAGTCTATCCTTCCAGGAATGGAATTAGTTTTCCTCGTAGTACCAGGGAAGGTGATGCATAACACAGGTTACATGTCAAAAGCGTTCCCCAGAGATGATGATTTTGATTCAGCATCCCACTGTTTCAAAAATACAGCTATATAATTGTAATAGGCTATTGGATCCAGATGCTGGGAGCAGTTACCACTTTGAAAAGAACCAGATTAAAGAAAATGTCTTTATTAGAGGTCATTCATTCTTGCAATATAAATACTCTGATTTCAGATTTTATGTATTAGATTTATTAAACCGAATCCTTCACGATAAAACTGCCTCACAGCAAGCACAAAGGATAAAAATAAATAAATAAATAAACGTCCCCAGGCCTTTCCTATTCAAAGAGGATGCTACTGTCAGTGATTGCTATTTGTGTGTGTGGGTGAAGCGGAAACGACCAATCTGTAACCTCCAGTCCCTTCCACGCTGCGCACACATGGAGATTGCTCTTTGATTTGCAGCTGTTATTTGCAGAGCTTGTCACTGTTTGCAACTCTGCTTCTCAAGCTCACCTTAGGCCCAAATCCTCTTGCTAGGAAAACTCCACAGTCCCCGATTGCAACAAGCCTGCTTTCTCTGTCTACAGTTCTCTGAAAGCTGACTTTCATGACAAAGGATTGGAAACTCTTTTTAGTGAACATTTGTGTTCTGACTTCCTCCATCTCCCTTCACTTCATCATCCTATAGTTGTTAGAACAGGTTGCTCTGAGTAATCTTTACATTTAGCTCTATTTTTTTTTTTTTCTTTCAAGGGCCAGTCTTTCCATTTTGGTGTCCTTATCACTTTGTTATGAGGCAAATTATTTCTGTTTTGGTATCAAAAATGAGTTGTTTATGACCACTCTGTCCACTCTGTCCTAGCTTGACCTTTTTTTTTTTTTTAGCCATAAATCATTAAGAGACTGATGAAGTATATCAAATAAACTGGCCATAATATGAATTGTCTATCTAGATGTTACTTATTCAATAAGGATTAATAGGGATTCTGCTTTTTTAAAGACATTCTGATAAATTCTGAGGCTCTGCAAAGTGTAAGACATTAGCCCTTTCATGTATTTATCATCATGATGGTAGGGAAGACAAATAAATAATAAAAAAAAAAACAAGACAGTGCTGTACTATTATCAGAGTAGAGGGTATAATCTAACATGATAGAATCCAAAAGACTTTCAAAAAGGTAATTAAAAGTTGACATACAAGGATATATTAGTTTCAGGGACGCCTGGGGGGCTGAGCAGTTGAGCGTCTGCCTTTGGCTCAGATACCAGTTTAAGGGTCGAGTCCCACATCAGGATCTTTGTGAGGAGCCTGCTTCTCCCTCTGCCTATGTCTCTGCCTCTTTCTGTGTCTCTCATGAATAAATAAATAAAATCTTTAAAAAAATAATATATTAGTTTCAGGTGCAAAACCTAGTGATTTGGCCATTTTGTATATCACCCAGCGCTCACCACCAAAAGAGTAGTCAGCACCTGTCACTACATGATGTTATTACAATATTATTGACCAGATTCCTTGTGTTGTACTTTTCATCTGGATATTATATGTTAACTATACTTCAATAATAAAATTTTTTTTAAGATGTCGTTAAAAGTTACAAACAAATGGTGGATACCTTTCATTATACATTTATCAAAACCCATAGAATATACACTGAAAATCAATTCCGAGGACTCGGGTAATAATGACATATCAATAGGGTTCATCAATTGTAACAAACATATCAGTCTGTGGGAGAGGTTGATAGTGGAGAAAGAGTATGTAGGAAGAGGGAAAATATTCGGAAACTATTTTCTGCTGAATTTTGCTATGAACCTAAAACTGCTCTGAGCATAGTCTGCTAATTTAAAAAAAAGTGCTACATTAGTTCTGATAAATAAATAACTAATAAACTTACAGAATGGTTTATCACACCTAATCCAGAAAACAATTATCTTTCCCCCTCAAGCCACAACAGAGAAAGAGAAGACTGTAACAGTGAATGGCACAATTGCATGCAGTGTCCTGTGTGGGAGCTTTTCAGGGGGAAGACATCTGACTAGATATCACTTATATTCCTTCATTCCATGTTCAAGCGTATAATATTAATATGGAAATATAAAATTAAACCATCAAAATGGAGAAAAGGGATAAGGAAATAGCTTTTAAGCCTATATAAAATAAGAAAAGCCTGTTTTGTATATGAAATTCCATAAACAGTAAGATGGTATGGAATCAAATGTAATTTTTTAAAACTGTTATTGAGATATGGGACAGCTACTCCACCACAGTTTTAACTTCCAGTGAATGCTAATTGTTCAGAACTGATTAATAATGGTTGATTTATTAAAAAAATTTTAATCAACAGTCTAGATATGGTTGGCTTCTATGTACTTGTTTATGTACTTGTACATTTTAGTTGTGTAATAAACAATCTTAAACATCATCCAAAATAAAATCGAGTACTTTGAAAATAAATACATCTAAACAAATTGTTTTTTCCCTCTTATGCCATTTCCTCTCCCAACTATTAATTCTAAATCTTCAGCTCCATGGATTCCTAAAAACTGTTTTTTGAGTTTTCTTTTATTAAAAAAGCATGTACAACTTTGAAAATTTTTCACCTGGTGTTAGTATTGCTGAAATCCATCCATAGTCTTGGAAGTATCTTTAACTGTTGTGTAATATACCATTTTCTGATTATACAATCATAATTTATTTCTTGAATGGAATTTATTTCTTGATGGGCACTTAAGTTGTTTCTAAATTTTTGTTATAGTGAACATTAGTAGTACAATACTTCTGAGACTGTCTCTGATATGCAGGTGCAAAAGAATCTTCTATGTACATACCTAGAAATGGTTTTCTGTGTCATAGGATATGAGACCAATCAACTTAAGAAAATTATGCAAACTATTTCAGTGGTACATCAATGAACTCTCCAATTTGTAATATATAAGGGATTCTGTGGATCCTCTTGTCCCTAATGCCCAGTAATGCCAGATTTAAATTTTGCTAGTGTAATAAAAATACAACAGAATGTCATAAAGTTGTTTTTGCATATTTTGCTGACCATAGATTCGGTTAATCATCTTGGTTTTTTTATTGACCTTAAGTAATATGTGTGTTTCTGTCTTTTGACTATTTTTTCTGTTTTGTGTTTATATTCTTTCCATTGATTTGTAGATGGTTATAAATATACATTTTTTCTTTATATATATTTTAAGATTTTTTATTTATTTATTCTTGAGAGAGAGGGAGAGAGAGAGAGAGAGAGAGGCAGAGACACAGGCAGAGGGAGAAGCAGGCTCCATGCAGGGAGCCCCACGCGGGACTTGATCCGGGGTCTCCAGGATTATGCCCTGGGCTGAAGGCAGTGCCAAACCGCTGAGCCACCCAGACTGTCCTCTTTATATATTTTTGATAGAAGACAATTATGAATATATTTTTCCATTGGATAGGATCCCTTTTCATTTTCTTTTCATGTGTATTTTAATAAACAAGAGTTCTTAATTTCAATAGTCAAATTTATTAAGCTTTTTTTGTATCTTATTCAGTGAATGCTTCTTTTACACAATATTCAAAAGATTAGTTAAGTTTTAAAAGTTTACTGACAAGTTTAAGTTTCATATTTTGGCATTTAGTCTTAAACTATCTGGAGCAGTATATGGTCTGAGGCAAGGATCCAATTTCATCTTTTTCCATTGAATAACCTGTTTCCTGCTTTAACTTACCATGAAGTTCTTTAAGATTTAATTAAGAATGTTAAAGTATTTATGGATGTTGTAGCGCTTCAAAATCCTTTGAATATAAAACAATGGCATTTTCATATCTTAAGGCAGATAATATCTCAGATATGGAAAATGATACTCAAAAAAGAGAAAAGCAGAATTAGAAAAGTAGAATGTCACAAGGATCAGAGTTGTGAATTATAATTTTTTATGAAATATCCTTAATGACCTATATAGTTACTATGATCAATTGCAAGAAGGTGTTTTCATTTGGTTAAAACATCATGGGGTTTCACCACGAGAACTTATGACCCTAAATACTTACCTAAACTTTTAATTTAAAAATACCCAATGCTAATTTCTTTATGTTACTTTATATTAAAGTAATTCTTGGTAAAACTATCTACTCTGTAACATAATTAGTGTTCATTAACTGTCTGGAGAAAACTCTATTGAAAAGATATAGAATACACCATATGCAATCATTTTGTCAGGTACTGAAGAAAATTTTCTTTGAGATTCTCATCCCAGAGTAGAGCAAACATTTTTTTACTCATATAAAAAATAAATTCTAGAAATACAGCTTTAAGAAAGTCTTTGATTAGCAAATAAGATAGTAAGAAATATTTGGTTGCCTTCAGTTTGTTATTAACTTAGCTCAAATGATCATTTCTCCTGTTTTAACAATAAACAAGATATTCATTTTCTATAAAATTTACAACTTGAAATCACAGGATATAATTTATTTTTTACTAATACTTTTCTTATAGAAGGCACTTTGTCAGGTTGAAAATTTTTGTGTTATGAATATTGCACATACTGGATCATCAAGACATAATAGCTTATGTATCAAAAAGGAAATAATACTAACAGATATAACTTTACATTTCTATGAAAGATACACCCTTATTGTCAAGAAGCAGCTAACTCTGAAGCTGTTCATACAAAGGAGAGCTAAAGAAGCATATAATGTGCATTTTTTCCCTGTGTTTATGTGACACAATCTATTACTTCATAGCATAGCAATATAGCTAGCTTATAACTTTGAAATTTAGTGATAACTACCCTAACAGTTCCCAGGTGCTCATGGAGATTATTTTCTGCTTTAAAATATCAGCGTAAGGAGGAATATATCTATTTCTTTTGTTTCACTTTTAGCTGTATGAAATGAAGTGTTATAAGTCAAAGATATTTTCTAATTTTTAAGATGACTACATCCACTCCTCATGCTAAGGAAGGATTAGATTATGTGTCTTTCATTAAAATTATTTTCAATATCTCAACAGAAATATTTCACCTTTCATTGAATAACTTTTGGCCATGTGAGTAAATTGGTAACACTATTATTATTTGCATAGCATACATTAGAGTTCATTAGGAATAAACAGGCATTCAAATTTCAATTTTTACATAAGGCAATGCTTTTTATATAAGGCAATGCTTAATTGTCAAGAAATAAAACATAAATTGACCTCACAGCTTAATTATAAAAATTAAGTTTAAAAAATGAGAACCAAGGGGCACCTAGGTGGATGAATCGGTTAAGCAGCTGACTTTTTTTTTTTTTTTTTTTTTTATTGGTGTTCAATTTACTAACATACAGAATAACACCCAGTGCCCGTCACCCATTCACTCCCACCCCCCGCCCTCCTCCCCTTCTACCACCCCTAGTTCGTTTCCCAGAGTTAGCAGTCTTTACGTTCTGTCTCCCTTTCTGATATTTCCCACACATTTCTTCTCCCTTCCCTTATTTTCCCTTTCACTATTATTTATATTCCCCAAATGAATGAGAACATATAATGTTTGTCCTTCTCCGACTGACTTACTTCACTCAGCATAATACCCTCCAGTTCCATCCACGTTGAAGCAAATGGTGGGTATTTGTCATTTCTAATAGCTGAGTAATGATTTTGGCTGAGGTCATCATCTCAAGGTCCTGGGATGAATCCCTGCATCAGACTGCTGAGAGGGGCATCTGCTTAAGGATTCTTTCTCTCCCTCTCCTTCTGTCCCTCCCCCTACTTGCTGTCTCTCTCTCTCTCTCTCTCTCTCTCTCTCTCTGAAATAAATGAATGAATCTTTTTTAAAAAAATAATAAATAAAAAATGAGATCCAAGAGAATAAAAAGACAATGCAATAAATACTGTAAATAAACATACCTGTCATAAAAATATTATCAGTTCCATGCTTAAAGTCTTAATGCCTTTAATTTGTTGTCAAGGCTGTCTTAGTATTATAATTCAGTGTATTATTTTCCCTATTGATCTGATGTTAGTTTAGTTGCAAAGTCAAAATCTTTAGCCTCACTCCAGATAGCTAAATAATTATATCAATATCCAGGTGAAAGACTTGGGATTCTATCATTTAATACACTCCTCACCTATTTCTTATTAGGGAGATTTGATAATGTCTTTACTAATATAATTATCTTCAGCCCTGGTTGGGTGTCAGCTTCAAATTCAGAAAGCTATACCAGAGAAATCATTTTACATATCTTATATTTTTTGGATCTAGGAAGTATCCAGATTTTATTTAAAAACAGTAATTTTTTTCAGATAATTTTAGAAAAGTATGCACACTTATTTAATTTTCAAAATATTGAACAAAAGCATGCTAAAATGTACAAAGAATATTTACCACAAACCTTTATTGATAGAATTGGATCTAACATTTATTTTATTTTTTTAAATTTTATTTATTCATGAGAGACACAGAGAAAGAGAGAGGCAAAGACAGAGGCAGAGGGAGAAGTGGGCTCCATGCAGGGAGCCCGATGTGGGACTCGATCCTGGGACCATGGAATCATGCCCTGAGCTAAAAGCAGATGCTCAACTGCTGAGCCACCCAGGCATCCCCTAACATTTAGTTTAAATAAAATGTAGTACTCCACTATAATATGCCATAATTTATTTACAAATTTCCCACTCATGTACATTGCGCTGTAAAATAAAATAATTGTACATGTCTATTTTTCCATAATTAGGATGATCTTTTCTAGGATATATATTTTCTGTGCTGGCTATCTTCAGTTTTCTATAAGCCCTTGCAAGGTACTTGTAGTCTGAAGTGTTGCAGGTAAGGAATGCAATCTATGACCATAATATTTGTCAATTTCAGTAGTGACAAAATCATTGCTCCTCCAAAGGGAAAAGGAGCATATATAATCAATCTGCTGGCAAATCTCACTAAGTTATGGTATCAGATCAAAGCTCAGCTACATTATTTGCTACTGATGTTTTGGTATCCATCAGTGACAGTAGCCAGAAGATTCTTGGCAAGGTTAATTCCATATTTCTGAGATAATGCATAATCTCCATCCCTGCACCTATGTGTTATGTTCATATATCTATTACACTTGCCCTGGTATGACCAAGGAGAGAGATTGGTTGTCATCTCCAGGACCAATCTGTGTCAACTGATCAATGAGTTGGAACAGGATAAATGCTGCCACTGCAACCCAAAGAGACCTACCAAGAGGACCAAAACAAAAGAGTTTTTTTAATGGCACAAGGTTCAAGATTCAAATAATTTTCATTTCCTCTAAAGGATACATCCCCACACATTATGATTTCAGACATTATCTTCCAGCTTCTGAAATGTGTGTTTGTTACTAGGGTACCTAAGGTATTTACTACTTCCTGTTTGGCAGGTCCAATCCACATGAATGTCAAAAACATAGTGGGTCAACTGGTGTTTAATGAATACTAATATAATTAAAATATCTGCAGGTGATCAAGAGAATTAATGTGAACAATGGGAAAAAAAAGTAAATGTATAAGAGAGAACATGAAAGCAAGATTTAGTTCCTGCCTGTTAATAAAATCCAAAAGAACCCATATACCAAATCAACAGTTTAATGACAAATGACAGAGGCTGTGTTGATTTTATCAAATAAAAGAATGGTCTCCCCATCTGTTCATTCTTTATTGTTTTAGAGATGGAAGTGTCTTGTGGGCCTTTTAGTAGAATATAGGCAAATGATGGATTCTCAGGTCTTACATATAAATCCATTTTGATATATCGACTTCTCTTAGCCTTCTGCCCCTTTCTAAATAAAATGCCAAAGAAGTTCTAGCAATTACATCATATTGATATAAAGCCATAATCATTTATGTGCCTTAATAAAAGAATGCAGACAAATCGTAAGAACCAGTCAAGTACTCTGGCTATAACAGGGAATCTAGCGTGAAGAATAATTGCCTCTATATCTTTAAATTTTCCTTATATTATAACTTACCATCTACTCCCACATATGTTCTCATGATTCTGGATGCTTATCCAGAACCTGCAATTTTTTTGGCATACACTATTTTGTTCTAGCCAGGGCTCTTTCCCCTTACTCACACAGCTGAGATATGACCCAAAGTAATATATGGAGAGAGTCAATTCGAAGTGGCAAAGCTAGTAGCTTTCAGTCTGTTGACTATCTGACTCTTGATTTCGGCTCAGGTCTTGATCTCAAGGTTGTGATCTTGTGTGTCATGGGATCAAGCCCCATGGCATCAGGCTGCCAGCTCAGTTTAAAGATTCTCCCCCTCTGCCCCTCTTCCTACTTATGCACACTTATACTCTTTCTTTCTCTCAAATAAAATAAGTAAAATATATATATTTTTTAAGTGCCAAAGGTAGGTATTAAGGAAAACTAGTCTCATTTTTCAGGTAACCGTTTCAGTTGATTATTGTATGTATGGGCTCAGTATAAATTGGAGGTTCAAGATTCTCGTTATGTACAAGGCCATCATCTCAAATCTCAAAAATATACTCATTCTCAATTATACCTGAGATTTCCAGAGCTGAGAAGAACTCCACTAATTCCTAGGATTTCTTTTTCTCAAGGTACTAGACCTTGAAAGTCTTCAGAAGAGCAATCAATTTTCAAGAAAATGAAGTGTAGCTTGGCTGAAGGTTTGAATGTCAAAACTAATCTAGAATATTTGTATTTTGTACATCATCAGGACCCAATGATGAAGAGTATTTCCTTCATTTTTAAAAAATATTAATACTAAAATAAGTTCCTTTCATTTTACTTCTATTATATGTGTCTTATAGGATTTTTTTCTTGGGGCTATAAAAATGTCAGATTTTTGTTCTCTCAAGAAGAATCTTATTAAGTTTTTATTATAAACTCCACACACAAAAGTTCTTTGGCAGATATCAAGAAATACCCCAAACTGTGATTTTGAACAAAGGGGAAAATATTTATATTAAAAACAAAAAAAGGTTTTTGTAGGATATTGATTCAAAGTGAGAAATTTAAAGTCTGTACAGTTAAAACATGTTAATTGAAGCAGAAATGGATGCCTCTGTTTTGCTAAGAATTAGAATGAAAATATAGCAATATATTTCAACTAAATACCCTGTCATATAAAAACCTCAACATGCCTAAAGAAACAATTTTTAAGACAAAGTAATCTCAAAAATTGGAACACAGACTCCATTCAATTGATTAAGGTAATTCCTAAGAGTAGTTTCATTATGTTTTGTTGAGTTTTGTTTGCTAGTTTTGTTTCACGGTATTAACAGAGTAAAAATGGCATTACAAGGAAAGGCAATATGCTGATTGATATGGGAGAAAAGTGAAAAAGGGGAAAGAGAAAAAAGGGGGGAGGTTATTCAAAAATAGAATATTTTCTGTTAAGAAATTATCTGTTCTAAGCCCCGATCCTGTAAAATACTACTGCATGTAATACAGTGGACATCAGATCCATGGACATGGACATGCAATCAGATTTTATGATTGAACCACAATCCCCTGAGCTTATTTAACAGGAAGCAGTCTTTTCACTTCCCTTCTCACTTCCTGATGCTCATGCTTGACTGCACTTGAAGTAAGAGTTCTAGAAGCACTCTAATTTCCTTTATGTGACAGTCGACTTCTGTGGCCTCTCCTTTTTCTCTCACCATTCCTGGGTGTAGTTTAGAGTCCAGTGTGGTTTTTTGGCAAAAGTGTGAATCTTCTATAGATTTGACTAAAAGAGAAGAAGCCAACAGCTATCTATTATGACCTGAAAAAGACAAGAGAAAAGAAGGAAAGGGATTTTCTACCTTTTCTCCTCCCACAGCTGTACTGGGTTCAGAGAAACATTTCTTGAATATAGTAGGTGCACAGTAAATGTGTATTAAGGGAAAGGATGCATGTTCATGCTTCTTCCAGCCTTCTGATCACTCAAAGATGGGTCACAAATGATAGCCAGTCGAAGCCTGACCTTGTTTTGACATCAAATACTCTGATATTCCTTTCACATCATAGAAAGTGTTAAAAAAATAAATACAAAACAAAACAAAACAAAAACCAATGTGGGCACCTGGGTGGCTCAGTGGTTGAGCGTCTGCCTTCAGCTCAGGTCATGATCCTGGAGTCCTGGGATCGAGTCCCATATCAGGCTCTCTGCTCAGCAGGAAGCCTGCTTCTCCCTCTGCCTATGTCTCTGCCTCTCTCTCTGTGTCTCTCATGAATAAATAAATAAATAAATAAATAAATAAATAAATAAATAAATCTTTAAAAAAAACAATGAAAAATACTAATGCAATATTTATATATATGAGATACATTTTATACAATTTCAGACACTTAATACAAAGTCATGAAATCCCACTGAAAAAAAAATTATCTGCGAAAAATTAGTTCAACTCTGCTTAACCCAGCCTGTATATCATTCTTCTAGCTCACATCCCCTATGAAATAATCTACTTTCTTTCTGTACCTTCTTAGATTATTATATTCTATGGATTAAGCCAGTTTATTGCCTCTGTAACAGTCCAATTATAATAGTCATCAGTGTAATCCTTTCAAAGGACTCCTTCTGTGAGCAAATCTTAGACTGCTATCATCTCTTACAAACCAGAAGGGAGGTATTTGGATGCTGTGATTATTTCAATTATCAGGTAAGGTGGCAGGAAGGTAACATTAAAACTCTACTCTTAGCTAGTATGGTATAGAACAAATGGTTTACCTATAGCCAGACTGTTTTCTGTCCAAACCATGTGTTTAAGAGAGGAGGCAAGGTACATGCCAGCAGGAGGGAAACCCCTCTGCATAGATTTCCCAACCTAAGTCTTGTTGTAAAGGTCACGTACTATGTTATATAATTGTCACCTTGAAAAGTTCTTTGATAGCTTGAACTTTACGACTTGCAAGAAGTACTGGGCTGCCAAGTAGAGTACATTTTCCAGGTTTCTGAGTCCATGCTTGAGCTAAATAAAGTGTGACAAATCCCCTGAGGGCAACCTAGGCTTTTCATGCCATAAGAACCTCTGACTCAAAAGTTACACACTCTGAAAGTAATATAAGATTGCACAGCCAACCACAGAGGTTTCCTGCACTAGGAAAGAAATTCTCCCGGGACCATGTCTACGTGATAGCTCCAAAATGCTTCAGAAGTGACCATAAAATAAAACCTATGATTTGTTTTCCCTACAGAAAATAGCTAATTAAATAAAATGAAGAGAGTGTGACCATCTGGATTATGAATATTTTCTTTGTCCTTGCCAGCTGACTTACCTGACATTTGCAGGAAACCAATTTGACATGAATTGAGGACTATAAAAAATAAGTTTTACCCTTGAAAAACTAGTATTTAACCATTGATGAAGCATCCATTCATATTCTGGGGGCCTGGGACATAAACTCTTGATTGTAAACCCTCTCAACATCCAGTTAAAAACAAACAAACAAAAAAAAAGTTGCCTTTTGGAGTGACTTTTTTTAAGCTAATGTAACATTGGTGGATTTCTTAACATTGTTTGACCAGCTTTTAAATCTAGTTTTATCTGTGAATTTCTTTTTTTTTTAAAGATTTTATTTATTTATTCATGAGAGACACAGAGACACAGAAAGAGAGGCAGAGACATAGGCAGAGGGAAAAGCAGGCTCCTCATAGGGAGCCTGGTACAGGACCCCAGGATCATGCCCTGAGCCAAAGGCAGATGCTCAACCACTGAACCACCCATGTGTCCCTATGTGCAAATCTCTTATGAAAGTGAAATAAGAGGGTGTCTAGCATATATATCACCCCGAAAATCCTTTTTCTCATATTCTAAATATCAAAACCCAGGAAGAATTAACTTCATTGTAACTAAGTGGCTAAGAAATGTTAATAAAAATCATCAATAAAAATGTACACTGATGGTTTTCCTTCAGAAGGGAACCACCGCATTTATGCACAGTCACAGATGCTCTGGCTAGGACTAGATGGCTCTATGTAAGGCAGAAAAACTTACTCCTGATTTTTGATTCTATATTTCTTACCCATTTCTCATATAACAAATAATAACTTGGCTCTTTTCCCCAGAGTTAACTCCAGGTGCAGCACATGTAATTAGTGATTATTTTGTGTAGCCACTGGATTTCTAGGAAAGTCTGGGCCACCTTGGGCCCATTCAAACAGAGGTTGTGCCAGGGGTCCCATGTCTCTCAGACCTGCCTGAAACCTCAAGAGTCTATTCAAAAGAGGAAGTCCCATCAAAGCAGGAATGGATATGAAGATTCACAATGTAAAAGCATGGGAATCAAGTGTAGTTTGCATAATAATTAAATTAAACAGGCATTAAAAAGTACAGTCTGCCTACAAATAACTTCCCAGACATTTCCAGAGGGGAAAAAGCATTTTTTTTGTTGTTGTTGTTGAAATAAGTTTGAAAACATACTGTTGTTTATTTACCAGACACATTTACATATTGAAACTTTGGGGAATTTGAAGTAAAAAGAGTCATGTAAAAGCATGTTAAAGCAATCATTTTTCCAAACGCGTTTGACAAACGCATCTCTCTTACATTTTTCAAACAACACTTATGAGCTTCCTCTTGTTTCCTGTCCCATGGGGCAGGAGCTGAGGAAATTAAGAATATCCCTGACATCTGCCTGACTTTTGGAATCACTCCATCTCCAAAACGTATCACAAAGTGATCAAACTATGTCAAAGAACACTTGCAAGGTAATATTTTCTCAAATATAAAAAGAGATAATTCACTTTCATTTTTTTTTTTAATAATCTCTACACCCAACGTAGGGTTTGAACTCATGACTTGGAGATCAAGAGTCACACATTCTAACAACTTTGCCAGCCAGGTGCCCCACTTCTAACTTTAGTTTAGAGATATAAAGAAATGAAGGGTATCATTCTCACTATTACAAGTGAAAACACTGGACAGACTTCAAACTAATGGTTTTATGAAATTCATCAAAGAATTGAGGTCACAGAGCAAACTAACCTGAAATCTGGAGAGAGTGCCAAGAGGTAGAAAGTAACTCAATTTCTTATATGGGTCATATGCCACTGGCCACCATATAAGTAGGGAAAAAGATTCAGTGAGAAATTTTTAATAAATCATTAAACCTCTAAGTATGGGCTCCAAGAGACTATAAGGACTAAGGACATAGGTGGGAATTCCCAATCACTTTTAGGCTTCCCCTCTCAGAAACTCCACTAGTGGTTCAATGAGAAAATCAGGATGAATCCTGAGAAAGGTTTCTTCATAGTGCTGTCTGGATGAGGGGAAAGTAGTCACTGCAGAAACTCTGCCCAGATCTAGTCTTTATGACCTAAGGAAAAAAAAAAAAAAGAAAAAGAAAAAGAAAACACCTTCTTCAGAAGGAAAGCAAAAACTGTAGCTTGAGGGCTCTGGTAGAAATCTGCAGCTGGAAGAGGGAAGAGAAACCCTGCCCAGACTCATCCCTCTTATCACCTAAGGAAAGAATGTCTTAATCTGCAGGAAGGAAAGAAATGAACACTGAAGGCATGGTGGATTCTCAACTACTGAAAGACAGGAATAGGAACAAAAAACTCTCTATCCTCACGGAGGGGTAGTACGTGTTGGGTCTACGCCTACAGTAGAAAAGAAACAATGGCAGTTGGGTAGACTTTACCTGGAAATCCAGGTTCAAGATGGAGGCTAATGGGTTCAATAGATTGCCTAGTCTTAAGGCTTAATCAAAACAAAAGAGGCATTCCCCACTACCACCACCACCCACACTAACAATTATCAGGAAAATGAGAATAGAATATAGCTGAAAGGGCTGCAAGGCAAAGAATCTCTCTAAAGCGAAAGAAAGACTTAAAACAAAGTGCAGTACAGAGAAAAACATGACACATGAATCAACACCATAAACACAGCACATCACTGGAAGAAGTTGACACTCTAGGTGCACTGTTAAGTATGACGATACACTTCAAACCCAGCTCCTGATTCTATTACCAAAATCCCCCCTCCAAGTTAAAAGCTTATGGGAAAGAAGGAGTACTCATCTCCAAACATAAAAATGATATACATCAGTGTTGATGGTCCTATACAACATGTCGGCATCCAAAAAAAAAAAAAAAAAAAATATATATATATATATATATATTATGGTGCGTGCAAAAAGACAGGAATAAACTGTCTGAAGAAACAAATCAATCACCAGATCAAGATTCATATAGAACAGGGGCACCCGGGTGGCTCAGCGTTTGATTGTCTGCCTTTGGCTCAGGTCGTGATCCCAAGGTCCTGGGATCAAGTCCCTTATCTGGCTCATCACAGGGAGCCTGCTTCTCCCTCTGCCTATGTCTCCACCTCTCTCTGTGTGTCTCTCATGAATAAATAAATAAAACCTTAAAAAATAATAAGATTCATATAGGACAGAAATCTTGGAACTTTTAGGTAAGGAAGTTAAAAGCTATAATTAATAAAGGTTTTTGTAAAAAATGTAAACACCTGCAAGATGAGGCAGATAATTTCAGCAGAGATGGAAACTATTAAGCAAAAGTCAATTGGAAATGCTAGGAATCAATAACATTAGTAACAGAAGGGAAGAATGTCTCTTGAAGGGTTCACCTGCAGACTAAACACAACCAAGAAAATAATCAGTCAGAATGAAGTTATTCGGTAGATATTACCCAAACTGAAAACCAAAGAGAAGGAAGTCAGCAGAAGGGAAAAACAAAAACAATAACAATAACACATGACAGACCATCTGTGAACTGTGGGACAAGATCAAATGATCTACAATATACATAATTGGAATTCCAGAAAGAGAGAAAAAACATGAAAAAAAAAAAAAAAAACAGAAGAATTATTTTAAGAAATAATGGCTGAAAAAAAAAAAAAAAGAAATAATGGCTGACGATTTCCCAAATTAGTCAAGGTGTCAAACTACAGTTCCAAGAAGCTCAGATAAAACTAAGCAGAATAAATACAAAATGCACATGTAGGTATATTATCTCCAAACTGATAAAATCAAAGACAAACAGAAAATCTTGAAGACAGTCAGGGAAAAGCATATTCACAGGTTCTGGGAATTAGAAAGGGGATATCTCTGAAGGGTATTATTTTGTGTATCACAGTCCTCCTCCCTCCAGCAGGTGGATCTTAATAAACCCCATCCCTTCTTTAAGGAGGGGCCTCCATTCAATGATCAATTTACGGTACAGTGTGAAAATGGAGAAAGAGCAACTTCACAGTGGAGAAATCACACAGGAACCATCATAACTCAGTGATCAAGTTTCACACCAATTGTATTAAGTCACGTTGATATCATGTACCCTCCGATGTGGTGCAACGAGAAGGTAGCTTCACCTCTGTGGTATTATTTTTAAAAATCCATAACCCCAACCTAATAATGAGAAAACCCAAATTAAGGGCCAATCTATAAAATGCCTCACCAGTACTTTTCAAAAATGTCAATGACATTAAAACCAGAGAAAGATTTAAGAAATTGTCCACTAATTGGAAGAGATCAAGGAAAGATAATGAACAGATGGAATGCAATAAACTGGATTGGATTCTGGAACACAGAAAAGTGGATGAACAGTTTAGCTCACGGCATTGCACCGATGTTAATTTCTTAGTTTTGGTAAACCCACCATTGTTTTGTAAGATGCTAACTTTAGGGGAAGCTGGGTAAAGATGTAGATCAGCTCTCTCTGTACTATCCTTGCAAGTCTACTGAAAATCTAAAATTATCTCAAAATGAAAAATTCAAAAGAGGAGAAGTAATCATTTAGTCCCCCTACTGTCATATCTAATGCAATCTTACAAAAATTCACTTGAATTTCTATTTCTCTCATATCTTGTTTAGGATTACAGCCAGAAGGAATTATGACAGCAATGGGTGTCTTTTTTCCTTCGAGGCTTTTATATTTTAAAAATATATCAATGTGCTGAATCAGAAAAAAAAACAAGAGTTCATAAGCTCAATTAATTATGAGTAGGATCTTTTTCTCATACCTTATTCATCTTCATTGCAGTATATAAGCCCAACATGATGTACCCTTACCAAGAACATGTTTCTTTTCCACTCAAATGTATTTTTACAATTTGACATTTCTCTTTCCTCAGTACTCTTCTCTTCTTGTCATATTTTTAATATTGCATGTTTTTTCCAGCCTCTATACCCATGCTATTTAAAGGAATTTTGCAGTGAAGTACCAGTTTGACTGCTCCTGAACTGTAGTGCATACTACTAGAAGAACCAAAGGTACTTTTTTAAGCCTTGCTATATTTTAAATCTTAGGGCTTGTCAAAAAAAAAAAAAACAAAAAACAAAAAAAAAGACTTCGTGACATTGGTTCAAAATCAAAATCCATGTTTGGACTTTATTGTCATATCATATCTTTTAGATTGATGAATTCCAGTGAGGTATTAGATAATCATACTAAAAAACATAATTATTTGAAAGATGCAATAGGCATGCTGACAAATCCAACATCAACCCAACTTTCTGTGGCATCAAATAACTGCAAACTAGAACTTAAATAAAATTGACTCTAAAACCCAAAAAGTTTGAATCAGAAAATTAAAATTGAATCTATTATTTTAAATTGTGTCTTTATTAAAAATCATAATGTCCTATATAGATCCTCTTGTAGAACAAACTGTGGTGACTTTGACCAACAGAATTAGCATCATCTGAGAGTTTATTGGAAATGAATACTCATTTGCCACAACATAGGTAGACCTAAAGGGCATTATACTAAGTGAAATAAGTCATTCACAGAAAGACAGATACCATATGATTTCACTTATATATGGAACCTAAACAATAAAACAAACAAAAAATAGAAACAAACTCATAAATACAGAGAACAAACTTGCTAGAAGGAAATGGATAGAGGGTGGGTGAAATAGGTGAAGGGGATTAAGAGGTATAAGCTTCCAGTTACAAAATAAATAACAGAGAGGAAAGGTAGAGAATAGGGAATATAGTTAATGATATTGTAATAATATTGTAGAGTGACAGATAGTTCCTACATTTCGTGGAGTGAGCACTGAGTACTATAGAGAATTATCAAATCACTATGTTGTGTACCTGGGACAAATTTAACATATCAACTATACTTTAATAAAAAAAATAAATAAACAAATAAAAAAGAAGACTCCTGGGCCCCACTGCACTAGGATCTGCATATCAGTAAGATAGCCAGACACATCAAATTTTGAAATGCACTGCTATAGATTAAATCCAATGGTCTTACCTATAAATTAAATATTGTTGTATCTGTAGAAGCATAGTGTTTCGCTGTGACTATTCAGTATTGTATGATTCTGAAGCACAGATGTGATATACCTATAATGGATGAATGACTGAGGTCTTAATGGAAAAAATCTACTACAAACTTTATGGTAAGCATGCCTCCATTCACATGTAAATGAGTCACTGATACGAAAGGCCATAATTTTTTGCAAGAGTTGAAAGTGTGATTCCCTTAGACAGCAAAGGAATCAAGTAACCAGTACATGTCTTTTCAAAATGTACTTGGAATTGCATAATTACCTCCATTTCCTTGTGTAGGATGGCACCAGGAGTAGGGAAGAAAGGAGACATCACTGAAATCAGAATAGCCCTTCAGAGGCTACAGAGTATCACTATTTATTATTATAATTAGAGTTGCTCAAACTTAGTGATGCCAGGCATGGTTCCAAACGCTTAATGTGTATTACCTCATTTATCCTAACAACCCTAAGAAGGAGGTATTATTATTGTCTTCATTTATAGATTAAGAAAGGGAAAGAGAAAATATAGGCTTTTTATTCAATGTAGTTAACAGTAGAAGGAGGTTTAAACCTAGTCTAACTTCAGATCCCACACTTAACCTCTAGCCTATTATGCTACATTAAAAAAATAACCCTTTTATGATTTCTTTATTGACGGTTTAAAATTTCACGTATCATTACTATCCATAGCCTGACTCTTTAGCAGACTGTATCTCTTTTTACAACTTTATTGAGGCATAATTGATATACAAATTACTGCATATGTTTAATCATATGATTTGTTGAATTTGAACAGATGCATACACCTGTGAAACCATCACCACAATCAAGGTAATAAACATATCCATCACTTCCAAAAGTTTTCTTGTGTCCCTTTGGTGTGCGTGTGTGTGTGTGTGTGTATGATAGGAACACTTAAAATAAAACCTACCTCTTGATGAATTTGTGTGCTAGATACCACATGGTTAACTATCGGTGCTATGCTGAGCAGCAGATCTCTACAATTTATTCATCTGTATAACTGTGACTTTATACCCATTTAATAGCAATGTTTCACTGCTCCCTATTTTAATCCCCCGGCAACCACCATCCTAATTCTGCTTTTATGAGTCTATTTTAAATACCCCATATAAGTGGAATAATGCAAAATTCTTCCTTTTATGACTGGCTTATCTCACCTAGCAAAATGTCTTCCAGGGCCATCCATATTGTTGCAAAAGGTAGCATTTCCTTCTTTTTTAAGGCTGATGATATTCAACTGTATGTATATACTACATTTTCTTTATCTATTTATCTGAACATCAAGTTTGCTTCTGTAGCTTACTTAAAATTCCATTTTTTCTACATTGTTTTGAGATGTAAAAAATTACCCTCTCCAGGCTATCCTCAATTTACCAAAATAGTGGCTTTGGGAAACAGTTATAGGCTGATGATTTAGAATTTAGGATGCATTTACTTTACATACAAGGTTTATGGTTAACTCAGAATTTAAGGCTGTATAATTTTAGTGAAAAAGCAGCATTTCAATATGATAACTAAACGAAGCAGAATGACAATTTATATGAGTAATAAAATCTTAAAATCTGGGTGATTATGGAATTAAAGCAGAAATAAGGAGTGATTTTGCCATGGTTTTTAGAAACATTAAAGGAATCCATAAGTTGATAGCATTCAATTATTATTCTTCCTAATATTAAGGAAAGGATAATATCTTTTAAAAAAAAATTTTACTGGAACTGTCCTTATACTAATTAGCCATGAACATTATAGTTCTCTCTTTCTTTCTCCCTGTGTGTGTGTGTGTGTGTTTAATCTCCAAGTTAAGAGGATAAATAAAAGGCAGACTTTCCTGAGGTAAAGGTGCCAAGGGTGGCTGCTGACAAAGAAAGTTAGGAGGGAGACCAGGTGAAGCTGTGTGAGAGAGAAATTGCTTCGTGGTGAAATTACCTGTTTTAGGAGAGGTAAAAGGCAGAAAGAAAAGTAAAAGCACGGAGAGTTTATAATACCGCAGGTACATTTCCCGTCTAACCCAGTAAGGCACACATTAAGAAGGAAATAGGAGCAGCCCATATCAAAATCGTAGGGGAAGGTCTATGAAACTTTAATAAACATCTTAAATATTTTATATGGAAATTTTTGAATATAAAGAAATTGTTTTCTATAACAGAACTCCCAATATCAATGTCCAACACATTCTTCATGGGCAGCAGTAACACTGTTTTTAGTGTCACAAATCACCCTTAAATCTCCTATCATCATTGATGGCAG
Source organism: Canis lupus familiaris (assembly GCF_011100685.1). Classification (NCBI taxonomy): domain Eukaryota; kingdom Metazoa; phylum Chordata; class Mammalia; order Carnivora; family Canidae; genus Canis; species Canis lupus. The sequence goes on from NC_049243.1 coordinate 21,151,735, forward strand.
AGGATCCTTGAGATATATCTTATTTATTCAAAAGGGGCATGGATTTTCAAAGGTTGAGATGGACCTCTTTGGTTAACAAGGGAAGAGTAAGCTTTGAAACCAAATTTCAATTTTCACTACCAGGAAAAGCTGTCAGCCTAAGGCAGGGAGTTATCTGGAATGCGTCCGGGGAAAGAGGCCGATCCACCTGGCTCTCCATATGTATAACCCGTCCCAGAGCTGCAGGACTTAGCAGAAATCGAACTGGGAGAAATCGAACTGGAAGAAAGGATGAGCCAGGCTTGGCTGAGAGCAGTGTGTGAAGTGGACAGCACAGTCAGCTCTGGACTTCGACATGAGAGATGCTGAGAGCAATGTCAGAGATGAGGCCAACATAGTGAACCCTCTGAAAATAGGGTGATGAGACAGCCAAATAACTCAGATTAGGGCAGTGGGGGATGGGGATATGGAACCTGTGAGATTTTGCCCAAGTATTGGCTGCTCTTGGGCAGCTCCCATTCCCCTGGTTGTGACGCTTATCTCTAGTATATTTTCCAGGCACTGCACATCCTCAAGTATTTTGAGGAGGTGCAAGAGGAATCTCACAAGGTTTACAGGGTCAGTTAAATGAGACTGCAATGTTCATGAATGTTCTATTTGAGGTAACTTTCTTAAAATAATTTCCTTTTTACTGTTTCACAAAAACACACATTCCATGCATATGGAAAATTAATGAAATGCTCTTAATTCTAGATAAGAATTACCTTATGATTGTAAAACATGAACCTTTGTGCTATGGAAAAAGAGCTGGACTGAGAGCCAGGAACCCGGCTCTGCCATTGTGCTCCCAGGCACCTCACTCACTGTGTCTTAGCTTCAGTTCTCTCATCTGTAAAATGAGCAGGTTGGGCCAGATAATCTCTGAGGCCTATTCCACATGCATAATTGTACAGATCCATCATTATTATCACTACTTAATGTGAACAGTTATCTTGTCAGTGTATACATATACCAATCCAAAGCTGTTGGCTTAATATAATAAGATTTTCTTAAAATGTCGATTTAATTTCCATGGAAAGAACACTGAAGTAATTGATTAAACGGATTTTCAAATAATATAATTTAGGTTGCTGGTCCTTTTCTTAGGATGAAAAAATAGTTTGATTTCCTATAAAATCTATTCAAGTTGCACCTTCTTCCAATATTTTGTTACAGATTTTCCTCCTGCCAGCAGCAGTCACCAATTTTAATTGAATGGAGGAAAACAGTTCTGATTGTCTATGTCATTCTATTGGATTTTATATCATTGAATTTCAAGCCGGTTTCACTGGGACCTGCCAAGAGTGGCTTATGCCAACCTCTGAGTCTCCTTGTTACACTTCTATCCTGGGTAGCATTGTTTGCCTTTTTGTCTGCTCTCTGATTAAACTGACATCATTTTGCCTTTTGTGACTCTAGTGTCATTTTCTGTTGACAGTGTCTAGTAATAGTAACAGACTGGTGTCCTTGTGGAATGGGTAGAAGCCATTGATTGGTTAGGTGTATTAATGCAGACCTGTTAAATGACATGCAGACTTGTCTTTGTGCTAAGTGGCAGCTGAATGGGTGCCAGTAAGAGAGGTTATTAAGCACAGATAAGAGGCAGCACCTCTATTCACTGGCAATGTCACTTTCTCCCATTTGAGGAGAGACATTTGTTCGAGACATTTTTTTTCCTCCTCTCACTGACGATATTTAAGGCAAAAAGTTGCTAAGTTGCTGCCGACTGCAGAATAGATCATTTTGAGAAGGTGAACTCTAGAAAAGTTCATTTAAAATGTCCTTTCCTTAAAACCTTATTGCATTGAATGTAAATATTTAAATAAGAACAATCGCATTTGCTAACACTATCAGAAAAAAAATAATGGAAGCCCAGTGACAGAAGGTGCCATTTGTCATTGCTGTATAGCATTTGGAAATGAAAATAATTTTGAAATAATTTCATCTCCTGGGATCTTCAAAGAAATAAGAAGATGCAAAAATATAGTCACACTGTGAAACTCTTCTAAGTAATAAATTAGGAAGAAAATGATGAAAATTATTCTTTGTTTTTAGTGTTTAAATTTCCAGGTATACATTGTATACGGTCTAACAAAATATGTGATATGTATAGTATTATACTTTAAATGACAGGCTTGTGAAAGTCTTTCTATTCGCAGGAAAACATCTTGACTGGTCTTCTTCCCTTTGTAAATTGAGAAATGCTGACATTTTCTGTGCAGGTTTAACTGATATTTGCTAGGCTTGTTATTTGTGGGTTTCTGCTGTCCTTTGAAATATTCCACAAATCCTAACTTAGAATCAATCACACCCTTTAAGAGTTGAGTCTGTTGTAGTGATTTACCACCTCTGCTCTCCTCCTTCAGGCTCTCCGGCTTCATATATACGTACTCTTTTTTGTCTTACCACAAAGCAGTTGTTAGGGTTTGTTTGTATAATGTATTAAATCTAATTAGTAAGTTCCAGTCATTCTTGTAGGCACTAGAGGCAGAGACGAATGCACGATAATCCATCAATCCTTTACTTCCATTACGTAACCTCTTTGAGCTTCCATTTTCTCTTCTATAAAATGAGGATTGCAATACATCAGAAAGTTGCTCTGGGAATTAGATGAAATAGTGTATAGAGATACCTAGTTCACTGACAGCCACAGAGTTGATTTTTAACAAATGTAGTATCTTTATCTCCAAATCATTATGAATGTGGAAATCACAGCATTTTGATTCTACTCTATTCCATCCTGAATCAGATTTGCCCAATACCTATTCCTTATTGATAATAAATAAGAGCTCAAGATAGGAGAGAAGATCTCTGATAAGTTTATCTTTTTGTTCTATAAAAGGCAGAAGTCTAACATAAGCATACACATAAAAATATATACCCCTTATTTACTTGGCAACTGATATTTCAAATGCACCGCTTTTTTTCCTCTCTCATCTCAAGCCTTTGAAGTATTATCTTTATTTTACAAATAAAGAATCCTAGCTGAGTTATGCTAAGTAAATTCTGTAAGATATCCTGCTCAGGAACAAACCTGAACTCCAGGTCTTCTAAATTCAAGCGTTTTATACTTAAAAAGTCCTTTTGAACTATGCTCCAGCATCAACCTCTAAAGACATTACAGTTGTTTGATACTGAGCTATCAGTCATTATTGATAATTTCAAGGAAACTAGCAGACAAGAGGCCCAAAGAAAATAGTGAGAATTGAGGACATTCGTCATGGCTCCAAGACTTTTCCTTTCTGCATCTGGCATTTTTCCTCTGGTCCAGGTAATAGATATTATTTCTAAGTGAGGTTTTGGTCACCTCATACAGCAGCAAGTGTTTATATTAACAATCTCTCCATTTTATAACCCAGATAGTTGTATAACTTATGAGACATTGGAGAGGCATAAATAATAAATCCACAGGTTCTAGATTGGGTTATCATAAATAATTCTAAACCACAGACATCACAATAAGTACATTTCATATATAAGGGCTCCTCTCCCAGCAAATAGAAGTAGTCTATTTACAAAAAGGTACAATTACCTGTGTGCTTCTACAGATATTAGACAAGATGGCTTGTCTTTCCCCAGAAGTGTGTCAAAAGAGGTTTGCTTCCCCTCCATCCACTTCATGTTATTGAGAATGTAAATTCCCTTCTAGTGAAACGATACAAACTTTGTGTGTGTGCACAGAATAGTTTTATTAAATCCATACCCTACACAACAATCATAGATTTCTAAGTCGGAAAAAGAATAGTAGCTCATCTGCCCTTTCATTTGATTGTTTTAAGAAAATTAGAATACTTGATCTTTGGATCAATTTTGGGGGACTAAATTCAGTTTGCTTTGTATCACAGTCGGTTTGTTCATTTATTCACGCAATAAATATTATTCTGGGCCTGAAACACAGCAAATCAGACAAACAAACATCCTTGCTCTCAAGATATGTATATCCTAGAGCAGGAAACAGACAAAAACCTAACTGACCTATCTATACATACTACACTATGTATGGATACCAAGTAATCAGAATACAAATTAAGTAAGAAAAGCAAAGAGTAAGTTGGCAAGGGCCAAGATGGGGAGATAAAACCTAGATACACTGGCCAGGGAAGGCCTCTCTGAGGTGGTATGGAGTCAAGAACTGAAGGAATGAGGAAGTGAAGTGTCTATCTTACTCAGGGAGAGGATCCCTGACCTGATAAGATAAGATATCTTATCTCTGTAATAACAAAGGCTCTAAGGCAGGAGTACCTTTGGTATTTTAGAGGAACAACAGTCAAGGGTTCCTGGAGCAGGTGATAGATTGTGAGGTCAGACAAATAATGGGGTGCTATGTCATGCAAGATGCCCATTGATTGTACATATGTATTCTTCATTTAATTGAAGTTTATAAAAGTCAGTGTCTTTTTTGCATACTAAATCTATTCACTTGACAGTCTTGAATCCACGTATCCAACATAATGTCTTTCATATAAATCTCTGATCCAAGTTGATTGCTTGAAAGAATAACTTTTTAAAATCTAAAGTTTTTTGACCTATTGAAATGAGATTCCATTAGGTCATACTAAAATTTTAAGATAAGTAATTATTTCAAGAAATTCATAATTATTACACCTTCAAGATCTTTAATTGCCTTGCAACCTACTTTATGATTTTCTGCATACTCTCCTGGGCATAAAGCTTCAGAAACTTCTTTATTATAGGGACTCACATCAAATGCCCAAAATACAAAAGCTACCAATTATTTATTAGCTACTACTCTGTATGTAACTATGCTCCCAGTTGTATTCTCACTTCTCAAGACCCCAAGTAAGACTTGGCTTATATATTAAATGCCTGTTTGGTAGGTAAAAATGATTTCTCATTAATTCAACTGGATTCAGCATATTTAGATTTGAGTAACCACAAATTGTAATGCTTCTCATAAATTGGTGATATCAAGATATACATCTCTTTGTGCTACCATGGGTTCCTTAATATCTTCCAGAACATGTGGTATGGTTTCTTATACTTTTAAAACTTGCTCTGCTAAATATAAATGAACGCACATCTCTTTTAGAGCTTTCAACCATATTGTGCTTCCTTAAGTACATAGTTTACCATTATCTATAATAATAAATCAGGCTCAAAGAATCCTGGCTAAAACTTTGCCAGAAACAACAGAATGCAAAGAATGGCAAGATGCCACAGTGGGCCATATGACTGATAGTAAGTTGTTTTAAGAGCAGTTTTTAAATATCTTACAATTTCCTTATGCAATTTCTCCTTTGATGCAGAGGAATATTTGCTCTGAAAAAAATAATCTTTGTTGAATATTTTTTCTTATGCTTTCTGACATCTGTCATACAGCTATGATATTAAAATAGGATTTTATATCAACTAGTTATATAATATTATATTTGTGTACACAACACTATTAGAGATTATTTCTAAAGACCCAAATAGCATAATATTTTCATTTCAAGAAAACTTAGCAATTCTACATAGATAATATTAGTTATCTTATCTCTGTAATAAAAGTGTACTAAAAATTTTACATCCTATAATAGAACTATGAACTTTAACACACACACGAACTGCACGCCAAAAATACATGAAATTGAACTTGTGTTATTTTACTTGGTGCGTTGTTGCTCTATTTCATACATTTCTCCCAGTCTGGCACATTTGAAAAATGCCTAGAAAATGTCAAATTAAGAAAAAGCCAATGCGGCATCTCCATGTTATTCCAATCCCTGCAATTCTCCTGTCTGAGAGACATAAATGGAACGGCAGCTGTTTCTTCAGTGTATTTGATATATACTCTCAGAGTAATTTCCTGATGGATATTTTGGTTGCTACGTTTCCAGTTGTTGCCTCAGCAATGATGACTCTGACACTCTTCTTTTGAGGTAATTAAACTTTCAGCCCATCTGTGCAGTAACTTTCATAATATTTTCAAAGGGCACTGAATGCTTTTAATATTTGTACCACTTCATTTTTACTTGCTAAGGGACCTATTATCTAGCAGAACATTGTTGAAACAAGTTTTCCAAAAACTGGTTAGTAAAAGGGGATATAAAAGTGTCACATGAACAAGAAAATAATGTAACTAATGCTGAATTTTAAAATAACCTGAAGGATATCTTGTTTACCAAAACTGCATTTCGACATCTTTGTATTAGGCATTTTATCTTTGACTCTCTGTGATGTCAAATCCTGAAGTGAAATGACAAGTTCTGGATATGATCTTTCTCATTCTGGAGATATTGTCTGCTTTGAGAAGTTGCTAGCTTTTGTGCAGTTCACAAACAGAAGATCATATTAAAATAGCGAAAAAACAATGAGTTAAGTAGACACAGAAAGATGGTATTTTAATAAGGCCAGAGTGTTTCAAAAGATATACAGCAAAGAATGATTATTATCTCTAGAGAGTAAACATTAATGCATAGATTAGTGTCTAATGTCAACTTAGATGTAAATCAGATTTTTTAGTGAATAGGAACTTTTACATTACTAAATGTGCTCTTAATTCTACACTTTTTTTCTTTTTTCTAAAAAAAAAAAAGAATTATTTTAATTCTTTATTTGAGAGACAGAGACACAGCATGAGCAGGGGGAGGGGATGACGGAGAGGATTCCAAGCATCCTCCATGCTAAGCGTGGATCCAAGCTCAGGTCTTGATTCCATCACCCTGAGATCATGACCTGAGTGGGAACCAAGAGTCAGAGGCTCAAAAGACAGAGCCACCCAGGTACACCTATATTTTTTCTTATAATTAGTGTTTATTGTAGGAAGTTTAAAAATAAAGGTATGAAAAAAAATTGACTATTAAAATCTTCTCTAACCCCAATATGCTCATTAATTAATTACTATTATCAATTTAATTGCATAAATACTTAAAAAATAAATGAGAATTACCCTGTGCATTGTTTTACTGTCTGCTCTTTTATCTGATTTACATTTTGCAAGATAAGAACATTTCTTTCAGTGTTTGCATAGACTTTCATCAATTGGATATAATATTTATGAGTTAGCCAATCTCTTTTTTTATTGCTAATAAAATGTCTCTTTGATAACCTGTCCTTTTCTATGTCTTTTCCTGTTTTATGTTGTATATTTTTGCCTTATTTGTAAGAATTAATAAAATATGATATCAATTCTCTGTTTATGTATGATACAGATATTTTATTTTTGATTTTTAATATTATCTAGGTATTTTGGGGCCTACATTAGTTTATACTGACAAATCTTTCCATCTTATTTGTCCTTATAAATTTGTATGAGTTTTATATTTAAAATATAATTTTTGTATAGACAAAAGATACCCATATATTTTCTTCTGTTTTTAATACATGTTATTTAACTAAAAAGTATTTATTTAGAATTTAATTTTTGTGCAGAGATTATATCGAGGTTTTTATTTTTTCCAAGTGTCATAATCATCTAAATGACATTTATATTAATTTTCCCTCTTGCTTCCAATTTTCCACTTGCTTTGTTTATTAGTACTTTCACACTTTATCATTCTTCTTGAGTCATTTTCAATGATTTATAAATCATTAGCATCAAAATAGAATATCAAAACTTTTAAAAATACATGACTAAAATCCTGTGATGGAACACTTATAAAATCCTATGAGGGAACTTAAATTGTCCTTCACAAGAGAAGAACACAAGGAACTTCATAATCTATCATAAGTTTTAAAATAAATATTAGTATGTTACAAAACCCTGAGATTAAAACAAGTGAATTCAGGGTATATGCTTACCAGCTATGTTCAAGCACTGCTGTGTACATGTGTCTCAGACGAAGAAGATACAGTCCTTTTCCGTAAGACCCTTCCAAAGAGACAATGTCATTTGGAAAGGTTGTGATAAGATTGATGTACATGGAGAGTGATGTGCAAGCAAGTCATTCAACTCAACTTGGGTTTCAGGAAAGAATTCCTGGAAGAGACACATCTGAGCTTAGTGAAAAAGTATGAATAAGAATTTTCCAGATAAACAAAGGTATGCCTGATACCATGTGAACAAAGCCATGAAAATGTATAATCAAAAGTTTTTTGTTTTTAAACATTTTATTTATTTATTCATGAGAGACTCGGAGAGAAGCAGAGACACAGGCAGAGGGAAAAGCAGGCTCCATGCAGGGAGCCCGACGTGGGAGTCCATCCCGGGACTCCAAGATCACACCCTGTGCTGAAGACAGGCGCTAAACCGCTGAGCTGCCCAGGTGTCCCTAATGAAAAGTTTAAGGCAAATGGAAATAGAAATATTTTAAAACCAGATGAGTTCAGCTATTCCCTGGTTGGCTGGCAACCAGAAGGTGAAAAGAAAGTATAGTCTTATTCAAATGTCTGTCTATCTAGCTATCTATCCAGTCACAAATCTTGTTTTTGTTTTGTTTTGTTTTGTTTTGTTTTTTACTAAAAACATAATTGCAGAGAGAGAAAGAGAGAAAAAGAACACAGGTGAACGAGAATATGAATGAGAATAAAAATACTAAAAAAAAAAAAAGAGAGAATGAAAATACTTTGCTAATAGTTCTTTAATGCAAGTCAGTATTTAGCTTCACTGAATACCTTGAGAAGTCATAAAATCTCATGTTTTATTGACTTATTTCAAGGTTAACTTTGGCCCTAAACTGTGTCATTCCCACACTATGCACAAACATCTGGGGTCCTAGAAGTGACTCAAGGTCGAATCTTGTAGAAATAAAATTTTAGGCATCATGTTTGCCAACACAGAGTTAATCAGCATAAGCTAAATAAAATGATATTTTCTTTTAGTTGTCCCTCTGTTTACTAATTATAGAAGTGGAGCTTAGTGAGCTCTGCAGAGAACTGGCAATCTAAGATTACAAGCACAGAATGAAAGAAGACCATCAGTTGCCCTCCTTTAACATGATGTATGCAGAAAATACCGCCTTCAGCCCAGGGCCTGATCCTGGAGACCCAGGATCGAATCCCATGTCAGGCTCCCCACATGGAGCCTGCTTCTCCCTCTGCCTGTGTCTCTGCCTTTCTCTTTCAATCTCTCTGTCTCTCATGAATAAATAAATAAAATCTTAAAAAAAAATAAAAAATAAATAAAATATTTTTTTAAAAAGCAAGAAAAAAGGTCACTAAGATAAGGTAGCTTATGTTAGTGGTAATCATTCTACATAGGTCTGGTGAGAAAATTGAAGTAGAAAATTATTACTGATCTCATGGAATTTACTATATGTTCATTTATCATACAAATGGAAAAATAATGTATATTGCCTTTATCAATGTTGGTTTTGTTAACAGACACATACAATTCGTTTTTCAAAACTCTATAATGTGTAATATATTAGAGTTTAGATGTTTAATTTTGAAAATCCAACAGTGTTACTGTCATAAACATGAAATATGTAAGAGATATATATATATACATATATATATAATTTCTATCATAATGGTTGCATTACTCTTAAAAAGAACAACATACATGAAACACCTTATATTGACCATCTTCTCACTCTAACTTGCATTTTGGTGTTTCTTTTTAAAATACCATCAGCTACAAAGCAATGTCATTATACGGGTTTTGTCATTCTAACTTTTTGAGAAAAGTAATAAAGATACTATCTAGCAAAAGTAAGATTCTGTTTTGGAAATGGCTCATTCCCTATTCTTTCCTCATGATTTGTGTATAGGTTAGTTCATGTTAAATCTTTTACTCCCTCTGGTCTGATATTTCCCCAGAGGTCTAAACTATAAAGGAGACTGGCATTACAATGGTCCCAAACAAACATAAAATGATTTCTTACTGTCTTATCCAAACCATCGAACAACATTCCTGTTAATTTTCTTAAATAGAAAGAGATATAATGAAAACAAGTAACTATTATACAATTTGATTTTAACACGAAATTCCGCTGCATTTTAGATGAGTTTCATTTAACTGGAAACTGTTAGCGATTATAAATGAGGTTCTAGAGCAGTTAGCACCATTCAGTACAGAATTTGGAGCATGAGTCTCACAAAGATAAGACATTTTATAGTCAGATTCGTGGCAGCTCACTATTCATCTCTTATCTCTTATGAGGAACGGGGAGAAAGTGAATTGAACAGTTGATTTAAAATGTACATTTAGAGAAAAAGTATCACTAAATATTTTAATCTTTTAGTGGATTTGGGCTTGGCAATGGGTTTGCCTATTCTTTGTGAGTAATATAGCAAGCAGGACAGTTACTTTTCTAATAATGTGTATCTACTAGTGTCATGCTATATTGTGAGTAAAGAAAAAGTATTCATCCTTATTCTTTTGGGAAATAACAAGATACAGCTTGCCTCCACTCTCAAAAACAGACTTCAAATAATTAGGCACAAAATGCAATAAGAGACATAATGACTATTCACTTTACAGAATTTCCTTAAGACTCCTGTGTTATAGAAAATTAACCTTAATCTAGACACTTCTATAAGTATTTTTTTTTTTACTTTATTTTCTGAGTTGTTTCAGCAGTAGAAAAGCCAAACTACGTTTGCAAGAATCTCATATTTGAATGGGTACAAATATTAACAAAATTTACTTTAATTATCTTAACATGTTTCCAGTATTAAATGTAATTCAGTATTTGAATCAATTTTCAACCACATGCTATTTTTTGTACCTTATTCACTAAATTTTACTTAATACATTTAGCCAAGTTGACAGAAAAGAAGCTCACAGCAGTGGCTTTATGCATTGAAGGAAATTCGCTTTATTTCTCCCACAGAGATCTCACTGGAGGTTCAGCATTTACATTTCTCGGGAATCTTAATATTCTCAGTGGGGTCAAAATAATTGTTTTAGATATGTATTGCTTGAATAAATCAATACTGGCTAAAATTCTCTGAACATATAGAGAAGTTATGCCAAAGCAGCACCATTCCATATTTTAGAATAACTGTTAATCTATACTCTTCCTTTGTCCCTCCCACAAAATGTAAACACTAGCTTCAGCCTAAATGTTACACATCGACTAAACTTGAAATTGTCTGTCTTTATGCAAATACGAAAAATGTATACTTTTTAACTACACATATTTATAAAATATCTCAATGAAATATTTCAGGGATTGTTAATCAAAAAATAAATTACATAATATGGTAGCTTATTACTAGAACTATAGAATATTCACAGGAAATCTGAGAGCTAAAATCCTTTCTCATAACTAAGTACATAGTCAATATTCAAAATCTCTAATAGTCATATAGCCACTGAAAGAGGCACCTCAAGGGGTGCTTGGAGTCCTGGGATGGAGCACGTTCCCTGCTTAGCAGGAAGCATGATTCTTCCTCTCCCTGGTCCCTGCTTATTCTCCATCACTCTCTCTCAAGTAAATAAATAAGACCTTTAAAAGGGGGGGTGGGCACCTCAACTGATGAACAGTCGTATTAACAGCTTTATATTCTTTATATCAGACAAAATTGTTCATTACTATTATGACAACTCTGGTGCCTGAGCTACTGCAGGTTATAAAGACAATTCTTACAGAAAAATAAAGGAAGAGGTGGGAGGGGCCACTTTTCAAGGGACCCTACCTCCCTTGATATGGAAACAAAGGGTATTGTAGAAGACAAAGCTAAACACTTAACAGAAAAGGATCAGGACAATACTCCTTCAGAAAGTGACAAATGCAGGTGGGAGTGTAGAGTGGAGCCAGAGTTGGCAGTTATATGGGGAACAGGTCCAAGAAAGTTTGGATTATAGGAAAAAAGTAGGTTTCTAGTCAATTTCCCACAGAACTCAACACACATTCTGGACTCATTTTTACCAACTGGAATGTGGGTTAGTCTAGTTTAAAGATATGGGTAGAGGGAAAGTCCTTGTGCTTTCTCCTGTTCAGCTAAGATCTCCAGTTATAAAAATATCCATGTGGCATTTGCTAGTGTGTCATCCTACACAGAAAATGAAGCATTTAGAACTAGATAGAATGCTCCAAATGTGGCCTAATTCACACATAGTACAGCAGGATTAACATATCCCTTAGTACTAATAAATACATTTATTCTCTACACATGATTCAGTGTGCTTTCCATATATAGATTCCTTTTCCATAGTTGTGCAACCTATAAAGCTCTGGAAAATGAAAGACTTTTCATGTGTGGTGCCAACCTGTTTGCTGCAAAACTTATTTGACTCATCAAAAGGTAATTGAAAGTCTTTATTAATCCCATCTGATGTGAATATAGGCAGCTTTCACTACAAAAAATGTCAAGATGCATTTATAATGCATTGGGAAAATTTCAATGTAAATACCATTTCACCTTTCTAAAACTGAAAAGCTTGTGAATCCTAAAACACTTCTGAGATCTGAGGGTTTCAGGTTGGTGATCACTCATTTAACTTCAAAACTAATACATGAAATAGGTACCATTACTGAGTTACATATCTGCTGTGTGAGTAGATGTCATAAAGCTAATTAATATTAATGTCATAAAGCTAATTAATAAACTTACTAGAATTTAAAACACAGCAATCTGGTTTCAGAGTACATTCTTTTCCTTATTAAATTTTATTATTCCCTGAAATGACCCCATATAAAGGTCAACATCTGGCTATCATAATGTTCTGTTCAATGGACATAATTTGATGTCTATTTTCTTGGCTAGTAAAGTCCTTATTGGCCCTGAAACTTTGCATTTCATTTTTTTTAAGAAACATTTTATTTATTTATTCATGAGAGATACACACACACACACAGAGGTAGAGACACAGGAAGATAGAGAAGCAGGATCCCTGCAGGGAGCCCGACGTGGGACTCATCTCGGCAGGGTATACAGGATCACACCCTGGGCTGAAGACTGCACTAAACCGCTGAGCCAACCAGGAAGCCCAAAACTCTGCATTTCTACTCCCTGTTTTGTCCAAGGAGAAGTCCATTTCTTTAAGCCTTACTGGGTATCCTAAAGACATGTTTAGATGATGTGATAAGGAGTCTTAATACCATCTTAAATTCTATTTTGAAACAGTAAGTAAGACAAAGGAGGGCAAGGTATTCTTGGTCTGTTGTATTGTTGCTTTTTCCAAAATATCTCACTTAGCTATGGAGAAAAATACATAAATATTGAATATTGGGAAATCTCTCTTAAATCAACAGATTAGAAAAATATCATATATTCATTTTTATTTCAGAGGCTTATTTTATTTTATTTTATTTTGTCTAAGTCTCTTTTAGCCCAAATTTTGAAATGCTCCAATTCTCTCTTTCTAGAGGTAAATTCTTGACACCTTTGACTTTGTAAATAAAAACAATTTCATGGTACAACCTCATCTAAACTCACATTATATTTTACATATATATAAATATATATATAAACATGCATATTCATTTATATTCATATATGTTATCTTAGTTCTACCACAAAATTATGCTGTATATAACAGCATAATAATTACATAGTAAGTATTTCATCTTTCAAGAGCTAAATTTGAAGTACAAAACTCCCTATGGAATATAACTCAATAATGCATTAGTTTTACATGTATTCCTATTAACTATTCTATTTTTTTTTTCCAATTATTAAGATTCTCTTTCAGCATAACTTCAGGCTAGAAATACTCTTTTGTCTGTTGCCTTTAGTGGATAATTTATATTCTTGTGATTTGTTACATTTGCATGTTATGCATTTATAGTTACATTACACACTAAAAAAAAGGATTAGATTGTTGGAGAAGTTAACAAGCTTATGAAACTAATGCATTGATTAAGAGATTTATTCGTTTATTCAATAATTATTTATTGATTTTATACCATGTGGCAGGTCCTCCATCAGCACCAGGAAGAGAGAAAAAAATTAAAATGCACAATGTCCCCTCCCCTCATGCAGCTTATGGTCACGTCCCTATTCTGTCAAAGGCACTTAAATAGGATCATAAATATATATAAATAAATAAATATAAATATATATATATATATAGAGAGAGAGAGCTTGCATAAGTCAGGAGAGGATCAGAGGGAGAGAATCTTCAAACAGACTCCTCGTTGAGGAGTGAGGAGTAAAGTGAGATTCCATCTGGGGCTCCATCTCATGACCCTGAGATCATGACCTGAACCAAAACCAAGAGTCAGACACCTAGACTGACTGAGCCACCAGACACTCCCAGAACTTCTTAACAATTCTTTTCCTTAAATAAATGTCTAATTCTTAAAACTTTGAAGTCTGTTTTATAGACATATTAATACTTGCTTGTTAGAAGAATCCCTATTCATTTAAAGTAGTAACCAAGTATGTAAAATCATTATTTACCATAGAAATATTTCTGGAAATTTATAGTAAAAATGTTAAAATCTTTCTCCAAAGACTCAATATTTTGACAAAATGGAATATATTAGCGCTTACACTCTATTGTAGGAGGATAAACAAACATCTTGTGACAACTATTCTTTCTTCAGTTTTATCAATATTTGCTCTATATATCTATTTTGAAGTGATATTATCAGGTAAATTCATCTTTTAACTATTCTGTTTTTCTGAGGAATTAATGATTTTAAAACTATGATCTCCCTCTTTGTCTTCAGCAATATATTTTGGGTTGAATTCTGGCTTGTCTACTATTAATATAAACACACTTGCCTTCTTATGATTAATATGTGCCTAATATATTTTCCCAACATTTTATTTCTTTTTTATCTTTGCTATATATATATATCTATATATACATATAGATATATATGTGTGTATATATATATAGAGAGAGATATATAGATATATTTTAACAAATATCATTGGTACTTTAGTTTCAGTTTAGTGTTTACAGTTTTAGAAAATTCTTTTGACATTATAGCGCATTCCATTTTCTGTCATTATTTATTGGTTCATTAATCCCTTCCTTAGATTTGATAGTGTTTCTGTCACCATAATCTCCTTCATTGGATTCTTTTTTTTAAAGTTTTTATTTTAAGTCCAGTTAGTTAACATACAGTGTTATATTAGTTTCAGGAGTACAATTTAATAATTCAGCACTTCCATACATCACCCTGTGCTCACCATAAGTTCACTCCCTAATCTCCATCACCTATTTAACTTGTGTCCTCCCACCCATCTCCCCTCTAGAAACCATCAGTTTGTTCACTATAGTTAAGAGTCTGTTTTTTATTTTTTTCCCCTCTCTCTTTTTAACCTCTTTGTTTGGTTTCTTAAATTCCACATATGAATGAAATCATAGGATGTTTATTTTTCTCTAACTCATTAACTTAGCATAATACTCTCTAGTTCCATCCATCATTGAAAATGGCAAGATATTATTCTTTTTTATGGCTGAGTAATATTCTAGTGTGTGTGTGTGTGTGTGTGTGTGTGTATACCATCTCTTCTTTATCCATCAGTTGATGGGCATTTGAGCTCTTCCCATAATTTGGCTATTGTTGATAACACTGCTGTAAATATTAAGGTACAAGTATCCTTCAAATTAGTATATATTTTTGTATTAATTTTTTGTATTCTTTGGGTAAATGCCTAGTAGTGCAATTACTAGATCATATACTAGTTATATTTTTAACATTTTGTGAAATCTCTTTACTGTTTTCCAGAGTGTACGCACTAGTTTGCTTTCCTACCAACAATGTAAGAAGGTTCCCATTTATCCACATCCTCACCAACACTTGTTTCTTGTGATGTTGATTCGAGCCATTCTGACAGATGTGAGGTAATATTTCATTGTAGTTTTGATTTGCGTTTCCCTGATGATCAGTGATGCTGAGCATATTTTCACCTGTCTGTTAGCCATCTGTATGTCTTCTTTGGAAAAATGTCTATTCGTGTCTTCTGCCTATTTTTTAAATGGATTTTTTTTTGAGGTGTTGAGTTGTAAAAGTTCTTTATATTTTTTGGATACTCTTTATCAGATATATCATTTTATTTCTAATCTGAACGTGTGCTTATATTTAAATTGGGACTGTTATAAGCAGCTTTTTTGTTTTGTTGTTTTTATCCACTCAATCTCTTTCAATTGGATTGTTGAGTTTGTTTATATTTAAAGTACTTTGTGATATAGTCGAGTATGAGTATAACATTTTGCTATTTGTTCTCCATTTGCTACTTGTTTCTTTGTTTTTAATTTACTACATTTTTTAGATTTTTATTTCTTAGTTTGTCATGTTTTCTCCACTATTGGCTTTAGCTCCACCTCCTTGTATTATCATCATTTTTACTGGGTTCTCTAAAGATTAAAATAAATAGTAAGTTATTACCGACTACATCAAATTAATATACCATTTTATATACAACAAAATAATTTTAACAGTATAATCCAATTTAACCTACCCTTCATGCTATTGTTGTATATTTTTACTACTGCATATATAATAAACCCCACCATTCTTATTACATTTTATTTAAATAGTATATAGCCTTCTAATAGATTTTGAAATGTCCCTTTCAAATCTACTTACATTTTTATCATTTTGAGTAATTCTCATTCATTTATGCAGATATAGGCTTTTATCTGTGATTATTTGTCTTTACATAGAAAAAAAAAAACCTCCCTTTTGTATATCTTGTAACTAACATTTACTGGTATTTTGTTGTTGTTGTTGTTGCTGTTAAACATGTCTTTATTTTCCTTTTATGTTTAAGGGTATATTTTCACTGGACATAAAATTATAGGTTGACAGCATTGTTTTTGTTTTTGTTTTTCCTTCAAAGCATTTTAAAAATTTAATCCCATAGTCCTCTGTATCCTAATATCCTGTTGAGACAATCATCTTTATTTTTCTATACTAATTGTATAGATAAATAATATTTATTTATTTCCCTATCGTGTTTTTTGTGAATTGTTTTATCCTTTGTTTTAGCAAGTTGACTATGTTGTGTCTATTTATGGATTTCTTGAGTTTGCTGAGCCTATTGAACATATGAGTTGATATCTTTCATCAGTTTTGGTGAAAAAATTAGCCATTACCTTTTTGATTAATTTTTGTATCTTTCTGTCTCCTATCTTTCTCAGACTGTACTATGTATGGTAAACTATTTGATACTGTCTCACTGGCTTTAGACTCTCTGATAGTTTTAATTCTCTTTATCTCTGTTTGCATTAATTTTTATAATTACTGATAGATGATCTTTGTTTTGTCTGCTATTAAGCTATCAATAAACCCTTACCTTAAGATATTTCATTTTTAGCTATAAAATTTTCAGTTGATTCTTTTTCAGTTTTCCTATTTTCTCCAAAATCATACATATTTCCTTTCATTTTGTGCACTTTGTTTGTGAAAAATGTTTTGAATATGTTTGTAACAGCTATTTTAATGTTCTTGTCTACTAATATCACCTTATGAATTATCTGTTGGGCCTTGTTATATTAACTGTTCTTTCCTTCAATTAAAAGACCCATTGGTTGTTTTTTGTTTCTTTCCATATTAATTCTGTTTTTTTTTTTTTTTTTTTTCAAATTTATGCTGCACTTTAAAAAGTATTTACTTGTTTACTTGTGTTATCTTCCTTTAAGGTATATAGAATTTTGTTCTGGCAGGCAGTTACTGCTTGAGGGTTACTTTCAAAATATTGAGAATTGATTAGAGGGAAATTATTTTGGCTTTGTCCTTACTCTTAGAACATAAATATGACCTTTCCAGAATTTTAACTAAATGCTGGAGGTGTTCACTAATGGAGGTCTTAAACAAACAATGAAAATAACTTATGAGTATATGAAATAGATTTGATTATTTTAAGTAAATATAGAATAGGAAAACAAATGATATGATATTGCAACAGAAGATAAAACTGTTATCCCTTTTACAAAATGGAACTTCAAACTACTATTCAGTAGATAATAGTACTACTTTCGATGCAGACCTAGAATATAAAGTATTATCTACCCTGTAGAAGTAAATGTTTTGAATAATAAGCCACTCTATATAATTTAGTGATTTTTGAATTTTACATCTACTTTGTATTTTCACTATAGAATTATAACCATGATTGATGCACAGGATAACAATAGTTATTTTAGAATTATATTAGGATGTCTTCAATAATGTATACTTTAGCTAAATTAGTAGTAATGATAGCACAATGTATAGAGAACTTAAATCACTATCATACAATTAAAACTAATGATGTATCAACTATACTCAAAAAAAAGCAAGTAAAATTTAAAAATAAGTGTTATGGGTTTTTTTTTTTTTTTAAGAGTTTATTTATTTATTCATGAGAGACACAGAGAGAGAGAGAGGGCAGAGACACAGGCAGAGAGAGAAGCAGGCTCCATGCAGGAAGCCCGACGTGGGACTCGATCCCAGGTCTCCAGGATCACACCCTGGGCTGAAGGAAGTGCTAAACCGCTGAGCCACCAGGGTTACCCAGTATTATGGTTTTTAATCAACTGATAATATTATGGGAAGACATTTCTATGGAAAAACTCCCAGTTCCTCAAATTATTCATTGAAAACATCACAGCATTTCTAGTTTTTATGTGTCCCCTCATTGTGAGAATATGAAAGTGATATACTCTGTATCTGTTTACATGCTGCTGAAATTGAAATTATTAGATAGAATGATCTCTTAAGTCATTAACCATGTCTAAGGATACAAAAAAAAAAAACTGATTACATTTTAAAAATACTGCATGTCTTATATGTTGCAATTGGCATTGCAAATCATTCAGTAAATTGCCATTTGTTAGCACCTACTACGTAATGTGCTAAACAGAAAAATAAAAATACAAATTATTTTCTCTTCCTTAGAAGTACACAAATTAGAAGGCACCAATTTATATAGACAATTTGAACATCATGTAATATACTAAAATAGAGACACAAACAAAGTACATTGAGAAAAAATTCCACATGGACTCTCTGAGGAGAAGCTTTTTAAAATCCAGGCAAGTAAATATTCTTGTTTCCACTTTTAACATTTCTTAGCAAAGTGGTTTGAATGATAGTAAGAGAGCAGAAGACAATTCATGTTATAAATGCATTAAAATTTGCTATTCTGGAAATTTGTTGTGGACTACTTCATTTTACTGCTCATGTGACTTTCATTATTTTTAAGATCTCTTTTCTCTCTGTCCTCTTTCCTTGTGCTTTCACACTTCCTTTATCCTCTTTTCCTTTTTCTTTGTTTTTCAAATATGGCAAAAGCAGTTGTTTTTGCTCTCAGTGCTAGAAATCTTGCTGACTCTTTAACAAGAACATTAAGTTATTCCAACAAATTTAGACTTGAGTAAATAATTTTTCCCTCTTTATTATTATTTTGTACTTGTTTTACAACTATGTAATGTAGTCAAAAGAAAATTAAATCCTGACTTTTGGAAACATTTTTTTCTCAAGTGTATAAACAGATGAGATATTACCACAGGACCCAATTAAATATTGCAATTAGTTATTGCAATAAAAGGCCTCCAGGCTTCACTGTTGCAATAAGAACTTTAACAAATTTGTAATTTAATAAATATTTGCATAAGTAAAGTCATGGCAAAGTTTTTTTGAGCAGAATAACCGAAAATAACCAATAAAATGATCATCATATCTGGGGGGAAAAACAGTAGAAAGTGAATAAATTTACTACTTTATGAAAGGTAAAAATGTTTTGGGGTTTTTTTTGTTCTGTTAGAGAATAAATTATGGAAATCTAGAATATAGTGTGCTATCTATCAGGTAGCAGTAAATATTTTAAATAACAAATCAGTCTATGTTGATTTTTACCCACTCCACATCAAAAAATAAATTAATGTAAGAAAAGTTTTATGTAAAAAAAAGAAAAAATATTTATTTTATATACTTCCACCTTTTAAGCTCTTTATAATTCCTAACATGAATCTAACCTGATAGTAGGATTACATTTAATGAAAACATTGTGTTAGATAAGACTTAGAGATTATGCTACACTATTCCCTCATACTACTGTGATGGAAAATTAGGACAATAGAACTCAAAAATGTTATTCAAGGCTTTTGTTAGAGGCAAAACAAGAATGGAAACAGTACTATTGACTTATTTCTTGAATAATTTTAATTTTAAACCTATTTTGTACATATATTATAAATGCTAAATATATTATATGCAATATATAAATATTACCATTTGGGAGTGAATAATTTATGTTGTACTAATTGTGTTTCTTGAACATTCCAACTCTTTCTCACAGCTTTTGCATGGGTTGTTCTCTCATCATGGGACATTCATTTAATGCTCAGCTATTCATATGATCTGCTGTCACATTGGGATTTTTTTGTTGTTCTTTCTCCCATTCAATTTTGTTAATATTTGATACATTTAAAAATATATGTAATATCTATACAGGTTATTGTGCAAACATCTTTAAAAATCCTCCATTAACAAACCATTTTACTTGTTTATTTTTACTTGTGTTGCTTATACTGTTGGTGTCATATCCAAAAAGCCATCACCAGGACCAATGTCAAGAAAATTTTTTCCTGTGTTTTCTTCTAAGAGTTTTATGAATTCAGGTCTTACATTTAGGTATTTAACCAATTTCAAGTTAATTTTTGTGAGTGTATAATACAGAGGTTTGATTCTTTTGCACATAAATATTCAGTTTTCCAAGTCCCATATATGGAAAAGAATATCTTTCCCCTAATGAGTATTCTTGGCTCATTTTTCAAATATTAGTTGACCAAATATGTGTAGGTTTATTTCTGGAAATTTGTTGTGGACTACTTCATTTTACTGCTCGTATGACTGGGTTTTCAATACTTATGAATTGGTATATGAGTCTGTTTTTATGTCTGTGACATATTTGGGGGGTTACTATTGCTTTGCAGTATATTTTGAAATCAGGAATTATGGTACCTTTATTCTTCTTTCTTACTATTGCTTGGCTATTCAGGCACTTTGCAGCTCCATACAAATTTTAAGATTATTTTTTCTATTTCTGTAGAAAAATGCCATTGGAATTTTGGTATTTTGCATTGACTCTATAGATAACTTTGGATACTGTGGAAATTTCAGCAATATTAATTCTTTCAATCCATAAATACAGAATAGCTTTCCATTTATTTGTCTCTCCCTCAATTTCTTTCGTCAATGTCTTATAGTTTTCAGTGTATGGGACTTTCACCTCCTTGGTTAAATTTATACCTAAATATTATACTGTTTTTAATGCTATTGTGAAAGGGATTGTTTTCTTTTTATCTTTTTCAGATCTTTGTTTTTACTGTATAGAAATGAAACTGATTTTGTATGTTAATTTTATATCCTGCAACTTCACTAAGTTCATTTATTAGTTCTAACAGTTTTAGATGGAGTCATTAGCTTAAAATGCTATTATCGGCAGAGACAATTTTACTTCTTCCTTTACAATTTGGATGTTCCTCCTCTTTCTTTCCACCTTCTTTCTTTCCTTCCTTCCTTCCTTCCTTCCTTCCTTCCTTCCTTCCTTCCTTCCTTCCTTCCTTCCTCTCCTCCTCCCCCTCTGCCTCTTCCTTCTTCTTCTTCCTCTTGTTTTTTGTTTTGTTTTGTTTTGATTTTGTTTTGCATGACAGTCTCACTTGGACCTCCAGTACTATGTTGAATAGGAGTTCTGAGGCTAGACATCCTAGTCTTGTTCTTGATCTTAGAGAAAAAACTTTGAATCTTTCACTGTTGAGTATGATGTTAGCTGTGGGCTTGTCATACATGGCCTTAATTATGTTGAGGTACATTCTTTCTATACCAAATTTGTTCAACATTTTTATCATGAAAAGATATTGAATTTTGTCAAATGCCTTTTCTACATTTACTGAAATGACCATATGATTTTCATCTTCCATTATATTAATGTGACTATTACATTTACTGATTTGCCTATGTTGAACTATTCTTGCATCATAGGAATAAATCCTGCTTGATAATGGTGTATGATTCTTTTATATGTGCTGTTGAATTTGGTTTGCTGAAGTATTCTTGAGAATTTTGTGAATTTTCTTGCTTCCTTCTTGTTCCTGGTTTCTCATATCTCATAGTCAAAAAAGTATTTGATATAATTTATATATTCTTTAATTCATTGAGATTCATTCAATTTTGTTGCTTTTCTATGATCCATCTTAGAAAATGTTCCATGTGCACTTAAGAAGAATGTATATTCTCATGCTTTTGTATAAAATTCTCTGTATATGTCTGTTAGGTCTCTTTGGTCAATTTAGTATTGTTCAAATCCACTATTTCTTTATTGATTCTATGTATGGATGATCTATCCATTTTTGAGAGTTGGATATTAAAGTCCTCAACTGTTATTATATTGCTATTTGTTTTTTCTTGCAGCTCTCTTAGTATTGCTTTATATATTTAGGTGCTTTGAAGTGGGGGCACATGTACATATTCACAAGTATGTCTTCTTGATGAGCGGCTCCTTGGTCTGGCAGACCTGATGGCTGTGTTCCACAGTCAAGTGGACCATTACTGGGCTCTGCAATTATGTCTGGTAAGGCATGGTCATAGGATCTCTTCCCTGGCAGAGTAGTGCCACTTGTTGGATTAGCACTTTGGAAGGTTTGCAGGCTGTGTTTTTAATCACCCCTGGTTTGATGGGGCTGAGCTCCCTAACCAAATATTTCTGCTGATCTGACTCCATGTTCAGGTGGATACTCACAATGTGTTCTATGATCAAGCTTGGCTTCAGGATTCATTCCAGAGTTTGGTGGGACTATAGCTGGGCTTTGCAATAAGGTAGATTATTGGCTCTGCTACACGTGGGGCAAGATCATTGATCTTTTCTGTAAAGCTCATTATTAGTTATCTGATAGACATTGTGATATAGAAGCATGTGTCCAAGTTTCTATTTCTGATGTTGATTCATGAATACACACACAGCTTTTTTTATTAAAAAGAAGACATTATCTAGTAATTCTTTTTTTTCATTTAAATAATCTCTCTGTCCAAATGGTGTTTGAATTCACACCTTTCTTTTTTTCTTTTTTTTTTTTAATTTTTATTTATTTATGATAGTCACACACACACACACACACAGAGGCAGAGACACAGGCAGAGGGAGAAGCAGGCTCCATGCACCAGGAGCCCGACGTGGGATTCGATCCCGGGTCTCCAGGATCGCGCCCTGGGCCAAAGGCAGGCGCTAAACCGCTGTGCCACCCAGGGATCCCCCGCTGCGCCACCCAGGGATCCCGACACCTTTCAAAATCAAGAGTCACAAGCTCTACTAACTGAGCCAGCCAGGTTCCCTTCTTCATTCTTATGATTAGAAATTATAGAATTATCACAAAGATTACTAATTCCTTTAAAATAAATATGGAATTTTTAAAATGAGCATGTTTTAATTTTGTCCTATGTCTTTAAACTTAATTTTCCTAAGACTGACAGCAAAGAAGTAAAGTTTTAATAGTTTTATTTTAAAAAAATCACTACTTCTAAGGAATGTATATTCTTTCTTAGCCTTTGTTTAGAGATTGGCAATGTCTCTGCTGTTAACAAAGAATTTCGAAAGTATATTGGTTATATGAAAAAATTGTAGTTACAGAAAAATATGCTTTTTATTTTGCTAAGTCTCATTTAAGTTTTTCAGAAATGCCTTATGCAAAAAATAATAAAGGAAAGACCATCCAAAGGCCTCTAAGTACATACCACTTTCAATAAATTTTACAGCCACTCATCAGTCAGTGACACAAGATGTATTCAGTTTCTTGTGATGCAAATTTCCTTATAGTGTTCACAGAAACAAAGATGAAGTCCTCATTGACAAAGTACAATAGTAAATCTCATTTTATTTTTATAACACTTTAGAGTTTGCAATTTGATTTTATATATATCATTTGATAAGAAATTTCCTTTTTTCAAGAAAACTGATTTTGTCTCTCTCTCTCCCCCTTTCTTCCTTTTTCTTTCACTCTTCTTTCTCTCTGCATCACATTAATATATGTTAAGTTTGTGCCTCCGAATTTCAGATGAAAAATTTCCAGAACTATTTTTTAATACCATGCAGAACATTCTTTAAAGTTGAATAAATACATTTGCATGGTATTGGAATACAAATGACTGACATTTCTGCTACTTTGCCAATGTGATAGAGTGCAATACTTATTGAAAGCTGCCTTCTGGGATCCCTGGGTGGCGCAGCGGTTTGGCGCCTGCCTTTGGCCCAGGGTGTGATCCTGGAGACCCGGGATCGAATCCCACATCGGGCTTCTGGTGCATGGAGCCTGCTTCTCCCTCTGCCTATGTCTCTGCCTCTCTCTCTTTCTCTCTCTGTGACTATCATAAATAAATAAAAATTAAAAAAAAAAAAAAAGCTGCCTTCTTCTAACCTTGTAAGCACAATAACTAAAATGGAAATAGAAGTGAAATAATTAAGTCAATTTTGCTTCTCATGGAAATTTAGGCAACTCCCTCTTTTTTCTATGTACTTATGTAAATAGGGCTTACTTTGTGCCGTAGGCCTTATTGTAGAAACAACTTTTGACAATGTGCAATGACATTTTGGGCTTGTTTAAAAATAATCAGAATTGCTATATTGATATTTTCTGTTAGTAAAATTTTGTCTCTTTTAATAAAAATATATCATATAAGCTACTAAAATAAACCCTACAACCCAAGTTCCTGTCCTAATCACCTCCTTCAATTATTCAGTCTTCTAGAACTTGACAGAGAAAGAATGAGGAAACAGTTCTGTTTGGTAGAAATATACTGCTTCCTTTTCATTAAAGTCTATTCGTCTCATAGAGCTAACTCTTCCTTAATGTGTTTGTATGTTATGAAAAGGCTGATGACTCCATTTACAAACAGATACACATTATGAATGCATATTTAAGTCTAAATTGACAACCAACACTCTATATTTTGTGGAACTTTTTCAGAGACCTTGCTATATTTGAGATTCTTTTTTGTCTCTACTGAACTCAGTTTCTAACTAATCTACATCTTTTGTAATAGATCCCTGACTTCATATATAAGCTTAATACATCCAAAATTACTGTGACTAAGTCAACCTTGTCAGCAAATTACTCTAAAAAACAAACAAAAAACTTTACTTATATTAATCCATTGCTCAAAAAATGTGATCATTTCACACCAGAGAAACCTTCCCTATAAGCCAAAGTAAACTTTGGAATCCAAGACCCTCTGTAATCAGTCTCCAACTAACTTTCCAACACTTATTCCATCAGACCCCATCAGACAAACCCTCAGGCCACTCTGCTTTCTCAAAAACGACATTCCAGATAAAAGTTTTTGTGATTCCTTTATATTTCTAACGGCATCACATTTTTACAAAACCAATCAGGTCATTTTGCATGAATATCCATTGGAAATATAAAACAATTGTGCAGAAAAAAATGAAGATCTTTTTTGCCTTTATGGGTCATTTCTCCTATGGATATGAGCTAGTTACTCAATTATGCTTGCCTACTACCAATAATATTAGCATATTTACTAGACAGATTACTTATGAGTGAAAGTATTTGATATCCTTATTATCTACCCAGATATTGGGATCAAATCCACTCTCAATAACACACAATCTGAGCTCAGAGTCCTTATTGTAATTGGAAAATACATGGCCTGCTTGCCAAAAACTAAGGACCTTCTGACTATGTGATGTGATTTAATGAGTATTTAACCTCAATCTTACCACTGAAGAGTTTCAAATTCCCTTCATTAGTATAAATTTATTGTGGGTTGGAATTTTAGTTTCTTTATATGTGTGTTCCCAGGTCTTGCACAGTATTCGTCATATAACACTTAGCCAACACATACTTAATAATAAAGTTCTCCTAAAGTGTTTAAATCTGCATATGTGTTTCAAATAGATTTAGTCATTATTGCCTAAACTGGTATTCTCCCTGGCCTGGGGTACTGAGAAAAAGGATAGCTAGCTGTTTGTGAAAGTTAGAAGAGGGAAGACATGGGGCTCCTGGGTGGCTCTGTCAGTTAAGCTTTGGCTCAGGTCATGATCCCAGTGTCCTGGAATCCAGACCAACATTGGGTTCCTGCTCAGCAGGGAGTCTGCTTGTCCCACTCACTCTGCCACCCCCCCCCCCCCGCTGCTCATAATCTCTCTCTCTCTGTCTCTCTCTCTCTCTCTCTCTCTCTCACACACACACACACACACACACACACACAAATAAAGAAATAAAATATTTACAAAGAAAAAGAAGAGGGACAGATCTACATTATGGAAATTTCTTGGAGGTCATATGTTGGGGTGAGGAGACTTTAAAGCAAAGCAAGAGAAGCTGAGAACTAAATGAGTAGCTTTACTACAGTCGGAAGATGCAGGTTCCTGTATTGAAGATAGAGAGTAAAAGGAGAAAATAAAATTGTAGTTGTGCTATGGACTGAATTGTGTCCACCCAAAATTCATATGCTCAAACCTCTAATAGGACTGTATTTGGACATATGGACTTTATAGAAATAATTAAGGTTCAATTAGGTCCTAAAGATAGGACTCTGATCAAATAGCATTAATGTCCTTCTAAGGAGAGACATCAGAGACTTTTCATCTGTCATTTGAAGACTCTGTGAGAAGGCAGCCACCTACAGGCCTGGAAGAGGGCTCATGTTAAAACCCAAACTAACTGGCATCCTACTCTTGGATTTCCAGCCTCCAGAAATCTGTGAAAATAAATTTCTAGGTCAAAGCCACCTTGTCTATGATATTTTGTTATGCCAGCCAGAGTTGCCTAAGACAAAGTGTAATCAAAGCCAAAGAGGTTTACAATTAAACATATCAGTTTAAATATATTGATCTCAAATGCCTTCCAAAATGGATACAATCACGAATAAAACAAACAAACCAGGAAATATCAAAACTAGTTGCAGGAATGCTCCAGTGCTGGCTATATTTCAAAAGCTCTGCCCCTGAGAACAATGAGAGAAAACACCCTGACATGGGGAGAAAGAAGAAAAACCTCAAGGAGGCTGCTTGAAGCAGGAGTGTGTACAGGGAAGGAGGTATTTGAACAGAAGGCAGCCCAGCCCCATTGTGAGAAAATACAAATGGGGGGGGGGGGGGTTGTTGGAATCTTGCTTCTGCTTCCTCCCACTCTGCATGGGACCAGCAAAGCCAGAATCCACACCAGGGGTGACTCAGATCTCAGATGCAGGGTTTCTCTGGAGTAAAAGCACAGCAGCACAGAACTACGGGTGGATGGGGAGGTGAGAAAAGCAGGTGTTGGGGGTCTAACATGCCTTGGACTTGACCCATGCCACCTCTCTCTTCTCCACTCTTCCGAGTATGGAGTACCTCTTTTTCATGCTGCATCTCTTTCTTCATGAGGGATAACCTCTGAATCTGAGGAGTCACTAAGAAATGATTCGTTGTGGTTTTCTGGTTTTAGTACTTCCTGTTTTCAGCCCAAATGTGGATACTTCAGGGTACAAGTAGCAAAGATCAGCACTTGTTATGTACTGTACAAGAGAACAAGGGAATTTGCTTAAGAATGGTACTTAAACTGTTATAGGAGGAGCTGGGAAGTGAAGATCTGAAAGAGCTGGAGAGTCAAAGTCACTGACTCCCTTATGCTGAAGCAGGGATACTAAAGAGGAATGTAGATTAGAAATAGACTGGGGACCATTGTCACTGAAGGTCCTCAGCCAAGTGACCAGCGATGGTCTAAGAGCTGTTGTTGCTCAGCAAAACCAACATGTTGAAAGAAGATCTAAGAACAGAGCTGGGGAGAGGAAGGGCAAGCTGCACCCCTCAGTTATTTCATGTGTGTGTCTCATTGTATCTATCCAGGAGGACGTGCAGCGACCAATGGCCCCTGCTTCACCCCCACCTTCCAAATCTTGCCTACATTCTTTGACCAACTAATCTAGAACCACATAAAGCAGAAGGTTCAAGGAAGAGAAAGTTTGGCTTAAGCAAATGGACAGAATATACACCATCGTGCTACATGCTGAAGTCATTGGAATTGGCACAGCTCAGGGTATTAGTAGCTCAATAGTAGTTGAGTAATAAATAAGCATATAACAAGTTGGCCAAATCTCACAAGTCAGAATAACCAGACATTTGTGAAGCACAACTATTTCAAGTCAGAGGCAGCAAACTAGGTTTGATTTAATCAAAAGTAGAATTTGATTAGAGGTACTCAAAATCCAAAAATATACTTAATAAACATGCAAAAAAAGGTAAGAAAGATATTAGCAATATGAAACCAGAAAAAGAAAATAGAGAAAAAAAAAAAAAAACAAGCACACAATTAAGCTGAAAAATATAATGTTTGAATCAAAGAACACATCCATTCGAATACATAGTGGAGAAGAAGAAGAAAAAAGAATAAATTAAATGATATGTTTAATTTCTAGCACTAGCACTAGAAAGATAGGCCTGAAGAATAAATTTGTGTATAAGAAGGAGAATTGAAGTGATGCATTGCTGAGGTATTTGTTGAATGAGGCCTACCGTGTGTTTTAATGTAATGTGTAATGAGAGAGAATTTGAAGAAATGTGTGGGCCATCTCAGACTTCTCCATAATTTATCTGTGTTTCATCATTACCTGTGCCCTTATAAATTATTAGCAAACTTTGATTTCCAACTTGTGGATCTCATTTAGCAATCCTGTACCTTGTGGTGACTTGTAATAAGCCTTTCTATTATTCTTTGACTTAAACCTATACATATATTTACCATATACATAAGTATTATAAATAATATACAAGAATGTATGTGCATATATATGTGTACAATTGACCCCTGAATAATGTGGGGGTTAGAGACACCAACGTTTTTCTCTGCCCAGTTGAAAATTCAAGGATAACTTTTGATCCCCCCAAAAAACTTAATTACTGCTAACTTACTGTTGCCTAGAAGACACTGATAACAGAAATGATCGATTAACATATATTTTTATGTTATTTATATTATATACTGTATTACAATAAGGTAAGCTAAAGAAGAGAAAATGTTATTAAGAAAAATCACAAGGAAGAAAAAATACACTTACAACACTGTACTGCATTTATCGCAAAAAATCCACCTAGAAGTGGCCCCATGCATTTCAGACCCGTGTTTTTCTCAGGTCAACTGTATTACTTTAATGCAAATTATGCAACTATCAAAAACAGTCAGTGTTAAACCTACAACTTGAAAGTCTTGGGATATTAAGTGAGAAAGGCAAATTACAAATGCTTTTGTACATAGCAAATTTGGGGGGGAAAAAACCCATATGTGAATATTCTTATGCACGTGAGTATTCTTATACATTTTATGTATTCATTAAAAATTTCTGGAAGTATAAACATCTAACTGTTATGAGTCATAGGTTTAGTAGGAAAAAATAACTTTTCAGTTTTACTTTAAATACTTTAATATTTTTTGAATTATTTATTAATAACTTACTTATATTTGAGAATATTTCTCCATGCAAGTCGATAAAGCAGAACAAACAAAACTTTCTAAACTTAGGGTCAGAATTTCCAAGTTTCTGGTATGTCTCACATAGAGACACCTGCTGCGTAATTTTAGGCAAGGTGATGCTCCTACATGTTTATTGTAATTCCTGCCTTAAAACTTTTTGGAGGGTTAATATATATGTGCTTTGCAAGTAACAAGGCAATACACCAGAAATGCTCATTTCTTTACAAAGTAAAAAAGAGAAGGAGGAGGAGGAATAATTCCTTTCTCTTGGATATTTTTGCTTACAGCCCTTGAGGGAGTTAGAATAGTTTCAAAAAGCAGATTTTAAATAAAAGCAAATTAGTACAGTGCTAAAGCTATAGCTTTACTTGCCACCCACTATCAAGTGTTATTTGTGGAATTCCATTGTATAAAGACTAGCAAGAGAGAATACAGACGGGCAGAGCATGCAATTTTATATAGATCCAAAAAAATGAAAAATACCTGTGAATCTCAAGTCAACTTAACTTCATTCAAAATTATTTTATACTTGGGCAGATCTGAGTGGATCAAGGGTACAGCCAGGCCATGGAGACTCTTTCCCATTGTTCCTTCTCTGTAAGAAACCTATTTACAGGCATTTCTGTCATCAGTTCTACTCTTAGAAATAGTTCTCACCAGTGGAAATTAGGAAAGTAATTTTAACAGTGGAAATCAGCAAGTAAAACTCATCAATCAATAGCTCTTAAAGAAAGAAATATCATAATCATGGCAAGACAAAATGGGAGTCAAATCCCTGAGGGCAGAAGGAGTTTTGTATAAAGATACATATGATGACTTTGCAATAAGGACATCATTGTGCACAACAATCTTAGATTGGGTGTCACTGTTGACTCAGAGATGTTCCTAGCCTGGTGTCCTACAGTAAGATCTCATTTACAACATAAAGATATTCAAATCATGATGATTGATGAGCAAGAAATTCACTTTATTACTAGATGTCTTTTTTCACACATTCTGAAGTACTCCTGAGGATATTTACACTGGCCCATTAAACAGTTTGCCTTGCTGCACCAGGAAAGCAGAGATTCTGATGTAATCACTTGAGCCAAATTTCGGAAATGCCGGCCTCTGGAAAGTCCACTGTTTAAGCTACATCCGCAGCAGCCATGGTGCCATCTGTCACATGGAAGTCAGCATATGCTGTTGGACCTGAATAAAAAAACTACTGCTGGCCACAACTCCTGCAGCCCCCTGGTACATTGCTTTCTGGAACAGCAATGCAGATTTCTGCTGATTGACTCAGGCCTGGGTGGCTTATACCAAAGAGTGACTAAACCTTCAGCATTGAGCTCAGTCTCTGAAAAAAACAGAGCAAAAGGCTCAGGACCATAAATAAATAAGCCAGAGGGAATAATTCTTAGGATTTACACATAGTCATTTCCCAAAGGCAGAGAAACAGTGAGCAGGTGTGGGGAGAATTGAGAACGAGGAGAACACGTGGACAGCATGTCCAGAATCTATGGTCTTCCCGAATATCTTGTCATTTCCTTACATCCAAAATTTCAGGAAGCCCTTACCTGACTTCTTGCCAATGGGTCTAGAACTGAGACACATTTCAAAGTGGAGCAGGATGTTACCTTACCAAGAATCACTGTTTTTCCTGGCAATTGATTAAAAGCACTGCCCTTACTGCAACTGCAAACACCATTGCCAAAAAGACAAAAAGTATTCAACAGGCCCACTGTTTCCTTTGCTGAATCTATTTGACCTGATGCCACTCTCACCACCAAATCTGCTTTAGAACCTTGCATCCTTTAGAATAAGAAGAGAGGGAAGAAACAGCCTCTCTCTCCCAGTCTCAAGTTAATTTTTTTGGCCTTAGGAAAAACCATCCCCCAAACTGATTCCCAAGAGGAGATCACATGCATTTGAAAGAAAAACTGCGCCCAACCCATTAAAGGAGATTTTTCACACAGAGACTCAATAGACCATTGCAAAAATGTCAGGAAATTTACTCTTGGCTTAAAAATCAGAATCCTTGGTCTAGATTTTAGCTCATCATTTATTTATTAGCTGTGTAGACTTGGGTAAGATCCTTGCCCTCTCTGTGCCTTGAATCTTAATCTGAGAGCAAAAGGGGTGTTAGCAGTGCAGCACAGGGCTGTTGTGAATGAAATTAAGTAATCAAACGAGGGTATAAAAAACAGCACCTGCATATAGTAAATGCTCTATGAGTGGTTTTCTTACTCTAGCTTAGGTAGGTTTGTTTCACAAACCTATGGTGATCGTAGCCACCATAAGCATATCTTATTACAAGAGGTGACAAAAGAGGAAGAAGAGGGTAGACAGGTTTTGCAGAAAATAGAAGAGTAGACAAAGACTTGAGGCGATTCTTGAGACAATATTGTCCAAATCTGATACCTCTGCATCACAGGAAGCATTTTCCCTCAAAAACACTGCTTACAATTCTCCATCCCTTCAAGGACAGAAGTAAATTGTGGCATTTTAAAACTAAGATTGTGGCATAGTAAAAGAATAAAATGTGATCATCTCATGTGTGTTTTGGTGGGATGTGTGGGTGGTGGTTATGGTAGCCTTTCTGAAAACTCTGATAGAGCCACAAATACATTTGATAGTTCAAGACTTCCTGGCTGATGGACCATTCTGCCTCCTAAAGATCTCTAAAAATAGCTCTCTGGCAGAAGACTTTCAGAGACTTTTTCCTTTTTCTTTGTATCAGGCAACTCTTCCCAATTATTCTTTTGTGCTGTCATTTATAAACAGTGAATAGCTATGAAAGAAGAGCTTTTCAGCAAAGGAAAGCAGTGACATCCAACCCTTAGCTGCCACATTCTATTTTCTGACTTCCTTGCTTGAGACAGTCATGAAACTGCCATGATTGAAACTATGAGAGTTTAGTGATCATATTTCAAGAGGTCTCAGGAAAAATTGATGGGCACTTTTGGTCAATTCTTTAATTGAATAATAAAATGTTTTATCTTCATTGTACAAAATGGAAAATGCAGAAAAGTAGATAGAAGAATTAAAAGTCACCTGCAGTCTTTTAACAAGATGTAATCACTTTTTAAAAATTGTGTGTGTGTGTGCAAGAGAGAGTTTATTTTCACACTTTGCCTTATGTTCAATGCAGTACAACTAGTTTAAAATTAGATGATAGAGGATGAATACATAGATGGAGTAGATGATTGATAGATGGGGTGGATAGATAGAATGTAACATATACATAATATAAATGGGGAAAAGCAGTTGGGATCATTCTAAAAACCATGTTCATATCATTTGTTTGGTATCAACATATCATGAGAATCTTTTCCATGTATTTAGGCATGCGCTGAACAGGGTTTTTAATAACTACAAAAATGTTTTCATATTATATGCAATGATTATTTACTGAACTGAATTATTTACCTGAACTGAATTACATTATTTAATTTATAAAACTATTCCTCTTGTTGACTGTTAGCTTGTTTCTATTATTTTTCAATCTTAACTAATGCATTGAAGGACTTTCTAGAACATCAAATATAGTTTGATTCTTGATTTCCTTAGAATCTATTCTTTAAAATAAAAATACTATCAGAGAACCAAATTTCCCTCCCAAAAGCTTGAACTTATTTTTGTTTCACCACAGGTATATGAGAATACCTAACTGTATTAATTACTAATTTCAGACTTAGTCAATGAGAAAGGAAGGGCATATTATCTTATTTTTTTTAATTGTATTTTTTAAATTATTGGTAAAGCTAAGCATTTTTTTTTCTGTTTTAGTCCTTTGGTCTCTTAAAATTTTGAATAGCATTTTACTTTATATTTGGAAGAGTTCTTCAAGCTTTTGAGAAAAATACAGGTTCAAAAATATTTTTATTAATCAATTGTCTATTAGTTTTATTTGTGATGACTTCGAATATATCAGCTTTAAGAAACATTATGTGTGCATGAGATATTCACCTATATTTTATAGTATTTGCATTATTTTTTATAAAAATGTTATTTAACTTATTTTAAACCTCTGGATTTTGGTGGGGTATAGGTTACAACTAACAAAAATTTCCCAAATATCCTCTATTTCCTGCATCTGTTTAGGACTAATCCATTAATACAGCTTGTATTTATGCAGTTGTTTTCCAGATCGCATATTTTGTTCCATTTACCTATCGGTAGATTTTTATGCAAACTGATTTTTAAATTATTTTATTTTACACTATATCTTAACATTTTGTTGGGAAATCCTATTTTGTTATTTTCACTGATTCAACAGTACTAGCCACCTTAGATTTGACAGATTCTCTGCTCCCTCTACTACAATAATTACTAGTTACTCTGAAATTGAGAAGTATTTTGACAAATTCCAACAAAAACCCCTGTGGAGAAGTGATATATATTTCGTTACATCTATAAATTAATTTGGGCAAATCTGAAATTCTTACACTATTCAGTTTTGCTTATTGTGTCTAATTTATCAAAAGACAGTGTTCATTAGAACATGTATCTATTGATGCCGACAAAGTATCAGATAGTGCTCTAAATTTGGGGAAAACAGAAGTGGCAAAACAGATTAAAATCTCTGCCATCGAGGGTGTTACATTCTAAAGAGAACAGAAAGACAATGAAAAAACGATCAAGAACAAAGATTAAAACCTGCTATGTCAGACGTTTATGAAACCCGTGGCTATATACAATGGAGGGTAGGACATAGAATACAGTACATTTGAGTGTTGAGTGATCAGTGAGGAAGTGAAATTTTAGCAGGGGGGCGTGAAGCTGAGAAAGGCAGAGATCAGTCAAATGTCTGGGAACAAGGCATTCTAGGCAGAGGAAACACCCAGTTCAATTTTTTTTTTTTTTTTTTTTTTTTTTTTTGATACAAGATTCCTTCAAGTTTTGTCTTCTCTGGATTCTCTCCAATCCTTTCTTGCAGTTACATTGATGCACTTCATAGTTTTAATTGCTAAGAAAAATAATATAATTATTGCATCAATAGTATTTTTATTATTATATCATCTAGATTTCTGCCATTTATAGAACAGAAATTGACTTTTTCCTACCTTCTCATTTATTTGGGGGAGGGCATTAAAATGAATTCGTCTTAGAACACAATTTCAAATTTGCATGATACATAAGTAAAAATGGTGGTTCTGCCCAGCCTTCTGTATCCTTTACACCCCAGAAATTGGAGCTTACTATTGTTACCTATCTCTTTGGGTTGTCACACCCATCTTTCTCAATATGCTTCTAGTATTATTTCCTGAATTTTCAGGTTTAGCTATTTAGCCACCTCCCGTCAATCCCACCCGTTACACATACGTCTAACAGTGTCTGCGATATAGTCATATTATGGTTTGTATTAAATCAATCTGTGATTTCATTATAACTAAGGAACTACTCTTTAGATCTATACAACTTAGTTATGATGCCTAAATGTTTGCCTTGATTGACTTACCTTTTTTTATGTGTTTAACTTGTTTGTTCTTTTTTTCATCTATACCCATCATGATTCTTTCTCTCTAAGCCTCCAATAAACTTTCAAAGTTCTTCTCGACACAATGAACACATGGGAAATCTATCATTTTTGTTTTATTTTACTTGGTGTCAAACTGTCTTCCTTGTTGAAATCTCTCTGGAGCCCTCTGTCCTCCTGTTACAATCTAGTTGTGATGGATCTTGTGATTTGAGGCAGTTGGCTTGCTGTCTTCTTAGGATCTGTCTTCACCTTCATCTTGGGGATTCAACTTGCCTCTTTCCTGCACTGGATCCTCTATATCCTTGATTTTAGAACTTCCTCTTTCTTGGTTAATTCTGTCTGGGAGAGGTTTATCTTCCGGTATGCAGGAGTCAGCAACCTGGGGGCCTGCCAGCCAAATCTGACTCTCCATCTATTCCTTAAAACTCAGAAACTACAATAATTTTTACATTTTTAAATGGGGGGAAAAGAATTAATATTTGATGGCATACATGTGACAGTTTATGAAATTCAAATTTCAGTATCCATGAGTAAAGCTAATTGGAACATAGTCATGCTCATTCATTTATGTATTGTCTATAGGTTGTTTCACACTCCAAGGGCAGATTCCAGTGACTGCAACACAGACTTGATGGTTCATACAAAATGTGAAATATTTATGATCTGGATCCTCACACAAAAAAAGTTGACCGTTGCAACAGCGTAAGGATGGGGCATGAGAAGAAATCGTTTTGGAAGTTTTGCATTTAAAAATGTTTTTATGCTATCCTCATATCTAATTTATAATTTAGCTAATTACATATTTTTAGGTTAAAATCACATTTATTTCTTCAAATTTTTAAAGATATTACCCCCTGTCTTCTAGTGTCCAGGGCTACTATTGAGAGGTCTAATGACATTTTAACTCTCTCCCACTAATTTTTCCTTTCTATGAGTTATTAAGAGCTCTGACTTTTCAAAATAATGTGGATCTTAACTGCTGTGGATCTTAATTGATTTTACGGAGATCTCAGTGTTGTGGTTGCTTTTTTAATCTAGTAATATATTTCCTTCCAATTCTATGATCATTGAAATATTTCCTTGATAATTTTCTCCCTTATGTTTCCTCAGTTTTTCATGCTGCAACTCTCATTCAGAAATTGGGCCTTCTGGGCTGATCTTTTATAGTTCTTGTTTATTTTATCCTTCATCTTCTATTATTCCTTCCTTTGATTTTTCTTCAACTTTATTTTCCAACATTCCATTTCTTATACACATATACAGTGTATGTAAGTATATTTAATATACTGAATATGTTAATATGTTAATATGAATATGTTAATATTCAGTATCACTGATTTAATGAATACTTTTTCTTTTTCTCTTCTATTTCTTTTTTATGGCTTCACTCTCTTATACCCTATGGAGACTAACAATCACATATATTTTTTGAATTTTCCTCTACTTAGTTTTTGCCTTTTGTTCTTTTGCGTTGTGTCCTCTATGTAACAAAATACACAAATATATACATATATACACAAATATTTTATTTAATATTTTATGTATTTGCTTGTATTTCTTTATTTGTTTGCTTGTTGTTGACTCACCATTTTTGTGTGTCAGGAACACAGTTTAGCTGGTGGCCTCTGGCTCTGCATTCCTCAGAAGACTGTTATCAGGGTGTCAGTAGCAGCTGCACGCATCTCAAGACTCAACTGGAGGAGAACTTACCTCCAGGCTCTCTCAGGTAGTTGTTAGCAGGGCTCAGGACTCTACAAGACATTGGTTGAAACTATCAGTTCCTCACTACTTGGGCTTCTTCATTGGCTTGTGTGCTTTCCTGAGGGAGAGAGGGAGACAGAGAAGGAGAGAGAGAAGGGGAGAGAGAGAGAAGGAGAGAGAGAGAGAAGGAGTCCAAGACAGAAGAGTCCAAGACAGAAGTCCAAGACAAAAGCCAATGCTTTTATAACTTAACTTCAGAAGTAAGTTACAAATGGTTAAATGTCTCTGAAACATTCTGATATATATTTTTTAAAGATGAACAATAGTATGAATGAATTTTTTATTGACTAAGGAATAAAGGGATCATAACACACACACACACACACACACACACACACAAAGCTCGGGTTTTATTTATTCCTCTATATTTCTCTCCTTTAGAAAGGAGTCCCACTATTGCAACCCACCTTCAAGGCCAGAAGTTAAGACCAGACAGAAACACCAGGAGATGGTAATTATTGAATACTGTCTGAGACATTGGTTACAGGAGAAAGTTTGAGCTATAATTTTACTTGTGGTTGCCATCTTTATCAAGTGATAATACAATAATTGTTCTTCACAGAAATGGACGTGGGAGTGTTCTCTCTTTTTCCATGCCACGGAAAATTCTCCTTACTGATTACTTTTTTTACTGAAATGTTTGTGACAACTGGCCCTGAAATATTTTAGTTTATTTGTTGACTTTTTCCACCAAATTATTCAATGATTATTTGTCTAAATAAGATAGGTCTTACCTTTTGAATCAGTATTTCCCCACATCCAGGATACTAATTGTATCATTGAGATTAGAAAATGTATTTGCATGTAACAACTCATAGAATAATTTATAATGTTATTATAATCCCAACTTCTTCATAAACATACACCCACCTCCAAGATGAGTAACTTAACAGGATTCTATGACCCTGCATTGTCAAAGATTGAACTTTATTATTCTTTTGTTCATTTGAAAATTATTCTTATATTTTTATATTCAAGTTTAATTTATGTTTTCAGCTTTATTGAGGTAAAATTGATATAAAATTATAAGATATCTAAAATGCACATCATCATGATTTGATATATGTATGCATTACAATAGAATCTAGTTAATTAAGACATCCATCACTTTACATTATCTTTTTTTTTAATGAGAACATTTAAGTTCTACTATCTTAGCAAATTTCAATTATACAATACAGCCTTACCAACTCTAGCCACCACGATATACATATTAGATCCTTAAACCTTATAGCTAAAAGTATGTAACTGGGAAAGTGACATATAAGCTCTAAAGTCTGCTTTACAGGTAGAGTTCATTTTAAGCAAGGTCTTACAAGACCTAAAGATCTTACTTTCTGAGAACAGTGAAACTGGCCTCTTAGATTTCATGGGAAAGTTGCTGGATAAACAGATGAAAATATGAACTATCTGGAATGCCATCTTGGCTATCAGAAGGAATCAGCAGAAAGAAGAGCAGGAAGGCCTGTTTGAAAGACCTGCTGAAGTGTCTGGTGAAGGGAGTTAACTTCTGAAGACAATACAGTAAATCTTCCCATTGCAGTTGGTCCTCATATGTTACTTAAAGAGCTTTGATCTCCATTTACTAGAACTACTTCCCTTTTTATCTAGTATCCTAATCCTCATTATAATGTATGCAAATAAATCACTTTTACATTATAAAAAATATATGTATTTGTACGAATATATATAATATATATTGTATATTAGAAATACATATTTCTGGCATGCCTGGGTAGCTCAGCAGTTGAGTGTCTGCCTTTGGCTCAGGGCATGATCCTGGAGTCCTGAGTTAGAGTCCTGCAATGGGCTCCCTGCATGGAGCCTGCTTTTCCTTCTGCCTGTGTGCCTCTCTCTCTATCTCTCTTGAATAAATACATAAAATCTTTAAAAAAATAATAATAATGAAAAAAAAAAAACCCTGCATTTCCTAGAAAATAAATTTATCTTATAAAAGCTTCCACTTGCATCAAAGCACCCTTTCCCATGAAATCTATACATTCTGGGATTCACTGCATCATGCCCAGTCATCCTGGACGATCTACTCTTCCTTTGTGATGTTTCAATGCCTGAGACATTGATCATATTGTGTGCATTTTTCTATGACTCCAGGGAAGTAGAAAGATATATGTCTATTCTGTCCCTTTATCTGTCTCGTAACTGCTTTCAAACATGTGCAGTGTTATTAGCCAAGATATTTTTCATGTTCTAGAGATGAGTTGTTAGCTAGTCTTAGTTTCCAATGTTGTGAATTTTAGAGTTTTATACTTTCTATGTCTTGATAACTAGTTAGCATAAAGAGATGAAGTCTGAGAGATAATAAGACAATATCTTAAACTGAAAATTTAGGTTTAAATCTAATATCTAAATGTCGCTACTATAGTTGATGAAATATATATAAAATATTTGCTCACTTGGCACCAATATTGATTTTCTTCAAGAACAAGAAAGTCTATTTTTAGTGTGACTGCCTGTGTTTCATAGATGCTCATCCAGATTGCAATTTAAAAGATAACATTGTTTCTTCTTAGTATAACAGTTTCACCAATTTTTGTCCCACTGGGAATAGTAAAATAGATGCATCTAAATAGAAAAATGTTGTTTGGCTTTTTCACTATAACACATTATCATCTTTATTTCTCAACCCCCTACCTTAAATTTTAACAGTTAATTAGCACATCATGTTACTTGTGAAGAGGAAAACATTCTTTAGAATGACAGGTGGCTGGATCCCAAGTCATTAGAACCTTATATCATTTCTTTTGAAGAACAAAAAGTAACAGATAAAATATGTAAATGGTAATGCCAGTTTAGGAATCCATTTCTGGGATTTTTTAAAAATCAAAATGCACTTAAAAATGTAATCTTACAAAAAAGGTTGTCTAAATTTAGCATTCAAGCACTTAGTACAGTGTTAAGCTATAATTATTATTATGAGTATTGTTTCAAATTTTGTATATTCACATTGGTCAAAAAGTATAATACAAGCAAATTGAAAATTATGTTTTTAAAAATCATATAATTATGTTTTAAACCTTATCCACAATCATTAACATTTTTAGTTCCTTAGTAATATGCTTTAAAATAAAGTGTATTACAGAAAAATTAGAAAACAACTGATATCAAGCTCAAAAATTAGTTATTTGGTAATATAAACTTATTGACACAATGTGCAGTTCTACTGTCTTAAAATATACCTATGCCTGCAAGGTTCCTGCCAGTAACTTTCTACAGTTGAGGAAACTGCCCTGATTTGCATTGACATTCAATAGCTTCCCCCAGGCAAATACCTGCAGAAGATCATCTGTTGATGCCTGTCTATAGGCAGAGGAAAGCTTTAGAACAGTAGCACTGTAAAATCAATTATTCCCTTGACTGTTACAGAAAGGACATTAGAGAACACAGAAGAGTATTAGTTCCCATTTATATGGTTCTTTTCATTCCAAAGACTTCAGCAAACATGTCACTAATTTTTAATATAATTTGAAGACAAATTAGTCAATATATTGCTAAACTCTAGGTTGAAAATCATACTTCCTGGTATATTAGAATTGCTCAGTTCTAGAAAACCAAACT
Organism: Canis lupus familiaris; assembly: GCF_011100685.1. Lineage (NCBI taxonomy): Eukaryota > Metazoa > Chordata > Mammalia > Carnivora > Canidae > Canis > Canis lupus. The sequence continues at coordinate 21,191,790 of NC_049243.1, forward strand.
CCATTTATTAAGCACTCAGCATGCACTGAGCAGTATGCTTGGTCCAATGGGTCTACACAACATAAATTTTTATGAATAGCTTTGAAGTTAGAAAGAAGTGCAATAGAATCCTGTCTTTGCCTTTTGGTTGCATTCCTTTTACCAAATTACATAACCTTAAGAGTTAGATTCTTTAGCAGAAAGTGGAGGTATATTGTTTAATTCTTTGAGTGGTTATGATGATTGAATTTTATAATCTATTTTAAGGTCCCAGCCCAGTAGCCCAGTAATCATTCTTAGTAAAAGCACTGAATGAGTGCAAGTCATTACTATTACTGAACTATCAAAAATCTCTTAGTATCATCTGTGAAGACACTATTTTTTTTTAAAGATTTTATTTATTTATTCATGAGAGACACAGGGAGAGAGAGGCAGAGACACAGGCAGAGGGTGAAGCAGGTTCCATGCAGGGAGCCCAATGTGGGACTCAATCCAGGGACCAAGGATCACACCCTAAGCTGAAGGCAGATGCTCAACCACTGAGCCACCCAGGCATCCTGAAGACACTGTTAAATAGCTATTACTATTTTTCCTACCTGCCAGATTCTTAAAATATTTCCAAGGAAAAACCCAGAGAAATGTATTGAGTTAGGGACAAACAGGGCTAACTAAGCAGGGCTAGGTAGGGGGCTGTGGAAGCAGGCTCACAAAATTCCCAAAAATGCTGAGATGTAAGGAAACCAGAGATAAAGGAAAAAGCCAGACCACCCTGCCCTAAGGTATGGGTGGGGAGGGTGTCTTGTTAAAACTGCTACTTGTGACCAATGGAGAATAACTAGACCCCAAAGAAGAAGTAAGCCATTAAAAGATGTTATCACTACTCTTTACTCAATGGTGATGTCAATAGATAATGTTAAAAGGATTTACGTTCCCTGATTTGGCTCTCAGTAAAAGACCAACCCTACAAACCCTCAGTGGCAACACTCAGGACCCTTCTCACTCCTGAGAGCTGTCTCTGTATCTTTACTTAATAAACTTCTATTCCTTTACTCATGTCTGTGAGATTCATTCTTCAGCTTTGTGTGACAAGAACCAAGTTCTCCCGTATCAGTATCTCAAAAGTTCCTTAGTAAACATTAAAATAGATTATAAATTTGGACTGAAATTGAGAAAGAATTTGTAAATATATTCTTGAATGAGTCCTTTATTAAATAGCATTTTCAATGCTATTGAAACATTTATGGGAAGTATGTTTAGAAGCAGAATTCATTGACTGAGAAGGTAACCACACAAATTTAAATCTCTGAGATTAGGTCTTTCCTTTAAGGGAGAAAAAATATAGATTCTTAAAAAAAGTATTCTCATTCATGATAAACCCAGAGAAGGAGAGAGTGATTATAATTATTAAGAATCATGAAATTAGCAGAAAGTTATCACCAAAAGCTAGTTTGCATCAGAAATAAAGATTTTATAGGGGGAAAATGATACCATTAGCTAAGCAAGATACTAATCCTATAGTCTCTAGAAACAGTCTTGGAAATAGTTTATTAAAAATTAACTGAAGTACTAGATCAAGACCAGTAAAACTTATAAAAAAGATACTGTATAGTGCTTATATGTTCCTTTATTTAAGTTTTGTTTAAGTGTTATTTTCTCTATATACATATACATTTTTCATTAAAACTATATTCTATTTAATAATAGTAATTATCAAAATGCACAAAATAATTACTTTAACATGCATAAATTATTTTTACTTTTCTAATACCCCTTGTGAATAATGAAAATAATGAGCCTAATGTACTGTAACATTCAGAAATTTCTACCTGTCAAAGATTTCCATTAAGATAGACATGCTTTAAAGTAGTTTAACCAGCCTTGAGGAGACATGATTTACAAAACCATCTTTATTATATGCATAAGTAAAATTTACGATCTTTAAAATACAACATAAGTAATTAATGTTGATGAGATTTTAGGAAATAAAAAAAATAATATTTCTTTCATTCTCAGTTTAGAACTAAGTGAAAAGTAAAACATAGGAGACCCACAAACAGGGATGGGGATGCCAACTTTTAACTGGTAAGTAGCTTTGGAAGTAAGGCTTTGGACCTGTTGCTCAAATGGCTTAAAAATGAAAACAATTCTACAGAAAATACTCTTGCCCATTATTCCACCTTATCTGCTATCCTTTAACAGGTTAACTCCACCAAATCAAGAAATCTAGATCAATATGAAACAAGTATAGAAAACCGTGTGATGTTCTGGACTTCTGAGATGATGCAGCAAGGGGATGGAACAGAGTTGTCTCTCATGGGGAGGATGAGTGTGTTCTTTGATGGTCCGAATTGTTACTAGTTCTGACCAGTGGATCACGAGTGGAGTGACAAGTGTCACTCATACGCTGAAGCAATGAAAAGGCTTCATCATATACCAGGTTCTGGGTTCCTTTCCTGAAGCAACTCTGGACCACCTGCGCTGAGATCATGGAGACACAAATTCTTGGATTGCAGCTTATAAGGAGCTATCCTAGAGAGTCTCAAACTGTTTCAGAATTTCATTGAATGAAAAGCAAACCTCTGTTATGTTAAAATTCTGAAATTTGGTGATTTCATTTTTTTATTGTAGCTATAAGTTTTATCTTATCTAATATATCTCTGTATCACATATGTAATATTGTAATTTAAATAAAATTAAGCTTATACATATAAACAGATGGATCAGTGGAAAACACCTATAAATTGGGTAATTCACTGTTTTTTTGCAGAATGAGAAATCAGAAGAGCTATTCTTGTAGAAGTCTTATTATCTGGGAACAAGATGTTGGGAGAAGAAACTTCTACAAAAAAGAAAGAATAAGGAACTTGCTTGCTATCTGGGAACTTCTGCAGACAAGCTTGGGATAAGGATTATATATTAATTGGGACATTAGCTATTACAAATATATTTATTACTTACTTAGATAACATTTTTAAATATTTAAGTAAAGTATCTTTAAATTTGTGTGTGTGTGTGTGTGTGTGTGTGTGTGTGTGTGAATGATCCATTAATTTTAGGCTAAAATAAATAAATGTTTCTGTAATTAGTTGGCCATATAATTTATTCTCCCAACCCTGACATTTTTTAAGGTTAAGTGGGACATAATTAATAATTATGCCAGAACAGTGGATGTAAGTTGGGACCCTTCTGGGAAAACTAGGACATACAGTCACCTACCTAGAAACTTAATTTCAAAGCCCTAGAAGTCCTCTCACCTACTTTTCCCTTTTTCTTCCTCCTAGAAAACAAAACAAAAAAATCTTTCTTCCTTTTCTTAAAATATATTTGATAAAACTATAGACTTTCATTCCACTATTGGAATTTAGACTTCAAAGGCAAATACTCTTGGATAACATACTGATTAGTACACACATTCTCACAGCAGTGAAAGGTTGTCACTGGTAATATAAAATGGAAGAGGATGAGAGAGGGTCTAAGGGTTTCCACCAAGCAAAACAAAAGGTAACAAGTAAAGACTGGATGCACCAAAGACAAACTTCACTTATTTTAGTCTTTCAAAGAGCCAGCCATGTCTGAACATATAGTTCCTGAAACTGAATTATCATTAACCTTGAAAGAAATTTCATGGTGCATGTTTTATTGTTCTCATTTTATTCCTAATTTCAAACTGAGATCTACTGCCAAGCAACTTTTCTTTCTCCTTCAATAATTACCTGAAATCCAAACTTCTACATGAAGTTTTTTGGTGATTAAGTCATTTAAAGAAATTAAACAGTCTTGAGCAATAATCAGTCAGAGCAGTTATCCATTTTAGATGAGTCATCTGAATAATAAATGTTTAAAAAAATTCTCTTCAATGGCACTTTTAGCCTGAATTTTTTCTATAATTGCCTTAATCCCTCAGCACAATTACTAAATGTCCACACACTTCTTTTACAATTTTACTACCCAAATCACTTGCTCTTGCTCATCAGCTTTGCAAATTAATAGTATATTAAATGCACCAGGGTAGCTTACTTGAAAGGAATGCTAAAGTGAATTTTTCTAAGTGGCTAATAAATGTGCCTTAAATGACATTTAGTAAGTTTTAAGATTTCTTATTCTACAGTAAATCTGTATTTCTTTCTAAATTGCATTCTTCTTATGACATTGAAATTAATTAATTCCAACAGTGGTATTAATAATGATGATAATAATAACTACCCATTCATTTAGTCCCAAATATGAGACAGGCACTGTGCTAGGCATTTTATGTAAATTATCTTACATTTAGTTCTTAAAACGATGCTATAAGCTATTTTTATCCTATTTGAAACTCCAGACTATATATACAAATCAGGTATCTCCTACATTTATGTACTTTTATATATTTCCTGTCAAAATTTGTAATTTATATAAACAACAAATTCCATGGAGCATTGAACATGCTTATGCCTATTCTTTTTTTTTTTTTTTTTTTTAAATCAGGCTCCTTGCCCAGCACAGAACCCAACGTGGAGCTTCATCTCATGATCCTGAGATCATGACCTGAGCCAAAATCAATAGTCAGATGCTCAACCGACTGAGCCACCCACGTGCTCCTGTGTCTATTCTACTTGCTCTGTGACATCTCTACCTCATTCAAAGATGGTACAAGTGTTAGATATTAGGAGATTTTCTTAATTGCAAATGTTAAAATTTCAGGAAATTACTTTCTATGAAATAATATATAAAATAAAATGTAGAGTAACAAAGCTAACTCAAAATTAACAAAATTATGTCTGTTTTAATTTGGTAGTAACTGTTGTGTGACTTCAGTTATTTATATATCTCCATGCTGGTATTTCCTCATCTACAAAAGCATGAGATTATTACTCAATTTTCATTTCACTCCATATGGAAAAAAATGTTAACTAGAAAATGAAGCACAGACTTACAAATGAAGAGGATAATTCTATGACAGAGACTAAAATTAACTACCAGCAGTCATTTCACACTCTAATTTCTTGCTAATAGAACCCCAGTTTTGTTCTGTAACATTGTGCCTAGTGGCAAGGAATAAGCCTTGACTGGATATGAGCCAATCTTAGCAAATAGATCTTAAATTTCCTAATCTCCCTTGCCAATTAGAATGGCTCTGGAATCCATCCCTGGCCCATTATAGGTTGTCATGTGGGAAATAACCTTGATGCAATGGTAGCCTCTACATTTACTGCAGGCACACTATTCAGGAAGACATTGAACAGAAAGATTTACAAACCAAGTCAAAATGCTCCAAATCATAGACGTTATCTAACACAGGCAAGACAGAATGACCACATTACCTGAATCCTATGTTTGCATGTTTATGTCTTGTCTCTTTTTGTCTTTCGCATCAATTTTCTCTGCTGATTGTGTATAGCTACGAGCACCAGAGTTGGGACTCTAGCAGCTCCACCAGAAGATGGAAGGTATCCTGGGCCCAGGATACTTGCTCCATTGGAGAGGTATGGAAAAGGATACCTGGACACTGAGCCAAAGCGGTAGCTTGACAAACATCCTGAAGAATAGCAGAGGATGTATTTGTGTTTCTTTAGCAAAGAGATCAAGGGGCTGGAATGGGTTTTACCAGTGGATGGCCAAGTAAGACCTCATGAATATTTAGTGTCTGAATATTTTGAGACGCTTGTATATTGAGTCACATCTATTTAGTATATCATAAATATTTAGTATGCAGGTGCTTCATGAAGATTAGGTATCTCTTGGTCCTTCCATCCCTTTCTATCTATGTTTAACACACACCTGCAGTACTTATTAACTACTTATCTTGTAAGTAACATATCTTATGAATTCTGCCTATGTCTAACAAACTCTGCTTACTGGTTACTTATCTATAATGAAAATGCCTTAAAGAGTTTTACCCCTGTTTATGAACTACAGACTTATTCATCTAAGAGAATTGAATATTCTCAAAAGGAAATGCATATTTCAGATGTAAGGGAAAATTGCTTGAGGGCATATAGGGATTTTTTTTAAATTTTTTTTTTTGGATAAAATCGGACCTCAACATTTTCTGTCTACTCACTTCCCTTTCAGCTTGGGATGTTGGTACAAAGACATAACTCTTAAGAACTGTGAGAGCCAGGCTGCTTCTATGATGGTGAAAGCCAACATTCTGGAGAACAAGTTGCTGCCAATCAGAAAAAAAAAATATTTCTCTGTCCTCAACATGTTTGAGCCATTGAATGAAACCTGGACATACTTACTGTAGATTTTTTTGTAGTATAGCAACATGAGCCCTTAGGATCTAAGACACCATTAAATTTTCTTTGTTTGTAACACTCAAAACATACCAAACTGATTCAAAAGCCTATCATCACTCATCACACAAAAGTTCATCAGGAAAACCACAGCTATATCCAACAGTATTTTGAGCTTTAAAAAAAAAAAAAAAAAAAAAAGCAAGCAAGCAAGGGTGAGGAAAAATGCAAAGGTATTTTTCAAGACATGTCTCATAAATTTATTACCATAGGTAAAGTTTTTAGAAGCATCTAGCTCGTTCTTTCTAAACCAAGTATGGAAGAAAAGTTGTTTTATTCTTTGGTTTTAGATCTATGCATGTGTGTGTGCATCCTCATGGAATGTGAAAACTATCCCTTTTATTTTTTTGTCATATACACACACACTACATATATATGTACATATATATATACACAGATATGATATAAATAATATATTTTATATAAATATAAAAAATAAATATATTTAATAATTAATATATATTTGTATGTAATCTGCAATAAGTGGAAGATGTAACTTCTCTATTCAGTTCCTTGGAGATATATATCTATATATGCTAACACTGTTTCGAATATTTTATTTCCTATATGTATGTATACATATATCCATATCAATTAATGTATATTTCATATATTATGTATATTATGTGTATATGTATCTAAAGAACAATATATATGTGTGTGCATGTATGTGTGTGTATCCATTTACCATTGGTGACATAATATCTGAATATATATATAGATACTGGCACACTCACACATATATACATATATATGTGGGGGGGAGGTATGTGTTGTGTATCTCCTCATGGCATGCTAACATTGTATTTACTATTTCATATATGTATATGTATGTATGTTGTGTTAGTAAAATAAATAAAGTAGTGTTAGCGTGCACAAAGGAAATATGCCTTCTTTTTCTTCATTCTAGAATACAACACAGTACTTGATATAGTGTGTACTCAATTAAGGGCATATTTGAGTGATATCCTTGGATCTTTAAGAAAATGTTAAAGTCAATTTAAGCATAATTATTAAGAAAAAGCAACAAAGAATTTTGATCAGAGATAAATTTATATAAAAATTCAGAAAATAAACTATGAAGAAAAGTAACGCTAATTATCTGTAAAAGGTAGTAAATATTTAGCTTTTGTTACAAATGATACTGTGTAACACCAAAAACAACATTGGAATAATGACAGCTGGTTCCACAAACAAGTAGTTATAACAGAAAAATGTCACCATGGGTGAAACTCAAAGTGGCCTTCCAAATGTTCAAATGTTCTCTCTACTTTTTTTTTTCAGTTTTGAAAATTGTGCCAAAAATCCTTAAAGAAAATAGTAGAGTAGAACACAGCCACTTTTTACATCTAAAACAGTTTAATGATATTAGACATACATGAATAAGATTTTAAAACTTTGTGTTAGAAGTTAATGCACTGATAAATTGGAGAAGAAGTTAAATAAAAGATAGTAAATTATAGGAGAAAAATGTGCTCCAAGGAATGTAGAAGACATTACTTTATAGTTGAGTAATAGATAAAGAATATGGAAGTTTGTGAGCCAATCATGGCACCAATTAGACATAAAAGCTCAGTGTTCTCCCTTGTTTTGGTTTCATAGCAACTCTTCTTTCTCTTCTTTCTTTAACGGATGCTATTTTTAAAATAATAGTTACTAGTATAAGTTGGGTACCTGTTTTGTGCGAAACCAATAGTAATCCACCTCATGATGGGAGAAACAGTACAGAGAAGAAATTAAAAGGGCTCTGGAGCCAAATTTCCAATTTCATATCCTGCTTCTGACACTTACTAGCTGTGTGAATGTAGGGCAAATAAGTCAACTTCTCTGTTGTTTGGCTTCTTCAACTGGAAAGTTTAAGTGAGATAGTCAACACTAGGTATATGAGTGTCCCTTTACAAAGAATTGGATAAATTTTAACAACTACAATAAATAAAATAAAATTCCTAACTTAACTCCTTGAAACCAGATGCTATTTTAGATGACAGAGAGATAAAAACATAAATGACTTCATTTGGGGTAAAGATGGAGAACACATAATTTCCCCTATTCCTCCTGACAAATACAACTAGATTCCCTAGATATTATATATAAAACAAACAAATAAAGACTGTAAAGTGGAGAGAAGAAGGCAGACCAGCTAGGCACCTTAGTATCAGAAACATTACAATGATGAGTTTCTGGGATTTTTGTTTTGTTTTGTTTTGTTTTTGGCTCAAATATCCTACGACACTGGAAAAGGCATAGCCCATAAATGCCAATGGAAGTAGAAGAACAACTATTTTTTGTAAGCAAAGGACAGGAAAAAAGCAGACTTAGAAGACAGAAAACTTTCAGACAATAATTACTCTGCTGTGGCCAATTCTACAGAAACAACTGTGGCTTCACTCTAACCCACACCAGGAAATTCTGGATGGAAAGTCTGAATTCCATACTGCAGAGGCTGTGAGGAAGTTGCCCAACACATCTGTCAGGGTGGTGTCAAAGAAGCCTGAGTTGGGAAAATTTCTCCCTCTCCAAATGGTAACAATCCCCCTTCCCACCACCCAAGGTATGAATGGAGAACCACTTGAGAAGGTTGGACTTCCAACTCCATCCACTAGTGATGAGGCAACTCTTCTCCTGCCTGCAGGTGTGATGTCAGAAGAAACCAATTAGAGAGTTAGGACTTTCAGCATCACTCAGCAGTAATCAGGCCATATCTGTCCCATGGTACCAGGGGTGGTCCCATGGAGAGCAGTTATGGGACTCTCTTACCTCTCAGAGCCTGAGGCCTCAGAGGCACCTGACTACTTCAGGTATCTCATACTGTTAAAGCACATATTTTTTTTTTTTAAGTGCAAAAGAGCTATCTAAGGGAAACGTCAAGTGTAATAGGGATTTTTTTTTTTCTATTCTTCATGGCTTTTCATCACTTTCTTTAATTCAGTGAGCTTCTTATACATCTTTCCAATAAATATTTCTTATATTATATATGCTAGAATGTTATTATATATGCTAGAATGCTGTTTATTATATTATATATGCTAGAATTCTATTTCGTAGAAACACCAATAGTTGTTTTCTATTTTCATGTGATCTAGTTTCCACCAAACAGTCATTCACTAAAGATATGAGGCAAAAGTGTGCAAGTTTTGAACCATCCTTAGGAAATTAAGTGTTGTGGAAGAGGCATTTAGTATATATATATATATATATATATATATATATATATATATCTTATTAAATACATATATGTATATATTTTATTCTTTTCTACCCAAGTTCAAGATACTGTAAAACATCATTGAAATAGGATCCACTGTCAAATTCCTAAGGATATAGGTGTAAAGATGTGGGTAGATGTCAGTGTAGATGGGAAGATATCTTTCAGAGGGACACCAAATTCTTTTCTTGTCCAACAAGAACAATCCTGTGCTGTGGTTGCAGATTTATCCTGTGGTTGTGTATTATCTTGTGTTAGCATTCAAATCCTAAGACAATCCTAGAAATTCTGTCTGCTGCTTTTTTTTTTTTTTTTTTTTTTTTTCAAAAATCTAGCTTGAGGGAATTCTGTTGCCTACTAGCAACAGTGACCAATATAGTAACTGGTAAAATAAGCTAAAATAAATGAGAAAAATAAGCTAAAATAAATGAGAACCTAAATTATTTTTCAGCCCGAGAGTTTGAAGGGATTGAAGATCTGGTCAACCTAATCTGAAGAAACACTACCTGGTAATCTCTGGCACATAATAATGAAATATGATTTAAATTATCAAATGCAGGTACTTGGAGTGAAAAGCCTGTTGAAAGCAAAACTTTGAGTGGCTGTTGCAATTGACACTTTTAAAAGACTATAATGTGAGCTGGCTGCTTCTAAGTTTGATGGAGAGCTTCAAGAAAATGATTCAATTAAATTGTTGAATGAAAGCATGGTCAGACAACCTACTGGGTTTCTTCTGGTAGTAGCATTGTTCAATTGCTGGAGATAAGATGTTGAACCTGCACTTGGGAGGTATTGAAATATACTATGAGATATACTCAGCAGTGCTTCCAGAGTTTTTGAAGGAAAAAGGAATCATTGTTTAAGAAAGAGTGGGAAGGGGATCCCCAGGTGGCTCAGAGGTTTAGCGTTAACCTTCAGCCCAGGGCATGATCCTGGAGTCCTTGGATAGAGTCCCACATCAGGGTCCCTGCATGGAGCCTGCTTCTCCCTCTGCTTGTGTCTCTGCCTCTCTCTCTCTCTCTCTCTCTCTCTCTCTCTCATAAATAAAATCTTTAAAAAAATAAAAAATATATCTTAAAAAAAAAGAAAGAGTGGGAAATTAGGAAATAAACTGGAGACATTCCGTTGCCTCTGAATACACTAAATGAACAAATTTACTGAGCTTCCCTTCCCTCCAGAAATAGTCATTCTAATATTGGAGGATTCTCTTACTGGAAACTCTGTAATGATTGCACGTGTTATTTCACAAAGGGATATAAATTTTCCTCATGTCCCACTTATACTGCTCTACATGGTCACCAGGCTCATAACCTCACCTGGCTACACATTAGAATTACCTGTAGCAATTTAAAATATCCTGCTATGTTAACCAGTTAAACCAGATTCTCTGAGGTGAAGCTCTGATACCTGTCTCTTTTAAATGTTCCCTAGGAGAATCTTACTTACTCCTTCCCCCAAAATTTTGCATTTAAGATATATATATAATATACTTTATGTATATTATATGTGCATATATATTATATATACATATTTATGTATCTATATATGTATATCTGTATATAATATATATACACACTTGTTTTATTAATATTGTTAAAATTATGAGGAAATGTAAAGGCATGTATTTAAGGATGCGGATGCTAAATTAGGGAATAAAGAACATAAATTTAAATCTGGATGAATATCTTGATATGAGTACTTTTGGAGGTTCTCAATTTCTCATGTTAAATAAATCATTTGAGAATAGTCTTAACCATTTGTTTAAGTGGCTATTCTGTGTAAACGTGGATGAGGACAAGAAATGCTTCCAATGATAGTCTACATTTCAATGTTTTTGGTACTATTATGAAGTTACAGTGATCAAGAAAGCAGTAAAACATTGGCTCAAAACAAAACCCAAAAAACTTCGGCTTGACTTACACCAAAGACAAATGAATTTAGAAAATAACAGTGAATTATCACAAGCTTAATCAGATGGTAACTTGTGCTGAAGCTACCATTTGAAATGTGATTTTTTTTTTTTTTGAGTAAAAATACAGAGTGCCTAGAATCAAGAATTTTCTTCATCTAACAGATCCTGTTTTCTTTATTACAAAAAGGAGAAACATCAAAAGTCATGTGCTTTCTTGTGGAAGAGTTAGCTGTATATCCGTATTGTATCTTCCGGGCCATGTTAGATCTCTGATGCTGAGATATAATTCATTCTGCCAAGACATTGAACATCTACTATTCCATGGTACATCATTATTTTCCAATGTAGTTGGTTTCCTGATTCTAAGATCATATAAGCATGAAGCTGGTGGTATCCCACATGCCTTATACAAAAGATAAACCTTAAAGAAACTTTAGAGTCTGCCATCTTGGTAAAATTTCTGAGTCAAATGGAGCGTGGCATGTTGGAATGAAACTTTATAAAGATTGAAATAAAACAAGTTGTTACATCATGCAACCCACTTTCCATGAGGATCCCAGAAGCATAGAAGAGCAATTGTGGAGCTTCTGCCCACCTGAAGATCAGTGTGCCTTTGGAATTCCTGGGTCACATTTTGATTTAAAATACATGTAAAATGAATTGAGTGCTCATCTCATATAAAAGCGGCAATAAATATCCTTCCCTACCTCCATTTCCTATGATCCTTTAAGGATTATCTTCTGTCAATACAGTTTGGAAAAAGAAGTCGTTTTCCTTTTTTGTGTCTTTACAGACCCCAGAGTTTGGGTTGTCGTGTGCATGTGTGTGTGTGTGTGTGTGTGTGTGTTTCTTGCTAACTGGTTCCCTCCTTATCACTCTGTACCGACTTACACTTCTGCTTTCTTTCCTGATGGTAACCACATAGAATTCCCAGGATACCAATTTCTTTTGCTACTCCCAAAGTACCACTAAAATAAGAATTTTGGATAAAACATACTTTACCGAAGACTTGGGGTAATGGCAAACGTGTTAAAGCTTAAAGTTATGATGCTATGTCTAGCTATTGTGACAACCTCCAAATCTCAGTGGTTTTATAAAATAAATCTCAGTTCTCTTCACAATTATGAGTTGGGTGACTATTCTGAGTGGCTCTCCACCAAGAAGTAGCTCTGAGAGATAGGTTCCATATACATCACTGCTCCATTGCCCTCTGGAGCACCATCCACATCATCCACCACATAATTCAGGGAATCTTTTGCTGTTCAAAAAAGCAAACTGTGGAGGGTGACATAAAACACTTTATAGCCAGGATAAGAAGAGGTATATTTGACTTCCAACCACATTATACAACAAGTGACATGCCTCATCTTAAGTCCAAGGAAGGTTGCAAAATATAGTTATCATGTGTTCCCAGAAAGGAGAAAAAAAAAAAAAAAAAAAAAGGTTGATAAGCATCCAGCTAGAATGTGCCTTGGAGAGTAATTATAGAAAATACATGAAACAAGAAAATTTAATATTAGATAACATTATTCTATAAAATAAGGCCCTTGAATCAATATAGTTTCATAAGCCCTGGTCCCCTCTCATATTTCTGAGAACTTTCTCTTTTTCCTTTCTTATTCCATAAATACCACTTTCAAACTCATGCAACCATATTTTTCAAATTATAATTATTTTTATATAATTTTATATAAAATTATATAAATTTTATATAATTATAATTAACTCTTATTTTTGCTTAAATGTTTCCTATCTACACTTTGTTCTCAAAACCATGCCCCATTAATATTTTCCTGAGAAAAGACATTCTCCCACCAAAGAATTTTTTCTCCTAAACCAAATAGCTCAAAATGTAGATAGCTTTTAAAATAAACAAAATTTCTTGCTGTCATAGAATTTTTCAAAATCCCTATACCTTCCCTTCATATAGCAAAAGCTGTCATCAACATTAAAATGTGGTCTGCCAAATGAGAGACATTGCTAGAAAGACAAACTCATCACAGTTGTATCTGCTATTCTGAGATGCTGTGTGAATTCTGAGAAATTATATGTAAGTGCTATGGCACAAAATATGTGCTTGAGGTTTTTTCTCTTCTTTCTTCTCTTCCTGCTCTTCCCACTTAGAGCTTCTCCTCTTAGTTCTGATCTCTATAACACGCACCTCTATGGTTGACTTCTGCAACCCAATACTTATTACCTGCTCTGTGATATAAAGTCTGGATATAAATGGTCTGGAAATCTGAGAACACTGCAAATAAGAGGGTAAAACTAACTTAGAGATATACTTTCCCCCACATCTGCTCTATTTTAGGGTAACGTGACTACTTTTTAAAAAAATCTATTCCAAAAAAAAAAAAAATCTATTCCATATGATTGCTTCTCCAAAACATTTGCTTCTCACAAAACATTTGCTAGTGTTGTAACAATGTGGCTCTTTACACAATAAAATCATTTCCTTAGATTAATATGACATCCAATGCTTCAGACAGGTGAGCAGCCTATCTTTTACATCAAGACTCCATATAGGTCAAGACACAAAGGGTTGAATCTATAATTTAATATTTCCCTACTATCACTTATGTTTTAAAAATAGTTAAAATAATGGCTGCAATTTTTTTATCCAGTGTGCCCCTGGCAACTTACATAATAGAGGCTGACAATGATCACAAATGCCTTCTTTCTTATCTATCCTACACATGTTTAACACATGCTTAGGAAAAAATAAAATACTGCTAAATTATACTACAAAGGACGTTGGTAGAGGTTGTTAGTGGCTGATGTCTACAAAACTCTGCTTACTACTAGTTGTGATAGCAATCCTTCCCAATCTGTGTGAACAGCTCAAATTGTGCACATTACTTATGGGATTTCTCACAGTGGATAAAACCTTTCCCTTTTCTTAGCTCTATAAAAGCGCTTACCCTTTTCTTGAAAGACAAATTGCAGTTGTATTCAAAGATTAAACAAGCACATGTTAAACCTGTTGACCCAACCCCAAATTTCTAAAAAGAATTCAAAAAAGAACTCAAAAACCCCGAGTTGCATTGGAAAATAAAAGAAGGAGAAGTTAGTGTCTCAGAAACTACGCATAATCCTTCACACATAGAAAACAGATAAAATTAATATGAGGAAGAACTCTATGGTTTAAAAATAGGTGCCAGAGTATTACCTTTGTAACTAAAGGCCGGGGGAGTGAAACTGCAGGAAAGGTAGGAGGTGATGCTGTGGCAGCCAAAGCTGTCACTAGTTTGATTTTCCCCTACAGAGGCAGCCAAGAGAAATTTCCCCTGTGCATTACTAACTTGTGTCAGCCACTAGCTGGGGAGACAGACACCTCCAGGCAAAAGCACAGGGTTTAGGAATTTGAGTTGAAGTGGCAGGGCAATGCCCAAGGCAGTTGGCTACACCCTGGCAGAAATGGGGTAGTCACACCCAGAAGATTCAGTTCTAACCTCCTGTGCCCATTGCCCCTCCCACCCTGCAGTCACTCTCTTGGGAAGCAGATCACACGGTAGCTGCTGCACCTGCTGCCGTCTCTTGTCTCTTCATCCGCAAGCAGCCTGTGCGAAGGATACTAGGGGCAGGCTGATGGAAATCTCACCCAGGAAAATAAGTCCACTCCTCAGCCAGCACTGAGGAACAACTCAAGCAACACGAGAACTAACACTGGAGGGATCAAAATTAATAGAGCAAGCAGAAAAGATGATGATTTCCTCTAATTACGGTACTTAGAGGAATTAATGACATTGGGTAATGTTCTAGTTATAGGAGAAACACCCAGGATCAGGATTTGGAAACACTAGTATATATACAATCAATGGATGGGAAATTTAAATTTACTCTATCACATACATAATATAAATATATCCTTTAAAAAAATCTGTTAGCGAGAATAAAATTTAAGTACCCTCTGGTCACAACATGTTCAGCCTGTGCCATTTTCTCAGGGAAAAAAAAAATGTTTCTGTAATTTAATCTGATCTAATTTTTTCCAAACTATAGATGGATGGCCAGGAGCAAGAGAGTGTCAGTGTTTAGAGTAAGAGCCCTCTCTGCAGGCCACTGTCAGCAAGGGTCAAGAGGGACCCCTCATGCCAGATGGGGCCACCCCTTTGCAGAATACAGTATTTCTTTGGCACCTCTGTCTGCATCACCATTAGCAGAAGTCAAGTGGAAGCCTGGATCTCTTCCTTCCTGGTAAGACCCTTCCCCAGCTCAGCATTCCCTACTCCCTGCATCACCCTCTATGTCCCTTTGGTCTAAATTCATCATGCTGCTCCTATTTGTTCGTGACCATCACACAAGTAGCTCAAGACCCTCAGATTATCTTTCATCCCCTAAACCCGAATTCTCCTACTATTTCTGAATAACTGCCCCTCCCATCTCCTAAAACTCTCACTATATTCTCTGAAACTTGAGGTAAATTGTCATCAAACTCCTCTTTTCTCCCTTCCTTTTCTTTTTCTTCTTGAAATAACTAAAAGCTGGCTCCCTCTGATGGTACTGCTTCTTTCTCCTCAAGCCATTCTAAGAGAGGGCTTAATACTCCCCCCACAGCCCTCATACCACTGGGTTTGGAGGTGAAATAACTGCTGTTCTGGGTCCCCTTTACAGCATCTAGAATATTGTGCTTCTCTCCTCCTAAAGAATATCCAGCCTTGAACCACATATTATCAAACTACACCTTTCAATCATAGTTTCTTAAAGTACAGTCATCTACCAAATGGTAGGTACATTCCTAGAAGATTTTAGCTCCAGACATAAGGTCATGTTCTTTAACACTACTCTTATTATATAATATTTGGGGAGTTCAGTATCCGTATACATCTTCTTGTTGATGTCCTCACATCTTGATTTCTTGATCTCCTGTCTTTCTGTTATTCTGTCCTCCATTCTATCTTAGCCGTTCCTTTTGGTGATCCTACCTCTGACTCTGTCTTACCATTATCTCACATCTTTCTGAATGTAAAATATGCAGCTCTTCCATTGCCATTTCCTGTCTTTTCTAGCTTACTTTCACTAACAACTTTGAACCCACCTTTGATCCATTTTTCTGACGAACTTATTCATGATCCTTCACTCTCCAAATGGCCTCACTTCTCACCTTTTCCCAACTTAAATTCCATAGTAAATCTCTTTTGCATATATTATCCACTCATTGCTCCTCTCTGTTTTTGTCCTACTCTTTTGGTGAAACCACAACCCTCACTAAATCCATCTTTCTCCCTATTACATGCTAAATGTGGCTGAGGAAATTCACACTTTGGTGACAGGTCTCACTTTAAATGTAGCATGTTCTTAGTTCTCCCCAATGGTCTTGCTCTACCATCCTAGTCCAGTCTCACACCTACCCGCTGAGACAACTCTTTCATTCTTTCTTCTCTCTCTTCAATTTCCAATATCTTGTCACTCTCATCTCCACTCTCAATCAACGATTATATTGAACAATGCCATGCTTCTCTGAGAAACATTTTGATCCATTTTGTTTGTTCATTGGCACTTAACAGCAAAGCGTTTTCACTTCAAGCAACTAGGAGCTTTTTTCTCAGAGGACTATCTCAGGCCAATGGAGCCTGTTTTGTAACAGAAGTACTGGGAATCTGTCACCCATGGGAAACATTTAAACAATGACTGCTTCATATTGTTGTGTGAAAGTCCAGCTCACTTGCCTTTGGTCAGAACAACTCTAAGGCATAATTTATACTCCACTATTCCCCTACAAGATCAAGCTGAATATTTATGGGACTATGCCTGAAATTGCTATTTTTTGACTTCCTATATTTCCCTGGCTGTCTCCCAGCTCTCTCTTAATGGTCTCTCCTATGAGTACCTCCTTAATAAATTGCTTTCACAAAAATTTTCAGCTCAGTTCTCCTTCTGGAAAACAACAAGGGAACAAACAAACAAATAAACAAACAAATACAAGTAAGACCATGGCTTTGAAAAAAATCAGAAGAGTTCTACAAGCTGTCACCCCATCTATTTATCTATCCACCCATATATTTTAGGATCTTTCCAGCTACAATGGAAGAACTATCATATACTCAACTCATGAACTAATTTGCATCTCCTTACTTTCTTAAGAATATCAATTTAGCAAATATCTCCCACAACAGCAGTTTTCCCCCCTCTCTGATGCATCATTTCCATCAGTATCTATAGTGGGTTGAATGATGCTGCCCAAAAATATATGTCCATATCCTAGAACCTAGAAGCTGTGGATGGTACTTTATTGGGAAAAAGAGTCTCTCCTGTTGTACTTAATTGGGGATCTTGAGTTGAGATTATCATGCATTATCCAGGTGTGCTCTAAATCCAATGGCAAGTTTCCTGAAGAGAAGATGGAGATATAGGAATAGTAATAGGCGATATGACCAGGGAGACAAGAGATTGGAGCGACACAGCCAAAGAGGCCAAGGGACACCTGAAGCCATGAAAGCTGGAAGAGGCAAGGAAGGATTTTCCCCAGAACTTCTTAAAGTAGTACAGTCCTGCTTACACCTTCATTTCAGACTTCTGGCCTCCAGAACCATGAGAGGGTAAATTTTTGTTTTAGCTAGACCATCCTGCAATTTGTTGTAGCAGCTATAGGCAATGAATAAAGTATCCAAATATGATATTATTTCTCTCATATTAAAAATAATACAAAAATGACAAACTTCATCTCAGCCCATTTTCCCTTACAGTTGCTATACCACTGCCTTTCTTTTTACTGTGAATATCCTTTGAAGAATCGTCTCTATTTGCTGCTTCTAATTTCTTTCTTCTCTTTTTCTCATGAACCCATTCCAGTTAGGTCTCCTCCCACCCCTACATCATTACAAAGAAACTGTTTTTAGTGAAGTTACCAAAGACCTTGCTAATAGATTCTAAATACAATTTTCATTTCTCAGCCCTTATCTATCTTAACCTATGAGTAGCCTTTGACACAGGGGATCACTCTCTCTTCCCTTATTTTATTTATTTATTTATTTATTTATTTATTTATTTATTTATTTATGATAGTCACAGAGAGAGAGAGAGAGAGAGGCAGAGACACAGACAGAGGGAGAAGCAGGCTCCATGCACTGGGAGCCTGATGTGGGATTCGATCCCGGGTCTCCAGGATCGCGCCCTGGGCCAAAGGCAGGCGCCAAACCGCTGCGCCACCCAGGGATCCCTCTTCCCTTAAATAATTTCTCCACTTAGCTTCCAGGGCATCTCACTTACCTGTTTTCCATCAATCTTATTCTTGCTGCTACTTTCCATCACCCCAACTTCTACAATTTAGATTTCTCTAAGACTTCTTTGAATTTCATCTTAAATATAATATAACTCCTTGGGCAATTTCATCCAATCTTGTAGTTTTTTTAAAAAAATACCTATATGCTGATTTCTAATTTATATTTCTCTTTTTGTCCTCTACTCTGTACTTCAAATCCATATATTAAACATTTCACTTATTGTAAATATTTATAATATCTTTACTTTACAATAAGTAAAACATGATTTTACTTATTACCTGTACTAAGATGTATAATTATGCTAACCATAACATATCCAAAACTGAGTTCTAATATTCCTTCTTAATTTCTTCTTGCCTCATGATCTCCACATCTTAGCTAATGACAACCTTATTTTTCCTGTTATGTAGGCCAAAATATTTAAGTTAATTTATTTTCTTTTTTTTTAAGATTTTATTTATTTATTCATGAGAAACAGAGAGAGAAAGAGAGAAAGAGAGAGAGAGGGAGGCAGAGACACAGGCAGAGGGAAAAGCAGGCTCAATGCAAGGAGCCCGATGTGGGACTGGATCCCAGGACTCCAGGATCACACCCTGGGCGGAAGGCAGGAGCTAAACCACTGAGCCACCTAGGGATCCCCTAAGTTATTTTAAACTCATCTTTTACTTGTTCCTCGACCCAGGCACTGATACCACATAATAGTTCTTCAAAATGAACTCAAGGTAAGCTCACTTTTCACATCATGACTACCAACATCCTGGTCCAAGCTAACAATTTCTCTTATGTGGATTACTGAAATAGCTTTCTAAATTGTCTTTCATCTCCTGCCTTTTTCAGTGTCCTCTCAAAATGGTGGTCACTCTGATTCCATTTAAATATAAGCCAGCTGATGTTATGTCTCTGCTCAAAACCATCCAATGTCCTCCCACATCACTCAAAGGAAAAAACAGGTTTCTTCAATGACTTGAAGTACCAACATGATTTGCCTACTTCTGACTACTTCTGAGATCCCATCTTCTACCACTGTCCCCTTTACTTACTAGCCTTAATGATGACTATTATACAGTTTATCAAACAAGCCATGCATACTCCAGTCACTGGGACTCTTCTTTCCTATCTCATTTCTTTTCCTCTCCCTTTCTCTTCTCTTCCCTTCCCTTTCTTCTTTGAAATTTTGTTTCAGTTTTATTCATAATTACTTAGTTTTTCATGGAACAAATATTTGAGGAAAGTTTGGATACTTGTCATGCAGAAAGAACTGTACTAGGCCTCAAAGGTAGAATAAAATAGATAGACATGGTCATTGTTTGGAGTCTTCCAGTCTCTCTACAAAATGCAATTTATTTTTTCTTAAAAAAAAATAAAGATAAAATTAAAGAGAGAGAAAGAAAGAAAGAGAGAAAAAGATAAAAAGAAAAAGAAAGAAAGAAAGAAAGAAAGAAGAAAGAAAGAAAGAAAGAAAGAAAGAAAGAAAGAAGAAGAAGAAGAAGAAGAAGAAAGAAAGAAAGAAAGAAAGAAAGAAAGAAAGAAAGAAAGAAAGAAAGAAAGAAAGAAAGAAAGAAAGAAGAAAATATTCCTCATTTTCTCTCTCTTACTGCTGGAGTTTTCTTAGATAAAGGAAAAAATAAACCATCTACTACTAAAGAGTTAAGGGTTTAAGGGCAGCTGGGTGCTTCAGTGGGTTAAACCTCTGACTCGAGATTTTGGCTCAACTAATGATCTTATCAGATCCTCAGATTGAGCTCTGTGTCTGGCTTTGTGCTCAGGGGGGAGTCTGCTTGAGATTGTCTTTCTTCCTTTCCTTCTGTCCCTCCCTCCATTTGTGCTCTTGCTCTCTCTGAAATAAATAAGTAAATCCTTAAAAAAAATAGTTAAGGGCTTGAATCTATATAGAAATTGAGCAATTCTTTCAGGAAAACAATACTACCAGTCCCTGGGCCACCTAGATTGGACCTCTGTTCTTAATGTTTCTTTAATGATTTTTTAAAATATTTTATTTTGGAATAGTTGTTGACTTACAGAAAAATTGCAAACATGATACAAAGAGATCCCATGTACTCCACGCTCAGTTTCCCTGTTATTAACATTTATATTAGTATGGTATATTTCTCACAATTAATGAACCAATATTGATACTATACATTAACTAAAGTCAATACTTAATTCAGATATATATATTTTAAAGATTTTATTTATTTATTCATGAGAAACACACACACACACACACAGAGGCAGAGACACAGGCAGAGGGAGAAGCAGGCTCCGCGCAGAGAGCCCGACGTGGGATTTGATCCCCCGTCTCCAGGATCAGGCCCTGGGCTGAAGGTGGTGCTAAATTGCTGAGTCACCTGGGCTGCTCTTTATTCAGATATTTTTAGTTTTATCCTACCCTTTTTACTTCTAGGATCAAGGACATAACATTATATTTAATTTTCAGGGGTTTTTTTAGACAACGTTCTTTCCTTTCCAGAGGAGTCCTTTATTAGAGAGAAGGCTCAGGGTGTATTTCACAATGATTACTCTTGTGTCCTGTTGGAAGAGTATGCCCATGAGAACCAGGTGGGTTTCCTGGAGGTAAAGCTCAGAAAAGTGTGGCCCCCATAGCAGTGCCAGGATTTTCTCACTTACAAACTGGTTTCAAACACTCAGCCTCTTGCATTTATGAAAATTAACATTAAATATTCTTACTGGTTCATGACTTTAGCAGCTTCTACTCCTAGTAGGCAGATCTTGACAGTGACTCCAAAGATTTGCCTGTCTCTCCAAATTTCAGGGTGTCAGTTTGCTCTGCAACCTCAATTTTCTTATGGGTCAAGGAGAAAGTATTGATTTTTCAGTTTGTAAGAATGGGAGTGACAACCTCCCAACTGTTTACGTGCTGTAACTGAAATCAGAAGTCTTTGATTTTATACAGTATCAAGGCTGAACGTGTACTGCTGATTTTTATAGGTCTTAAAGATATATCCTAGAGGTGATGGTTACAAGAGGCACTTACAGGTTAGCTTGCTTCTTGTAGGAACATTTATATTTTCAGAAATCTTCTCTGCTATTAAAAATAGAGTTAGTGGGATCCCTGGGTGGCGCAGCGGTTTAGCGCCTGCCTTTGGCCCAGGGAGCGATCCTGGAGACCCGGGATAGAGTCCCACGTTGGGCTCCCAGTGCATGGAGCCTGCTTCTCCCTCTGCCTATGTCTCTGCCTCTCTCTCTCTCTCTCTCTGTGTGACTATCATAAATAAATAAAAATTAAAAAAAAAAATAAAGTTAGTTTCTTAAAAGACTTCTGCTAAGGACAGTTATTCCATTAGTAACTAATAATGAAAAGTTGTATCTATGTTTATGATATACATACATAAAAAGCAGAGAGCAGGATGCTCCAATCTTTTAAAAAGAATAAAAAAAGGAATTTTTTATTCCTTTATAGGGGAAAATGGGATACAGGAATGCTTTTTTTCTCCTATTACAACCATTTTTCATGGAGAAGGTCTTCATAAATTTGGAAAGACAAGAGAAAGGACTCTATTTTTTTGCCAAAAGTGCGTAGACTTAGGAATTCTGCAGCCCACGCTTACCAATTTATGTGTGAGACAGATGCTCCAGCTCTATCCTCTCTAAATTGCAGGCAAGAGTTGTACCCCACAGCCTTCTTGTGATTAGATTAGGAAATGTATGAGTAGCTGTAAAATTAACATATGTAGATGATATCAATAATCATTAGTTTCTCCTCTTTGTTTTGTTTTGTTTTGTTAATTCAGTTGGCTACACTTTCCATCCTATTTTACATTTTTTTGAAAGGACATGAATCCTTTCATTTTTGCTTGACCTCTGATCTGCCTTTGTGAAGAAGACAGAGCCTTCCAATAGAAAAATAATATTATTTTGAGTTATATAGTCTGAGGACTATGCTACTTACTTAGCACACATTATCTCATTTCTCACAGTATCCATGTTTATTTTTGTAGTTATGGGTCCAAAGACCAAGAACTTTTTTAAAAAGATTTATTTATTGATTTTAGAGAGAAAGAGAGATATCACGTACACATGGTGGGCAGAGGGAGGAAGTAGGAAGGGCAGAGGGAGTAGAGAATCTCAAGCAGACGCCCCTCTGAACACAGAGCCTGAACTGAGGCTCGATCTCACAATCTGAGGTCATGACCTGAGCTGAAATCAAGAGTTGGATGCTTAACCGAGTGAGCCACGCAGACACCCCAAAGACCAAGAAATGTTAACTCTTTGTCTAAGATCACAGATCTATAAAGTGACTAAACTAGAATTCCAATCAAGTTCTATCAGAAGTAATAACTAGGGTTTCATCAACAATCTAGAATTTCATAAAATATGTTTTTCATAGAGTTATGATGTCAATTTTCAGGAAATGGACAAAGACAAACCTGCCTGACTCTGAGATTAGCATTTTTCTTCTAATAGGTTATTTTTAGTTGGATTTGATATATTTGTTTATGCCTCTTCTTTCATCCAATTGTATTTAATACTTGATCTATAGTCTTAATATGGGTACCACAGATTATATAAGGCCAGAGTGGAATGTTTTATGTTGATGAATGACCTGCCAATGGAAAGTCTTCTTTTAATGACAATAGCTCTGAGTAAGCATTCTTTTATCCTGGCTTACTGGTAGTATTGGTGTGGGTATCTTGCAACTTGGATACTTTGAAGTCCAAAGTCTCCTACCTAGAAGTACTTCACCTTTTCACCAGTTATTTAATCTCTTCAAGCTCCCTGGATTTGTGAAGATTCAGTGAGATAACATTTTCATGCCTATGAGACTATAAAAAGATGTGATTTTCTCTTTAAGATTTATAAGAGAAGTTTAAAAAAAAATAATTCCTAGAACTTGTGCTTTTCATTAGATTGCAGAAATTTTCTTGCGAAAAACCTAAGTAGTGTGACAGAGATGAGATTAATGTCAGAAGCACTAGTACCACACAGACTCCAAAGGGTTTAAATCCAGGTCTGTCCCTTATAAACTGTATGTGAGTGGAAAGATGTTCTAACCTCAATGAACTTCAATTTCCTCATTTTTAAAATGGAGATAAAAGTATCTTACTTATATGGTTACTGTGAGGAATTTATGTTTTGGGCTTTTTTAAAAACCATCTGTGCTTATTAAATTGTGACCAGGGTTATCATTAAATTAAAACAAAGCAGCTTTCTTCTATTCTTACTATTGCTAAGAATCGTAATATAATTCTATTATTCTTTTACCATATGATGAGGAAGAATGTAGTCTTAAAGCAGTATTTCTGATAATGCCTACAGAGGCAAGAAATATAAATAGGGTGATTCTGAAGTGCAAAGTGATATAAAAAGGGATGAGGAATGCATCAACTGAAAGTGTATGCCCACTGAGAATCTTTTCAAATTGAAAAAGTTTTAAATGCTAGTTTGACCAAACAAATCAAATCTGTAGGATTAATCTGGCCCATTGTTCCCATTATAAGGGGCTTAACATGTTGCATAAGGGAGTTAGAGTGTAAAACAAATAACTTTATTCTCTATAGTTTTTTTTTTTTTTCCGTTTTGGCTCAGGGAAAATGCTGCCATGTATTAGTACTTATATTGTATATTCTTCAAAGATGTGTGGCCCTGGAGGTTGTAAAATAATTTCAGAAATTACACTTCTAGTGATTCTAAACCCACATAATAACTTTTGGAAGAACTGTTGTTGGTAGGTGACTTATACTATTTTTTTTTTGCAGTGGGAATTAAAAACAAAACAAACATACAAGAAATCTATATACTTGTAACTTCAAAGAATTATTTGTATGCTCCTCTGAGATCAATCCTAACTCAAGTCCAAGGAAAGACCATGGAAAGCAGCAGAAAGGTATGCTTGCCCTAATGTGATGAGGCCACGTCACACTCCATACATCACTCAAGGATCAAAAGTAAGTATATGTTAAAATACAGTTTTCAATATTGCCTTTATTACAGGAAAGTGAATTTGCTCCTAGTGTTTTCTTAATCTGATCTGTTTCTAATTTTAAATTAATAATAATAATAAATAATAGTATATTAATTATATAACATTACATAATAATGTGAATAATATAATAAATAAGTTTAAAAATTAAATTTTAGACTAATTTCTTTCTTCTTCTTATTTTTTTTTTGTAAACTAATCTATTTCTAATCAACTTCCAGGCAACTTTTCTTTCTACCAGATAAACCTGGAAATTTTTAAATCTTCAATTAATCTTTTGTGGTGTACATCGAATTTGCTGAGAGCCGTTTTACTTCTTTAAGACCTTTTGTACTTCTCACAGTCAGGGCGCCTCATGAATGCTTGACTGAATCAAGTATAAATACCAGAAATACTTAGCTACATTTTGAAAGAAGAAAATATGCAAGAATCTTTAGTTGATGTATAATTCTCTGAAAAATGATTTGAAAACAAATATTCTGAAGTATAAATCTAAATTGGGTGGCTTAGAAGCAAAATATAGAATGTCCCCTTAGGAATAAAGTAGATGCAATAGCTCCTTGATTGTAGAAAATATTGTACTAAAAGATAAAAACATTGAATTAGGTTGTCTGTTTTTGTCCAGCTGAGTTATTATTTTATTACTATTATTATTAGTAGTAGTAGTAGCATTTTTACTTTTACTTTTCTCTTTCCAAATCACATGGAAATTTACCTTAAGTAACAGGAAGCTCCGTTTCCACAAGTTCCTTCTTAATTTTACCATTTGTGCTACGCTTGTACGTACCATTTGTGCTACGTGTAACAAACAGGAGAAATACTAGGCAATTTTCTAGTTGGAAATTTCTTATTCAATATTTATTCATTTAAAGGGTGGCAGGGGAAGGAGAGAGGAAGGAGAGGAAAGAAATAAAATAAGACAAAATGGAAAAGGAAATGAAAAGGAAATAGAGAAACTACGGAGACAGGAAATGCTAGAACAATATAAGTAGAGTCAGCCTGTGAGTTGGAGAAAGGAGAAATTTATGCCTAAATTTGTTTTCAGACAGATCATGTGTCCTTGAGGAGTGGCAGAATGATATTTTCCTTTTTCATTCTACGTAGCCTCCACTCTGTTCTGTTTCCTGTGGTCACTGAAAAATTGTATTTACTTACCAACTAAGTAATCCAGCATACGTAGAGGTCTTCTCTCACTAAGTTGCCTTAAGGTATGAATTAAAATGTAAACCTGTAAAATATCAATAAAGCTGACATAAAACTTTTTGTTCCCAAAGATAGAAAGCAAAAAGAGCATGGCCTTAGGGTAATATACTATGCCTAAAGGCTAACCGAGTCTCCTGCCACACATTATATTGGAGTGTTATTACATTTTGTCTATTAAAGGCATAGTGCCCTTGGGATTTTACAGGGTTTTGAACATAAATCCTTCTGCAGTTCAAATTTAGTTGATGCACAAGTATATACCATGACTCTAATGCTCATGAGTGGGACAAAATACCAAATCATTTCTTGAGATGCCTAATGTGAGTGTCAAATTACCAGCCTCCACCAAGCAAAAGGGAATGCTAATTAAAAGGGTAGGACATGTTCCAGTTGTTCTAATCAAAGAGAGCTTAATCCTTCCATAAGCTGGCTGGCTTTGTTGGAGGAAATTCTGAACAACCTTGTTACTTTTGATAACTGTAAGCCACTGACTCATGGCCCCTTGACAGCTAGCTGAGCATGTAATAACATTTCTCTGTATTTGGGGACTGGCTTAGCTGGCTTTATAATAGATTATTGTGGATGTTAAAGTGAAATGTTAGTCTTTCTTTAAAGCTCTGTATTCCCCAGTAATTAAGGTTATAAAAAGGGCACTGAGCACAATATAGTTTCAAGGTCGCCAAACACAGATATAACAGCCTTCAGTTTGTGTAAATAAGGTATTAACCATAGGTTTATTCTGCAATTGTGTCATGAAAAATAGGCTTTTCAAGAGCAGTTTGATGGGAAAGTATTTTGAAGTGAATTTAAAAATGTCTTTTTCCTCCCTTTTAGGTCCAAAGAAATTAATGAATAGAAGGAAAAGCAAGTGACATTACAGAAAGGCAGGAAAAAGGAAAAAAAAATAAATATATATAAAATTTTAAAAGTTGAATGCTATCAGTTAAAGAGAAAAACCAGATACCAGAGCAGAGTTTCATCCCAAAGCATTTGAGGTTATTGGGTCTAACAAGAACTTTGGCGAAATCACAACCTTTGACATGAAAATGTCTACAGAGACCACACAAACAAGGATTTCACTTTAACTTTCAAGGCAATGACAGTTATTGGCTATTTGTGTTTCCAATTCATTGTAAATGGAAAAAGTTAAAGAAAAAATTCACCCAAGAGAGCCATTTAACTACTTATTTCAAAAGAAGAAATTGATATAGTTTCACTCAACTTTAGAGTTTTGATATTCACTCACCATTCGAATCAGATCCTTATGTTCATCATTACAATAGGGAGAAGCGTTACATCCTGTGTTTCATAAGAAATATTTCTTTGTGATGTTCAATTGCCATATAATTTGAGATGAAAAAAGAGAGGGTTTTCTAGTTAAGTATTGTAAAGGTAAAACAACTTCCTATAGAGCAAAAAAGTCACACTAATGGTGTAGATTTCTATTGCAGAAGGGTCCTAGAGTTGGGAAAGCATAATTTATAGTGTCAGTAAGGCAATCATATTTTCATTCTACCAGATAAGATCAGGGCAGGTACTCCCCAAGGAGTGAGCCTCTTCGCTTCAATTTTAAACTGATGAAAGGGAGGATGTGCAATGCTTTATAGTGCAGACAAAAATGTCACAGCAGTAATTGCTATGCAGGTGCGTAAGTACATGCCAAATAAAACCATAAATTATATTTCTCATGCATTAGGCGCTAATTGTGTCAGTAGTTAAAAGAACAATTACCACATAATATGTACCTTTTTCAAAGATAGAAATAATCAGGAAAATCATTCGGATAACCTTTTGTGAAGAATTAAGACTTCCTTTCAAGGTATTTTACATTTTTGTGACTATCTTCTAAGCAGAAATCTTTTTTTTTAGTTCAATTCTTGCCATCAACTACCATATGTAATGTATCGAAGGCTTCCAAAGCATATCAAATAAAACAATAATTAGTGATATGATGAGTTCATCTGAAGTTGCATGATAGAATAAAATGACACCTGCATAATTTTCAGGAAAGTAAAGCCATGGTAGACATCATCAACCCATTTCTCTCCCTCTACACAAATTTATTCAACTCCTCCTCTGTGAGAGACAAAAAGTTAAATACTTTTGTACCTCACCCCTATAAACCCAGTAACCCTGTTTGGGCTGTTTCTCCCCTTTGTTGCCATCCCATATTTACCTAGGCTTTGCCAACCAGTACCCTTTCCTGGTATGGTTCAAACAGTACTTAGGAAGAAGCTGGGTCTTTTTCCTCTCTGGCCATAAGGCAATAAGTATACAAGCACTGAGCTGACACTTGCTGCAGTGCCAGTATCACTGAGAAATGAATGTGTGGAGGAAAGCAGAGACAGGTGCACTAATTACCACCTCCTTCTTGTCTGTGGTACTGCAGGTTTTTTATACCTATAAACACAAGAAGGGTTTTTTTATACCTGAAACACATTTTACACCCATAAACACAAGAACACATTCCACATCTCTGCTTCCATCGGACTTTGTTGTTGTTGTTGTTGTTAAGCTACTAGATAGTAATTGCCTAAGATTCCTAGAACTGGCATTTGAATAAGACTCAACCATTTCCCATATAAGAGATCTTGGTCAAGTGTCTAAACCTCTCTATGAGTCAATCCCCTTCCTTATATTAAATTAGGAAATAAGTAAGTGTACCTGACTCATGGGAATGTTATGAAGATTAAATGAGTTAATATATGTAAACAACTTTGACCAGTACCTGGCACTAGATAATAACAACAAAAATAAAATAATATTAGGTTTTATTAAGGCCACTTAAATTGATTGTGACTTTAAATCATAATAAAAATACGTATCAGGTTTCTTTTATTCCTGTCATTTTACAGAGAAGACTGAATTAAAGTCATAGTCCTGGCATGGAATTCCACATTCCTTTGAATATGAATATTGTATTCTTTCCCTTTTATTAGACTACCCATGAGTTGCATAATGTCAATATGCAACTCATTCCATTATATTATCATTTATTATATAAGGGTCCGTTTCTTCTGCTAGATCATAACTCTTGTGAAGGTGGTAACTATATTAAATTCATTTTGCTAAACTGAGTGCTTAGCGGTGTACTCATTCTTCTTCCCTCTTCCCTAACTCTTTCCCTTCCCTTTTTTCTGTCCATCCTTTCCCAGGTCAAAGACCCATGCAAAAGGGCCAATCAGTCTACTGGAAATGATTTGGCCTCGGCCTCTGGACTCCCGAAAGTTTCCCTACTGCCACAGAATATTATCACCCAAGCAAAAACAGTGTTGCTTCTTTTCCTATGGCCTGAAACTGCCCCCCACTTAATTCTTATAGGTGCTTTTTCATACAAGTCATCTCTTCTCACTGGTCTGGATTTTGTTTGGAGGTTCTGATATAACTCAGCTTCGTATCTATAGCCCACCCCCCTCCAATCTTCACTGCCTTTGAGATATTCCCCAAAGATCACGTTGCCTTTGATTCTAAATTACCAGCATAGAACTACTATGACTCCCTACTATTGACCTGTTAAACTTGATTATTAATAACTGATCACTTCCATTGTCAAACTGTATTCCTTTTTGCTAGTTCCAAGACAGCTCTTCCTATTCCAGAGGGCAGTACCTCTCCCCAGCACACATCACTACACGTACCCTGGAAGGTCATGCTATTATCACAAAGCCATGAATTCATAGTTCATATAAAGCCAGAAATGTTCAGGGCAAATGTGGCTAGGTACTCTAAAGCCATGTGTCTCATGTGTCTCAAGGGCTGAAGAAAAATCTAGAAAGTTGTCAGCAACAAGTTATGCCAGCCAAGATAACTTAAAATTGTACTCAGTAAAGATGGATTATTTTGTATTCTCCTCTACTTTACCCAAATACTTTTATAAATATCTTCATCACCTAACCAACTTTTAGTGTTCGTAACATAGTTCCAGTTAGTATGCATGATGTGTCGAAACATCCATTATCTAGTAGTCTAAAATAGTACTAAATTTCTTTTAGCAATTTCATATATTTATTAATAAAAATATATGTACAATTTAAAAAAAATTGTAATAAAATATCTACATAACAGACTATACTAAATAGTCTCAGAGTGTCAAGAAAATTACTTAGTTCATTTTAACTATATGAAATTTAGAAATATCTTTAAGAGTTTAATACATTTTTTAACTGTAACATTATGACTATCATCACAGATGAATATCCCTAAAGTGGTAAGTTAGAAACATGTGGATAGAAATAATGTACCATCTCTCAATAAATTTTAAGTAATAGGGAGTAAACAGAAATAATATGTAACTTAGCTTTCTATAGCACTTATGATAAACAGTCGGATAACAGAGTACTACTTAGAGATTGCTGATACACATGTAAATTGGCATAACCGCTTTGAAACACTACTTGGCATTACAACTAAAGCTAGACGTTTCTATATCCTATGAACTAGCAATTCCATTTCTAGCTATACAACAAAAAAGAAATGAACAATTATGCCAAAGATTGAAAAGAATGTAAGTAGCAGTGCTGTAATAGCTCCAAACTGGAAACAATCACAATGGATCATCAGAGTAAAATATAAAAAAAAATAAATAAACTGGAACATAATATACTAGAAAATACTATAAAGTAATGACAATGGAAAAATAAATGTAACACACAAAAAACACAAATAAGTTTCACTTCCATTACATTAAGGAAAAACCCCAGGTCTAAAAAAAATGTATGTACAGTATAGATTCATTTATATAAAGTTAAGACAAAACCAATCTATTTTGTTAAAAGTCAGGATAATGGTTATCCTTTGGTGGCATGTTGAAATTGGAATTGATTACAAAAAATTCTTCTCGAGTATCGATAATACTTAAGTGAGTATATTTGCTTTCTGAAAGTTCACTGAGCTGTGCACTGATGATATGTTCACCTTTTCAAGTTGTCTGTTATCCTTCAATAAATAGTTCACCTAAACCAGAAAAAGAGTCATAAAATGAAATATTAAAAATGGCAACAGGAGTTTACAGAAGGTTTCTTTTAATCCCAGAGCAACTGAGCAAGGGCTTGTGGAAAATATGAAGATTAATTGGAATCTTGGAAGAAGTGTAGGAGTAATTCCCCATAACTCATCTTGATAGCAGTATCTGTTAGAGTGAAATTTAACTAAAAATAACAAAGAAAAAAAAAAAAGAGCGAGCAAATGAATCAGTGTAGCTTAAGAAAGACAAAAATGTATTTCTCTCTCAAGAAAGAGAAATTTAATGATATGTCCCAGTGAGGTATAGCAGATCCAAAGTATTCATCAGACACCCAGACTCCCATCTTTTGGTTACATGGTGTATGATGTTGGTGTGCGGCTAGACTTTTAGGCTCCTCACGGTCCAATGCGACTGCTGGAAATGCAGCTGTAGCTTCAGAGCCAAGTTGCTGAGTGGAAAAAGCAAGGGAAAAAATGGATTTTTAAGTTGAACCATTTCCTTTTAAACCATTATCTAATGGGAGCTACATTCCCATTGATATTGCATCAGTCTCATGGCCACAATTATCCTAGGGAGAAGTTGGAAAATGCAGTGTTTCGTTCTGAGAGGTAAAAGAATGAATTAAAAATGAGTCTGTCATTAATCGGAACAGGATAAAAGAGTCTGTGATAGGCAGATAAAGTTCTCTGCCACAGTAGAAAAGAGTAAACTGGTTATCACTAAGGTCTTACCTTTTAAAACAGTGGCTTAGAAGAGTAGAATTGATTTTGAAGTAAACAAAGTGTTATTTCTGTAACCATAGAGGATAGCAAAATGTGGCACCTGTCTTTGTGGAACACATGTATAAGGGGCCATATTTTCAAGTCTTGTTTATTTTTACTTTCATTTATGTACCCACATGCAAAGAAAAGGAAAAGTAACTAGAACAAAACATATTTTCCTGGGTAATTGCATATTTAAATATTTGAAAGCAGCTTTTGTAAATGCTTTGAAATACCTCAGAGCCTGAAGTTCCCCCTATAGAAGGAGGGAACTACCATTAAGATTCTTCGTTTTTGAAATTCTT
Organism: Canis lupus familiaris; assembly: GCF_011100685.1. Classification (NCBI taxonomy): domain Eukaryota; kingdom Metazoa; phylum Chordata; class Mammalia; order Carnivora; family Canidae; genus Canis; species Canis lupus. Next base: position 21,223,560 of record NC_049243.1, read on the forward strand.
GCCGTATCTTTCCACCAGGGATACTGATTAGGGCAATTTTGCCTTAAAGGCTTTCCCTGAAGTTAAATGCTCTTAGAGATCATTGTAAATGGTATTTGTTATAGTCAGATTGAGCTGCTCTATCAAAAATACCATAGACAAGGTGGCTTACTAACAGGAATTGATTTCTCACAGTTCTGGAGGCTGTGATTCCAAGGTCAGGGTAGTAGCCTAGTCAGGCTCTGTGAGAAACCTTAACCAGGTTGCAGATTGCTGACTTTGTGTGGTATCTTCACATGGCAAAGACCAGGGAGAAGCAGCAAACTCTCTGGTGTGTGACTCTTATGAGGATACTAATCCTATTCTTGAGATCTCCAATGGCATGACCTCATCAGATCCTAATTCCATCCCAAAGACCCTGCCTCCTAACCTCGGAAGGTCGGGTTTCAAAATAAGAATTTTGGAAGGGACACAAAGAATCAGTCCATAGCAAGCACTGAGAAAACTTTTACACTAGCCAAATTATAGAAATGTTGCAAGGTACTCTGCAGAGTTTCTTCAAGTACAAGGTGTCGTACACAGGAATTACCTCTGAGATGGTTAAAGGACCCTACTAGTCTGTACCTCCCTCAAAGTCAAGAACAATTCATTCTTGAGTGTCTCTAGAATGTAGTAGAGTGCCCAGTACTTAATAGGCTTTTAAAATTTGATTATGGAATAAATGAATTGGATCCTGGTAACAAAAGTCAGCTGAACACACACACACAAAATGTATTCTCTCCCTATAGAAAGTGAAATTAATGATACGTGAAGTGAAAGATGGCGGCTCAGCACTTCTTAACTCCAGGTGTGGGTAGGTGACCACTTCTCATCAGTGGAATGTGAGCAGAGAGGATAAGGAAGTCCCTGGGCCAGGGCTTTTGAAAAGCAAGTGCTTGTGCTCTCTTCTTCTACAGTTTTGAGGTAGATATTTTGAGATCCTAGAGATGATGCAGCCATAAAATGGAGTGGAGCTAGGTCATTGTATCCATATGGACTAAATCTACTCCAAAATAAGAACAGCCATATTGGATTCTTGGCTGAGCAAGAAATAATCTCTTGTGGTAAGCCATTGAGATATGGGGATGTATTCATTAAAGCAGCAAACAACCATGACAAAGGCAAAAATCATTCCCTAGTGATAGAATATATAAGTTAATGTTCTAAGATAATGGGATCTCTGAATAGGGTAAAGTCAGATGAGAGTTTACCAAATATAGACTGAAAGCCTTCCATGTATCAGCATCTGCACTTGAAACTTGCAAGAGCCACGCTGGATTTTTTTTTTTTCTTTCTTTTTTTTTTTTTTTTAGCATAGATATATGAAAATACTCTTATTTAGTCACTGCTGTTAGTTCTTAAGAAAAAGAAGTACTAAGGTTCTATTAAATAAAGATTTTTATATTCCCTACTTTGAGGTCCCAAAGCATGTGAATGCTGCTTCTAATTCAGGGTTTCTCAATCTCAGTATTATTAACATTTGGAGACAGATCATTCTTGTTGTAGGGGATTGTCTTGCATATTGTAGGATGTTTAACAGTATTCCTAGACTCTACTTAGTAGATGCCCATAGCACCTTGCTCTTTGTGACAACCAAAAATGTGTTCAGAGAAGAGTTATAGCCAAATGACCCTTGGGGGTGCAAAATACCTCCTGGTTGAGAATCACTGTGATCTGAATCTTCTTATGTCATTTAATTACTTTTTGTTTACTTCTGAGTGTTAGTATGTATTATCAGAAAAGTATACCTGATTATTATGCAGCATGTCTCATTTATTCAAACTGACTAACCTCATACTGAAATATCTTTGTTGCTTTCTAATTAAAAAACTACAGAATACAGGGGTGCCTGGGTGGCAGTGTCAGTTAAGTGACTGACTCTTGGCATCAGCTCAGGTCATAATCTCAAGGTTGTGAGATCAAGCCCTGCATGGGGCTCTGCACTTAGCACAGAGTCAGCTTGAGTTTCTCTCTCCCTCTTCCTATGCCCCTCCCTCCTCTCTTTCTCTCTCTCTCATATAAATAAATGAATAAATCTTTTTTAAAAAACACTACAAAATACAAAAATCAATAATATCAAATCATTTTGGGATTTGATGAGAACACATTTTTAAATTATATCAACGTATGGCACATAGTAAGCATCCAAAAAGCTATTGATGATATTCTAACCCCCTCCTGAGCTAACAATTCCTCCAAAATACATGTTTTATATGGATGGATACAATTTATTCATTTATTTGAGGAATACTAAGTTACTACAGACAAGTTTTATACTAAGTACTAGAGTTACAAAGAAGAAGAAATGTGATAATTATGATAGTTTCTTGAAAAAGTTTCCAGAAAGACTATCACTTCATAAAAGCCCTATAAGACATATAACCCATATTATATCCACAGAGTTAGATCTGTAAAAATAAAGGTTTGCAGTTGCTTTTCCTTAAAAGTCTATATAAATATTATTCAGCAAGAAAAACTGATTTTTGCATTCTATAGTCTTTTTAAAAAAAAAAATTATTTATTTATTTATTTATTTATTTATTTATTTATTTATTTAGACCTAGAGAGATAGGCAGAGACACAGGCAGAGGGAAAAGGAGGCTCCATGCAGGGAACCTAATGTGGCACACCAACCTGGAACTCCAGGACCACACCCTGAGCTGAAGGCAGACACTCAACCGCTGAGCCACCCAGGTGTCCCTTGCATTCTAGTCTTGATATTTTATTAAGAATGCAAACAGGTGTATTATAACACATTTTTGAAATATACATATTTGCACAGGTAATGGTATAGCCATCACAATGTATGCAATGGAGTTATAGAAAACTTTTTAAAGAATTTCATATTTTATGTCAGTTGCCCACATCACGATATTTTGAGAATAATTTTATCAATCAATTTGGGCATGCCCTGCCTCCTCTTTTAATTCTTTAAGCTAAATGATTACTAATAGAATGCACGCTCCATTATTTCAAAATAGTAAAATGAAAGAAGGCTTAGATCAATATAGATATGTTTGAAGTGTCTGATATGTCCCTTTCCTAAGATCTTAAGAAAGTTTTTAAAAGCTTGATCTTGATCATGTGTTTTACTTGTTTTTAAACTTGATTGAAAACAAATTTCAAGTCAAAGCTTAATCATCACCACTCATAGCCTCTTTAGAATAGAACTTGCATTTCTTTTGTAAATGCATTTTCTAACACTTGTCACTTCCTACAATGTGTTTAAAGCTAACCTAAAGAGGAAAGAGTTTCTTTCCTATTTGTGAACATAGTGATCAGAGGTTCCAGTTGACTTGAGTTGCTACTATCTACACAATCAGCAGAGAGGTGGAACTGTTGGGGAGTTTTCTCCAACTGCTCCTGTCCACTCCCAGGGTCCTTCATAGGACACAAGGGCTGAAAAAATTAGCCACAGTGGAGCAGAAGCAGTCAAGCCCATGTCGTGAAATCCTGCCTAGCTGGTAGCTTAGTAGGCATGTGTGTGAGTGACAACAGTGTCTTGAATTTAGTAGGTCCTCAGCCAATATTTGCTGATTGAAGAAGGAATGCTTTTATATCAGAATTGAACCTGTCTGAAGTGGATTCTGTGGACTCTATTAGTACCTGGCCCAGCTAGACACGTTTCGAAATAGGTAGACACCTTTGGTAGCTTCCGAGTCAGCTATTGCTTGTGAGTGATGTCTGGAGAATGTAGGACTGCCTTTAGAAATCATGCTGCTAGTGGCAAAATACAAAAGTACAAGTTAGAAACCAGTTCTTAATTGTTACTAGAAATAGAGCTTTCCCTTTAGAGCAACATGTTCCAAAACAGCTTTTGAAACATTTACCTAAAACATGAGCAAATAAATAGATTTTACAACCTCTGGGGCATTTTCAGTCTGCTTATATTTTTAGCCTTTCCTCTCTCATTTAGAATAAGAACACTGGCTCCCACCATTCCATAACTGCAATATTTACTCTGGGACTTAGAGTTGCAAACAGTCCCTTTAGCTGCTGGCAGTTTTGTTGATAGATAACCTCTGGCGTCTCAGGACTTGGATGCTTCAATATTCCTGTACTTGAGAGCCTGGTAAGACTCTGCCTCCTTCCACTACACACGAAATTGTTAATTAGCTGATTACCCTAACACCTTAGCTAACACTCTTATCTGAGAATACCTTCTGCTTACACTGGCATGATACAAGGGACAGTACCTTGCCCGTGCTTCTTCCTGCCAAGCCTTGATCCTTCAATCCTCCTTCCAGACAAGGCAAAAGGATGGGGAGCAGGGGTAGAAAAGATGAAAGATCTCCTTACTCTACAGTTTGTGAAGCCTGAACCAACTCTATGGTTTTCTCTACTAACCATATATTATAATCTGATTATAACATTAATAATATGGGAAAGAGTTTCTGTGAAAGCCTTTGAAAAACCTGTGTTCTCCCTCTCCTTTTTGGGAGAAGGAGGGATGGTCAGCAAGCACATCACTTCAATAGAGCAGGCCATTTCAATCAGTGTTACCTTGATTATTTTCCTCTTCTAATGTGATCCTCTTCCACTAATCCTTTCAGACCTGTGTCTAACACACACATGCATATCTTTGTATACATATGAAAATATATGAACATACAGACAAATCTTGAACAGTAAACAGTGAAGTTTTCTCAGTTTTCTCTTCAAGCACCTTCTAACTCACAACTACTCTTTCTCAGAAATGCCTAAGGCACTAAAATGACATCAAAGAAGCAATAACATGGCATCTACCACATAAATACTAATCTGGAGGAAATATAGAACTAATAAGAGTCTATATTTGGAAATTTCAAGCTTTCACTCTATCACGTTAATATGAAAGGACTTGAAGAGACTAATGTATGTTTTTACTGGGCAATTTAGCATTCCTTTTAAAGAGAAAAAATTATTATCTTTAACATATCTACAATAGCTAAGTTTAGGTCAACTTTATCTAGCTTGTCAAGGTCAGTTATTTGACAAGTAGTGATCACTTCATCCTTGAAAATCCTGCTTTTGATAAATAATCTCCAGGTAATAATTGTTACTTCTCTTACTTTTTAAAGATACTTTAGTGTGGGGGTCAAACTAACCTTTCACTAAATCAAAGTAGTGAGCCAGATGCTTAGAATAAGGATGATAATTAAGCCATGACCATGTAAGAACAAAGACTCATTTGAAGAAGGCATTTATATGCTGGAGTCATTTCTTTTGTTCTTGTTTTGTTTTGCATCTCATAGTAATTTAATTCATAAGAGAGTTGAGAAACATATTGATAATATTTATTATGTGACAGCATATCAGCACTTCAGAAAATCTTGTACCTCAGGGATCAATTTACCTTTGTTTCTAGTTTTGTGGTTAAGTTAAATGTACTTAAATTTTCAATCTTATCAAAAGATGGATAATAAATTCTACACAAGTTTTAGGATTTACAAATGATCGTTCATAGATGTCTTTCTATAAAGATATTAAAGAAAATGGATTCATGTGAGTTTGGATAAATATGATTAGGCCAAAATATAAAATTCCATGCCTTCACTTATTTACATTAAAAAAGCCAAGTCTTAATTGTCATTTAATATTTCTGTATAATTTTTTGTGTATAAAAAAAGAAATACATTTTTTTTGTGCTACATTCCCTTCTTTACAAAGATGCTTATAGTCCTGCTTATATTCTTTTATTCCTCTGGAAAAGGAAAGAAAATAAACCATAGATACCAAAATGGTCTGAAAAATGCACTTTCTCATATGCTTCAAAGAAAGAACCTCATCTTCAAATATAGCGTTAAGCATTAGAAATTTTCTGAACCAGATTGGCACCTCTCACAGCAAATCCTAGCAGATGAAAATAATCTTTATTTAATTATTCAATAAATATTTACCCTGCACTTCCTATATCCCAGGCACAGTGCTATTTAATGTAAAGGTAGCAGTAGATATTCCATGTTGAAAATGAAAACATCAATGAAAATTCCAAACAAAATTTCCTTAGAACCATTTACATTCTATAACCCATCAAGGAAACTGGGAAATAATTAGAAAGAAAAGTAGAAGGGAGACAAATAATTCATTGTAAAAAAAAGTGTCCAGCAACTTCTGATACTGCCAGGAGGTCAAGTAAAAAGAATGTTAATTTTTCACTGTTAGAAATATGACAGGGTAGGGGACTTGATTGAAAGCAATTTTATTGCAACACTGAGGCAATTGTCAAGTTGCTGTGGTTTGAGTGAGGGATATAAGGAGATTGAGAAGGCCATAGTGTTGAAAACTCATAAGATACTTTGAAGAGAAGAAAACTATGGTGGAAGCTAGAGAGCCAACACATTGAGGGGGTTTAATGGGATAACTTGGTAACTTGATGTCTACACACTCATGGAAAGGAGTCAGCAAGGAGGGCAAGAATGAATATACCAAGAAGGGAGAAGTGGCATAAAACTGAGAAGTAGCATTGTGTCCTTTGGCAAAGGAGAGCTAAAGAACAGTCTAGATGCAGATTGGTATATTAGTCTGGTGAAGAGTAGAGACTGATCTATTAAATGATTTCTATTTTAACGTGAAGACATTAATTCAATAATTACATCATCTATGCTGTTGTAAATATTCCTGCATGTAAGAGAAAAGGGAGAGTTCAGGGAGATTTATGGTGACTTATGCAATGAATTTGAATATATATATATTTGTGAGAGACACAGAGTGAGGCAGAGACATAGACGGAGGGAGAAGCATCACCCACAGGGAGCTTGATGTGGGACTCGATCTCAAGACCCTGGGATCATGCCCTGAGCCAAAAGCAGATGCTCAACCACTGAGCCACCCAGGTGTCTCTATGCAAAATATTAAATAGCTATTCTAAAGAACAGGAGCAAGAAGTGAAGAAGGAATTGTGGAAAGATTCCAAGTTGTGATTAAGGTTCCAGGTGAGGTCAGGTGTCATGAATCAGTGGTGTCACAATTCTACCTCATTTTGCAGGTATCTCCAGTAATGCTTACTAGCCAGGTGTGTGTGTAGAAAAGGTGGGCCTTTTTTTTTTTTTTTTCCAGGCAATGTAATTATAAAAACAATAGAGAAAAGAAACTAGTCAAAAAAAAAAAGAATCAGAGAATGTTTGAACTCAGGAATGAGGAATCTCAGATGAGGAAGATCATGAGAAGAGAAAGAAAGAGGAGAAATAGAGGGTTTAAGCAATAGAAGGACCACATGAAATTGAAGGATATGGATCATCTCAACTGAGATGAATGAGCTGATTTGTGATTGGGAAAGGAATGTTTCAACTCAAGTTTTAATTGGCTGGGAGTTTCCAGGTGATGATAAGATCGAATGTAGGAAGAATAATGAGTAAAGATTAACAAAAAAAAATTCACAAAACTGAAAAGTTAGGGCATTGAGTCTTGAAGCCATTCCAAAAAAATTTAGATTGTTTCTCAGTGTGTGAAGTGCTCCAAATAAAGTGGATAACCAAGGGAGGCATTATAAGTAATCTGATTAAAGTGACAGTCAAGAAAACATTGAACAGAATAATTGAATCACACTTCAAAGTGGAGAGAGAGAAAAGAGAAAGGAAGTATTTCACAATGGAAAGTGTGTGGGATCTGGAATCTGATAGGCCAGCATTCTTACCCAGCTCTGCCGTTTACTGGTTCTGTGACATCATCTAGCTGAGCACTAGCTTGATCAGTAGTAAAATGGGGATTCACTTCACATATACTTGTTGGGCTATTTCTATATGCCAGAGAATGGGTTAAATGGTAAAATAATTTTATCTTGTTCTTAAGATTGTTGTCAGGATGAAATAAGTGAATGTGTAGAATCAGATGTATAAATAAATTAATATTGCCATTATCTCATTGCTCTCAATTCTAAGATCCTTTAAAAATTATGTTTCAATAATAATAATAATAAACATAATAAACAATAGCTTAGTACATGTTTAGCCCTATGAAGACACTTAGAGGTTATTAGAATAATCCCACCATATATATTTATCCTTGAATATAAAAGTATATATTTCCAATTCTGTTAAGCTGTTTTGACAACTGGATTGTAACCTACTCATTGGAGGGCAACATGCCTTAGGATTTTGCTTAATTAAGTGATTTATTTGCAACTAATTAATTTGCAATTATGGCACTATATGGTGTAGCATGTCAATCTCTTTGTTACTGAAGCATAATATAATGAGCTCTACCCCAAGATTCTTAAAAACTGAGTAATTAAATATTATCATATATTTTTTAATATAAATTCCATCTCAATATAAACTGCTATATGCTCATATAACTATAAAAGTTTAAAAGTTATATATGAAATCTTTGCGAAGTTTGCTATTTCAGAATACTGAGTGGGTCTGATGTATTCATAAAAATGTTTTCTAATTAATCTGAAATTTAAAATAATTCATTGTTTATGTGGGAAACTATAGATTCTTAATACTTACTGAAATTAAACAAGTCAAATGGTTTCATCCCTTATTTTGGAAACAATTATCATGGTGATGGTGGTGACTATAATGTTGCTAAATCCTACTACATCCCAGTGGCACCTTGTAATGAAAAACTGGCCAAAATTTTTAGATTTCTTCTGGCTGGATAGGTTGCCTTCTGAAAAAAAGAACATAAAATACTTCTGAGAATAACCTCCTTCTTAATAAAGCAATTTTTAATTATTGCCATATTCAAGCAATCTATCCATGCTTTCTAGGTTTAATTGGAGTTATAAGGCTTCCCTTTCAGTATTTTGAAAAGTCCTTTTCATCATAATTGGTCCTGTGACCTCTGGTCGACCACCACTGTGAGGGAGCTGACGCTTCCTTCTCTGACTAAGCACCAGCAGGCCTTTTGATTGCTTGGTGCAGATGGCTGGGAATCACAGCCACTAATGGAGGTAACTGAGAAAGGCTGCAGAATGTATAATCACCTCTCCTTTTCTTCTTTTAACCAGCACACCTTTTCACATTTGTTCAGAAACAATTTCCTCAAATGTGGACACTATGCAGCTACTATGAGACAAGATGATCACACTTTGGGCATGTTCTCCTTAATTATTCTCAAATTTCTTTCCTAAATCACCCACTTTAGGGTTTACTAAGAGTGACAAAATTCAAAGTGTGGATTAGCATTTTAATTTTACTAAAGAGCACTGGCAGTTTAACACTTGGATTCATAATGCTCCTCCTTCTCTCATAGAGCCTGTTTTTAAACCTAACATCAATCTACAAAACATAACAAGCAGGATTATACAAAAACACACATGCAGAACATTTTCATCATAACAGATGAGTGGCTCTCAGAGCAGACAAGAACCCATAGGGTATTCACTGCTATGACTCACTTGTCTCTTCAAAATCCCGTCTCTGCTCTACATGTACAATTTTAGATCTCACTGCTTCTCAGCATGAGCTGAGATAGAGCCGCTTGCTCCTTTTAAATATACTATGCTCACTTTCCACTCTAAGCTCTTTTTTGTACTATCGCTCCAAATTGATGGGACTATATTTCCCTTCCCACTCTCTTTTCATACCTTACTTATTTTTTTTTTTAATTTGGGGTATAAGTGACAAAAATTTAAGATATTTAAAGTGTACATCATGGTCACTTGATATTTATGAAAGGACACTCCCCATCATGTTAATAAACACATCCAGGGATCCCTGGGTGGCGCAGCGGTTTGGCGCCTGCCTTTGGCCCAGGGCGCGATCCTGGAGACCCAGGATCGAATCCCACATCAGGCTCCCGGTGCATGGAGCCTGCTTCTCCCTCTGCCTATGTCTCTGCCTCTCTCTCTCTCTCTGTGACTATCATAAATAAATAAAAATTAAAAAAAATAAATAAATAAACACATCCATAATCTCACAAATTTTCTGTTCTTTCTTTCTTTTTTTTTTTTTTTCCGAGAATACTGAAGTTCTACTGTCTTAGCAGCTTCAGTTATACAATTCAGCTCTAGTTACCATGTTTTACCTTATATCCTCAGACCTTATTCACCTTATAGTGGAAAGTCTGTGCCCTTGTACCAACCTCTCTCTATCTTCTACCTTCTAGCCCCTGGCCATTACTTTTCTATTTTCTGTTTCTATGAGCTTGACTTTTTTTTTTTAAGATCCTGCATATAAATCATATTATGCAATATTTGTCTGTCTTTGGTTTATTTCACTTAGTATAATGCCCTAAGATCCATCCTTGTTGCGAATGACGGAATCTCTCTCTTTCCCATTATAATATTCTACTGTATATGCATACCACATCTTTTATCTGTTTGTCCACTGAGAAACACTCAGGTTGTTTGCATATCTTGGTCATTTTTAAAGAGGTGGTTAAAGGTATCACTTCCACCAATGTTTTGAACAATCTTTCCTACTAGGATCTCCCACTGTTTCTTAAGTATGTGTTTCACCAACTAACTGTAAATATATATATATATTTTTTTTTTTTCCAGTAGTAATGGGAACTATTATCTGACAGTGTAAAGGCAATTTTCGAGGAACTCAGAGCCAATCATATGATATGCTCTCAGTCTTAGAAAGGGGGTGGATATTTCTGCCCCTGCATTCTTATTTCCAACACAACTTGCAGGGATAAGATGCATCCTTTGAAGCTTTTACCTGTCTTTTCCTCCATTGTAATGCAATCACAGAGAAGTGTAGTTCTAAATAAGTCTCAGCATGCCAAATGTTAGGTCTCACTTTCATAAGAAGAAATTCTGCACTTAAGGATGATACTGTTTTGTGAGCGGGCTCATTTCCACTGTCTGTGGCAAAGAATGTGAAATAATCTGCCTTCACCGGATAAATGTAGGCCATACATAGCCATTTCGTTTCCCGCTCATAGAGGCAGAGGCTTTTATCTTCCGTGATGCAAGCAGTCCTGGACTGTGCCTGGTCTCATTGGCCTGATGCCTCAGCTCCAGTCCTTAATTGCGTTCCTTCTCCCTTAGGTAAACTGAAGTAAGTCTGCTTCCGAAGGAACAGAGTAGAATATGAAAGGGAGGAATAAACAGCTCACCTGGGTTTCCGACTTCAGCTCATACTCAACATCAAAAGCCAGAGAAACTCAAAGTTCAGTGAATGTCATTGGGTCTTCATATAGTTATTAACAAACGAACAATTTCTTTCCATATTGTTCTTTTTGCACAGATACCTCTTCAGAGAACTCTGAAAAGGAAGAGGAAGAAGTCATAGGGTACAAGCAACAGTCATATTCCAAAGGTAGGAACACCCTCAGTTCTTAAAATTCCAGGTTTAAATAGTAAAACGAAAAGAGTTTATTTAAAATACTTTCTACAAGTTATTTTTTTTAAGATTTTATTTATTTATTCATGATAGACATAGAGAGAGAGAGAGGCAGAGACACAGGAGGAGGGAGAAGCAAGCTCCATGCAGGGAGCCCGACGCAGGACTTGACCCCTGGACTCCAGGATGACGCCCTGGGCCAAAGGCAGGCGCCAAACCCCTGAGCCACCCAGGGATCCCCTCTACAAGTTATTTTGAATAAAAAAAATAACTCCAGCCACAGAGACAGCCATTATGGTCACAATAAAACAATGCTTCAATACCAATGTTTGGACAAGGAAAAGAGCTCAATTCAGAATTTTTAGGGGCGCCTGGATGGCTCAGTCAGTTAAGAGTTAAGACTCTTAATTTTGGCTCAGGTCATGCTCTCAGGATGGTGAGACTGAGCCTGCATCAGGCGTGGCACTGGATATGGAAGCTGCTCAAGATTCTCTCTCTCTTTCTCCCTTTGCCCCCCTTCTCCCGTCCCCCCTGCTTGGGCATCATATATGTATATGTATATATATATATATACATATATGATGATTTTCTGCTTTTATTGACCCCTATTCCCTTGATTTCTGTTTATCCTATCTTATATCAAAATATTAGTTTCACATGGTGAAAAAAATAAGTTTGTAATGAAAAATTTTCTCCTTTTAGATACCGAGTCTCGTATCTGTGTAAACACTATTTATTTACATGTTATTATTATTTTAAGTTTAGAGGTGGATAAGGTTATAGCTCTAAAAACATTATCATAGCAATGATTGTGGATTCAACTACCAGTGCTTTATCAGTAAAAAATATTTAACTTCTTTTCACCCAATTAATAATCTTCATTGAAATCACATTTTGACAAATGTAATTATCATTATACTATGGTATGATTTTTAGATGCTTTATTAATTACTTTTATCATAATATTCTTAACATTCAGTTTCTTTTTCTATGCAGTTTATACAACTCTTTTTCTCTGAAGATTACTGAAGAATGCTAAAATTATCTGTCATTTTTTAGTCCATAAATATTTATTGAGCATCTATAATATTCCAGAAACAGTTTTAGTCAGAGGGCTCAGCAGAGAAAAAAATAGGTAAACAAAGAAACAAAAATACCCCTGTCCTCAAGGGCTTACATTCTAATATAATAGCTCCAAATTTCAATGTCATGAACACTGTCTACCTGACAAATATTTTTAGCATCAAGTCAAATATAATCTCTTTTCCTATTCCCTATCAATTGCTCAAAAATTTGCTATACTCCAATTTACTAAAAATTTGCTATACTCCAACTTACTAAATTTTTTTCTTCAGTTGTTTGCTTTTGTAGAAGTGTCTATTTTTTATTGGTTATAAAAGAATGATGTGCCTTCAACATATACTAAATTTAGCCACCTCACAGTCATACTTTATATAAAATGCAAGTCCTCTTCCCCTCTCAGCTGCTTTTAGAACACTTTTCTAAGGATGAACTTATTGTGCAGGATTGTTGCTCAGATATCATATTTTTAGAGTCAGAGTTTCCTGAATTCTCATATATTGAGTCAGTTTTTCCTGATTCCCCTAAATGTGTCCTTTGGTAAACTAGATAGGCCTTTTGTCAGCTTTTTAAAACATATATATAACATAGATATATACTTATATATCACATTACTTGACATTTTATATATATGATATGTTATTTGATTAAAAGATGAATGTAATATTATTTAGCAATTACCTTATATGTGTGTGTGTATATATATATATATATATATATCCAAGACATACCAATTCATTAGAGTTATGCATGTTTAATTAGAACATATAGATGTATTATATTGATTTCACTATTCATACTTTAACTGAAGTAATTTCGTATGGTTTATATTAATGATGGGGCTTTCTTTTGTTAACATCCTATACATGATTTTAAATCCGCATGAGTTAGTTGCTTAAGAAAATTTGGATTTGGCTGTAGTGGTAGTGTTATTGTAGCAGGAAACAAATGAAGGAATAAAGAAATAGTACATATCTTTATGACGGGAGGTATTTTTGCCACCTTCAGTGAGCTACTCAGGAAGTGAGGCTCCTCAACTTCCACAGACACTGGGAGATAGGGGTGCCATCTTCTTTGATGTTTACATTTCACAGGGTTGGCTCTCAGCTCCTAGAGAACAACAGTTCTTGGCCATAAAAGCTGACAAAAGGCCAATCTAGTTTTTAACAGGACACATAGATATTTCCCAGAGAGAAGAAAGTACTCGCCCGTTTTCTACAGTATCTACTCTAAGAGGAGGGGGGTGGGGGGAGAGTCTCTTTCCTTGTTTTCGGCAGAGACAAGTGAGCCTCTTGGTTTAAATTTTTACTTGTCCTTTCAACATTTATATGAATTGTCTGCTTGTATATTATGTTAAAGAGGCCTCTCAAAATTGTATAAACTTGAGGCAACTTGCCTCCCAGATCTATCCTCAAGATTGTCCCATTGCTTCATTTTCTTAAATGGGTACAGGAACAGTCCAAGAAATCAGAGAGAATATCTTTTAATAAGTGCTGAGATAGGAAACATAGTTTCCCTCTGTTTTTATCTCTTTTCTAAAATGAGGCCTCGGCAAAAAGACAATGTTGATTTTATAAAACAGTGACTAAAATGGCAGCTCTATGTGTTTTCTTTCAGAAGAAAAGAAAAACCATAGCTATAAAGTTCATTTCAGGATGTGTGAAAATCAGAAGAAAGAAAATAAATGGTTTAAATGGTATGGGAAGTAAAGCACTGATTAGAAATGAGAAGCCCTATAAATGAAAATGGGAGGTTTAATGATTTTTGCCTTAGTTGCTAAACCCCTTATAATGCATGTCATTAGAAAACGATTTAAATATCTGGTGAAGACACACAAGGGGGCAAATTCCAAAGGTGGTTTTGGACTCTTATTAAAAATGCAGGGAAATCGTAGCTCCACATTACAATAGTAATTAACTATGGTTAAAGGCACCCTGAAGAGATGCAATTACCTTTAAAATAATTCTGCAATTTAAGATGTATATTTAATTCATTTATTTTTCAGTTAATTGATAATTTGCCAGTTTAATTAATGTGAAATCCCCCACTACAAGACATAGTGAACATCCTTCATTCATTTGGGAATATTATATTGCTATTTATTGCAAATAATACTTAAGATGACCATCTTCCTTGGTATAGCTAAATATAATATTCTTAGAAAGTAGATGAGAATAAAGCAGATACTACAGGGCATGTTCGTTTATTGAGTCATTTCAATTTACAATAGTTCATAAGAACAATAATAATTCTCTTTGAAACAAAATAATTATTTCCACATTTTTAAAATAAATTGACTGTAGTTATTTTATAATGGGTTGGAAAGTCAGGAAATAGAAATTTATAACAAATACTAAACATAGTTATATTTCTAAGTGGCTTACCCCAGGCCCTATTAACAGATTAGAAACATTTCATGATTGTTTAATGGAGGGTGGATTTCTATTAATCAAATCCTGCTTTATACCAATTTCCATCATTAAAAGAGAGACTTGTTTTGTCAAAAGTAAAAATTGCTGCAGGAAAATTTAAATGATAAAACTAAGGGTAGAAAATTTAAATATGCATTAGAGGGAAAATGATAATTATAAATTTAAAAATCTTAATAGCAAAGCCATTTACAAAATAAATCTCAGGGTAAGCACATGCTTCAGTATTTGAATTATTTACAGCAGGATTACTTGTTTTCACTGATTTGAAAATTGTAGAGCATGTAATCCCTAACACTTCATTGACTTGGTTAAGTTTTTCACTAGCCTCAAATTATTTTATTACTTCTACCTTTGCACGTGGAGGGGCAATATTGCTCTTCTCTCCTCCTCTGTCATTTGAACTTACTGACCTCTTTTGAAACATTTTCTCCTAATAATATCCATAAAGTCTGTCACAGTATTATTGAAAAGAAAATCCTAAAATAGGGTACAAAACATTTTGATTCTTTGACAGTGGAGGGAAGGTCGATGGCTCATTTCTGCCTGAATCACATAGGAGAGCAGTATGGTCTGTAGCTGATGGCAGTAATAAACTATCAAAGACTTTTAAAAGAACTATCACCTCTTAATTTAAGGGGAAAATTATTTAACATAAACATGTGATTTAATTATCTAATTACTTAAATATAGTTGTTTGTCTGCTTGTTTTGAATCCAGCATTTAAATTCCATAGGCAGATGGAAACTGGGAGGTTTGGGTTGCAACCCTTACTCTCCACTCCTTCCAAAGTTTCTGAGAGTTGCAAGACATTCTTTTAAAAATAATTTTTTGTACAAAGTTTCAAGGCAAGCACAACAGAGGAAGGAGACTTAGGGTAGAAAAACATGATTATTTAGTGAACATCTAGTTAGTTACTGGTAACACTCACTCACTAATTCAATGTCAATCCTCAAATTGAGGGATAAAAAGAAAGATGCTCCAAACAAAACCAGAGTAGGTTATTTGTGAAATTAAACAAATTGTAAGATTTAGATGGAAGTTCAAATAGTCAAAAAAAGTCGAGACCTATTATAGAAGAATAAAGAAATGAAAATAACTTTTTCTATCAAATATTACAGCATATTAGAAAACTATTTAGTCAAATCTGTGATATTGGCCAGAAATAGAAGGATAAATCAACAAAATAGAATAAAGAAAAGGTGGAAAGAAGTTTATAGATATATGGACACAAGACTTACAATAAAAGACAGTACAAAGGGAAATGAAAAAACCAATAAAGGAGAATAACTTCATGACACCTGTGTAGTGAAAAATGTTTTAAACTGACAGAAAAAGCATACAGTATAAAGAAAATAGTTTATAAATTTGAATCCATTAAAACTAAGAACTCCTGCTCATACAAAAGAGCTATCAAGAATATGTAAACTTCGCTTCTGGAAGACTGAGTTGACATTTCCAACAACTGACAAGGGGCTCATATCCAAACTATATACAGAAGCCCCAAAACTTAATAAATGGAAGACATTCCAACCAATAGGTAAAAAAAAAACAAAAAAACAAAAAACAAAAAACAAAAAACATAAATATACACATTAAAGAAATGAAAATTCAAAAGACCTATAAACATATAGAAATGGGGGCACTCCCTCATTAGTAATAAAAAAAATAAAAATAAAATCACAGTGATGTACAATTAGATCCCCACGAGTATGACTACTACTGAAAACTCTGTTGACAAGTTTTGTTGAGCAAAATAAATTGTTATATACTATTGTAGAGGAATGTTAATTGGTAACATCACTCAGGAAAAGGATTTAGCATTATCTGGTGACAAAAACTCTCTCTTTGACCAAATTTTAGTCAGGTTCCTTTGAGCCCAGTCCTAGAACTAGACCTGTGGGTGTCCAACATGTTACTCCATCATGAACTAATCACTATGTTATAAATACATGCTGTGAGATAGAACTATTATTTCTCTATGATGTGTATGAGATTTGGTTAGTGAATATCTTTTCTTCTTTTTTTTTAAGATTGTATTTATTTATTTAACAGAGAAAGAGATCAGGTGAACATAAGCAAGGGGTGAAGCAGAGCGAGAGGATAAGCAGGCTTCCCACTGAGCAGGGAGCCTGAGGCAGGGCTTGATCCTAGGACTCTGGGATTATGACCTGAGCTGAAGGCAGACGCTTAACCTACTGAGCTACCTAGGCACCCCAGAGAGCGCCCCAGTTAGTGAATATTCTGTTTCAATGTTCTAAGGTGGAGTGACCAGGTTGTCAGTTTTGTTTGTTGTATTTATCATTTTTAAAAATGTTTAAGCTTGTCTCAAGGAAAAAATAAAAAACACTACTCTGACTTTGTGTTGCCTCACATCTTACAAACCTGATCTGGATTTGAGTATTCGTTGAAATTAGCATTTAGTTCTGTAATATGGTATATCCTGGGGGAGAAGGAAGAGATATCCTGAAAATGGTGAGCACACAGATTTTTAAAACTCATTTGAAGTTTATAAAATATTTAAAATAGTTTTAAAATAGCCTTTTTTGTATAAAATATATTCTGAAATAATTAACAATAAAGAAAATATAGAATATAGATTTGTATGTTGCTTTTAACATAAAGGAATAATCTCTCAAATTTTCAAAATAGTCTGTAACAGAATGTCATTTTGAAGTTTCCAAAATTCACTCAGCCCATCCCCAAAATAATGTTTATGTTAATTTATTATTAGAACTAATGTATTTAGTAACATTTATATTCAGATTCCAAACATTTGGGAAATCATTCAAATTCCAGGTGTATATCTCACATCTATCACTAGATTCTTAGTGTCATACTGTCAAATTCAGAAAGGCAGTCCTTGAATTAAATACCCAGTTCAAGCCTTAACATAGGGATGAAAGTTGATCTAACTTGACAGTTCTCTAGAAATAATCATTCTGACATGTCAAAGATGGTACATGTCCAGATCTCTACATTATTCAAAAATGATGAGATCTAGGGAAAGGAAAAGAAATGACACAAAGGCCTACACCCAAGAATTAAATACCTCAAAGGCAAAAAATGGTATAATTCATTTGGGTTGGGTTGGCCATGGAAGATGAGACTGTAACAGTATACCTCATGACATCTATTCAATCTTTTTCTCAAATTTTTTCCACATTCAATGAACTTTACAAATTTGAGAAATAATGGGAAAAGGTGGATAAGACAAACTTTTGACATTTAACTTCTACAGTCAGTGACGTTTCGATGTAAATTTGTTGGTAAGTAGTAAATAAGCAACGGCACAAATAGATTAGAATGCTAATCATCTTGGATCTAAAGTTTTGACTCAATTGTCCTTTTTCAAGAATTTTGTTTTTGTAATTTGGTCCAAAATATTTTCAGGAATGACTGAGTATGCTCTATTGTCTATCTGCCTTCTTCATCGGTTATTTATATCACAGACTGATTGAAGCTCTTCGTTATTTCCCCCACTTCTCTCCATTTATAAAGCAATGATTAAATCCATTTTGGAATTTGATTCTATGTAATATCAGGTCTAAGCTTTTTATTTCTATTCACAAATGGAATTAATGATTTCTCCTACTACACCATCTGAATTAAGACCTTATCTGCAAGAATCACCTCTAGAGTTGACATGGTAGTTCAGATATGTTTGCCCAACTGAGCCTTAGATCTCTGTGACGAGTCCACCAGAACGACACTGCAGTCAGCCTATGAATAACAAACTAGCTGAGCTGAGTCAGCTGGGTCATCTATTGCTCTCTGCTCACAGAGGAGAGCTGGAAGTGATAGATAGCTCCATTAACTCTGCCTGACTAATGCACACTTGGGGAACACCAAATTGGGAACATTTTTTTTATCTTTCTGAGACAAACTGCAGGGATGCAGTTGGCTCATTCTGCACTTATAATAAGGATGATATTTGGGAAGATGAATAATAGCAACAGAAAGCAGTAAAAATAATATTTTGTATCATGTAATAGTATTTGATTTTTAATGAACACACTTCAGTTAAGACTATCAAAATATTTTCTCAGCATTATTTACAAAGATATGAGAAAACTTTGATATTCAGTGTCTCAATTCAAACATGAAATAGCTTTAGCTTAAGTAGAATGGCGATTCACATAATATTAATATGTATATACCTGGAATATTACAGATCCCTATTTTATAATGGTGCAATATTTATATGAGGTTGTTATATAGGTCAGGGAATAAGTAAAAGTTTAGGACAGAATCACAATTGCTTCCTAATTTCCATTATTAAACATACGAAAGTATCATCTTTTTTTTTTTTTTTTTTTTTTTTTAGATTCAAAGAGAACAAAATCTGAAGATTGGGTACACTAATTCCTCAAATTCTTACAATGGTTTTACTAGAGATTGATGTTAATAAATAGGCTAATGATAGCACAAGGCAATGCTGCTTCCCTATCATTTGCCAGTTTGAAATGAGTTATTTACAAGAGTCAGATACCAGAAATTGACAAGATTTCTATGTGGCAATTCTTTCTTTTATTCGTATCACCAGCCCTATGTAGGTTATTTAAATTACTTTACTAATTAAAAATGGTAATGAAAAATAAATCAAAGTACAAGGCACTTGTAAAAACAAAGGGGAAAAGAGTCATTTCAAATTCAGTGTTGTTTTATTAGATGCCATAATAATTATAAAAAACAATTAACATTTTTTGAAGGATTTACAATAACTCTATCTTATCTTCCCTAATACATCATTTCCCTTACATTCCCAACCTATGAAAAAAATTCATTTTTTCCTTAATGGATTTGAGGACATGTTGAAGGCACTGAGAATTCCAAGGTGAACATTTCTATCATCTCTGAACTTAAGGGAGGGAAATAGAAGGAAATATAAATTAAAATTTTCAAAATAATATTCATTTAACAGATGGAATTGATTACATAATATATTTCAAGCACTATGCTTGGCCTTTGTACTTGATAGAGAATAAAGGTAGATATGTATTTAAAAAAAAACATTTTATTTATTTGAGAAAGAGAGAGGATGCACAAGTGTGGGGGTGGGTGGCCAGTTAAGGGCAGAGGGAGAGGGAGAAGCAGAGTTCCCGCTGAGCAAGGAGCTTGACATTGGACTCCAGACTCTGTGCTCAGAGCCTGCTTGAGGATTCTCTCCTTCTGCCCCACCCTCCTCTCTCTAATAAATAAATGAATATTTTTAAAAAAGAAAAGAAAAGCAGTCCAGGTGGAAAACGATGGTATATTAAAATATTGGATGGGAAGGAGATGGAAGGAAGTGAATGAATTAAGAGATATTTGTGATATAAATATCATAAGATTGGAGCTGGATTAAAACACAGAAGGACCAAGAGAGGGAGAAATCAAAGTTAATTTTCAAAAAACAAATAAATCCTTAAATAATGAAATTTGATGACCTTTTGGGTTGGTGAGCACATCCAAGTGCTGGGAAGATGGCATACTCCAGTTCCAAAGAGATAGAGGCTCCTGTACTCAGGACCATCATTGATGCTTCTTGAACTCACCCTATGCTCCTTTTCATCTGGCAGTCCTTCCACATCTTTTATAATAAAGTTGGTAAACATGAAAAGAAGACTTAACTTTCAAGATTCTGACTTGTGAAATGAAACGAACAGTGGCTGTCTTCATTAAGATAAAAACAATTGGATGGAGGCCATGTTTGGGAGATTGAAAAAGAAAAGGGAGGCTATTAACTACTTTTCGACTTGTTTGGTTTGTGATACTTTTGAAATACACAAGTGGAAATGTCAAGAAGGTGGTTGATTATCTCATAAATTAGACCTGGAGAAATTTGTCGAATAGCATAAAGCATACAAGAAATTACTGTAAAATTTAGAGGGAGTCTAGGACAGAATTTTGGGTATGTCCAATATCTAAGGGCCACATACAAAGTATAAACCTGTAAGGGAGGTCAAGAATTTCTTGCCAAAAAGACATTAGAAGAGCAAAAACAGGGGATCCCTGGGTGGCTCAGTGGTTTGGCCCCTGCCTTTGGCCCAGGGCGTGATCCTGGAGTCCTGAGATTGAGTCCCACATCGGGCTCCCTGCATGAAGCCTTGTTCTCCTTCTGCCTCTGTCTCTGCCTCTCTCTGTGTCTCTCATGAATAAATAAATAAAATCTTAAAAAAAAGAAGAGCAAGAAGACTATGCTGTCATAGTCATCGAAGCCTATGGAAAGGGGATCTTTCAAGATAAAGGAATGTTGAAAAATACTGAATAGTTTTCAGAGGCCAAATTATATGATAACTAAATATATAGGTGAACTTAGTGACTGAAGTGTTTTCAATGGAATAGCACATTTCACTGATGATAAGAATGATCAAGGTAAGAGGGAAAGCTGAATTCAAAGGAGATAAAGAATTTAGCTCATAGTATAGGGTTCCTGAGACCAGATAGATCAAAGATGCAGGTACAGATTGACCATACAGAGGTCAAAGACAGATCCTCCGTTTTACAAAAAGCAAGAAGTTGGATGTGTAGATATGTTGTTTTTATTCGGTAGCAGGAAATTTAGAGCACGGTAATCAAATAATATCTAATTTCTCTGACACATATGTGTTAAGTTATCTTTGGGGAGGAAGTGGAAGAAGTTGAAGAATATTTGTTTGGAAGGGAGCAGGGAGATTCACAGGTTTGAATTGGATGAAGAATATTTTACATTGCAGAGCATGGAAAATGAATGAATGAATGAATGAATGCGAAGAATGTAGTAATGAGAAGAGGTTGACCAAAAGATTATGAAAGCATAGTTAAGGGACACAGTTAACTCAGCTAAAAATTAGTGAAAGTCTCATAAAAATGATCTATGAGCTGAGTCTAGAAAGACAGATAGGAGATTATCAGGGAGGGGAGAAACATTATTAGCAAAAGAAGCCTCATTCAGAGAAGCAGGCACAAGTGTACCTCCAAGAATTTCAGTGTGGCTTGAGTCAGCTGTGTGCCAGAGTGGTTCTGTCAAGCTTCCACCTAAGGCATGCCACTGCTCTGTGGCTCTGTTTCAGGCACTCTGACGGTAGTGGCTGTTTTCTCCTCCACCAAAAATATCCCAGCAAAGACCCAAATCAGTGAGAAAAATGTAGTTACCTCGCTTTTCTTGGAGGGTGAGTTAACTTAACCCTTGTTCCAAAAGACGAATGAAGTCAGTTACTCTTTCAGACCAGTTGATAAACTGTCTTTCTCATGGTTGTTCATGAAAATCAGCTCAAAGTGAAAATAAAATATATGAATTCTTTTCTATCACTTTTTGTTGTTCTCATTTTTACCACCATGAGTATAGCAAGTGATGACTTCTGAGGAGGTAAAAAAAAAAAAAAAAAAGCAATCTATTTTAGTACTGCAATTAATGACATTAGACAATTGATATTAATTACTAAAGTGAATTATACTAATAATAAGCTAATATTCTCATATTTAATATCCAGTGAAAGGATTAATGGCTATGGTTTCATTCATTTTGTGCTATTAAGCTTAATGTTTTTATGTCAATTTTTATTAGTGTGTTTATTATTCTAAGGAGTTCTAATACATCAGCAATGTGTTTATGAGTACGTTCTAGAGCATATACTTTCTGATGATTTGAATAAATGATTTTGAAAACATACTTCAGTGCTATCATTATTCACAGCATAAGTGCTTTGCTGTGTTCCATATTTACAGATATGTATCATGTTGACACTATGTGTGTTCAAACACTGAATTGCATAATGATACAAAATCTGAAATGGCATTAATACTCTATCAAACTTTTGATGCAAGACTAATAATGAAACAAGGTTTTTCTATGTTAGCAGCTATACTATTTAAGATTGCTAAAACCATATAATTCCTAGCTACTTAAGAGATCATTTTTGTCCTCTTTTAATTTTCTAAGGTACTTGATTTTGCTGCCAAATTTTGTTCTTTCAATATGTTAGCATATACCTTATTTAAGCGCATCTTTTATAGAGTGCATGCTATTATCTAAATACATATGTTGTTTTTACTTGGTTTTTGTCTCTTTCCTTGTTTGGTACTCTGTGTTAACCAGACACAAAAAAGCCTGGCTCAAAGTACTTCATGAATACATATGGTTAAATGTAATTTGTCATTGTCTTTTAATTATCTTAAGACAGATTTCAAATTTTTCATTTTAAATTATTTTATGTTGTCTTCTTCCCAGCACTGCATTTTAGACAAGTTCTCTTCAAAATATTTTCCCATAAGAGTAAAAAAAACACAATTTTTAAATAATAAGCAAAAGCAAATGTGATTGTTATGTATATGATCTGGAACATTTGGCCATACCTAAAGAACTACCTAAAATTGGCTTAAATCATAAGAACACTCATTGTTTACTTAATTTCCAAAGTCTATGGCCGAGTTGTTGAGTCTGTGAGAGAAACAATCAATTTCCCAGAATGCCCCATCCCTCACTAGGTATGAGTATGTGAGTGGCGCCCTACTCATGGTTGCAACATGGTTGCTGCAGCTCGTAGTATCTTTCCCTCTTGTCTCTCTCAAGGGGAGCAGCAGCAAGCAGGAAGAAAGAAGAAAGAAAAATTGAAAGAAAGAAAAGAGAGAAGAGATTTTTCTTTGTGTAGTTTTGGAATGAGTTAGTATAATAAGAATAAATTTAATTTTTATGATATTTATTCATGGAGTACCCATGATGTACTTCAAAATATTGTTCCCTGGTTTCTTACTAATCAATTAGTTTCATTCCATTTCATATACTTCAGTTCATTCTTCTCTCCTTTCTCTCTCTCTCTCAGAATTATTTCATGCTTTTCTCAAATTTCATGCTTCTAAAAGTCAAAACCCAATCCAATAATTTTTCATATATCAAGAAGTCAGCAGTTATTTTCTGTAGCCACAGACACAAAAATAAAAACTTTGCTCATGCTACGGTGAAATGGTGAATTTTAGAAGATATTTGAGCTCAAATGAATTTTTACCTTTTAATTCCCTCCTTCTGGAATGTCAGCTTCTCCACAGGAAAGTTTTCCTTGGTCTTTTTAAAGCGCCAGATGTTGGGGATGCCTGGGTGGCTCAGTGGCTGAGCATCTCCTAAAGTTCTGGGATCGAGTCCCACATTGGGCTTCCTGCATGGAGCCTGCTTCTCCCTCTGCCTATGTCTATGCCTCTCTCTCTCTGTGTCTCTCATGAATAAATAAATAAAATCTTAAAAAATAAAAATGCCAGACATTTTCTAATTTACAAAAAAACAAAGTTTAATTGCTTCTTTACACTACTTTCTTAAGGTAACTTCTTTTTTTTTAAATTTCTAATTTCCCAGTGATCTCTTTTTCTTTAATATTTCTTTCATTATCTATTTCTACTGCCTCTGATAAAATGTCTAACTTTATCTTATAGTTCTGTCTGTGGTCATCTCTGATTGCTCCCAGACATGAATGCCTCAATCATTTTTTGATTTAATAGCTTTCTCACTCATTCATATAACATTTACTGTATATAAAGCACTTGCCAATTGCTGAGCTATGGTAATATGTGATATGCAGTGCATTGTTTTCTACCAATTACTATACTTTTTAAATATATACGCTCCCAGGGATCCCTGGGTGGCGAAGCGGTTTGGCGCCTGCCCTTGGCCCAGGGCGTGATCCTGGAGACCCCGGATCGAATCCCACGTCGGGCTCCCAGTGCATGGAGCCTGCTTCTCCCTCTGCCTGTGTCTCTGCCTCTCTCTCTCTCTGTATGGCTATCATGAAAATTAAAAATAAATAAATATATACACTTCCAGTTTACCCTTTTTTTGGTATCTCTATTCTTGTAGTACTGTTAGTGCCATATTTCTTTCATTTGAGATTTGTTTGTATTTTTCAATTTCTACTTGACTGAAGTAGTCTTTAATTTATCTATGAATTTTATTTTATGTCATCTAAATATAATGTGAACAAAATATGTACAGCTTTTTTGTCCTCTGTAATACATACAGTACTATTATTTAAGTAGATTTTATTTTCTAGTTTACGTGTAGAAAAACTAATTTTTGTAACACTGTCAAGTGTCAAGCTTCAGATAACACTGTGAGTTTAGGTCAAAATTGGGTAGTATTTTAATTAATGGAAAATGGATTTGGCCCACAAAAATCTAAATTTATGTTTATATATGTTGTATTTCAGTCTTTAATTGGAATATTTCCAAGATAGATTATTCTATATTATAGCATTAAACATATATTTCCATCTTGCAAACTGTTACAAGTAATTTAACAAAATATGTGAGATCCAACAGACTTACTTGAGTTTAAAGCTTAACAGGGTTAAACTGATAGTTTTACATTTTATAATTGTTATTCAATACATCATGTCAATAGGGTTCAGTAAATACATCCATACAAACATAAATGCACACACACATGCACATATATAATGTTAATATAACATTTTCTTGAAACACATCCAGTGCTTCACAGTCTGTTAGGCTTAAATTTAGAAACTAATCATATAAAATTAAATGAATGATTTGGTCTTTAACTTGAATATCATACTTTACTAATTAGTACCTCCAAACCAAGAAGAGTATGGTACATATTTTAGCATTTCACTTTAACTTACTTTGTAATGGAGATAGTTGGGAAAAAATCTTGACAATCAGAATCAATTTAAACCTTTCACTTGTTCATTGGCTGAGTTTTGTAGGATACAGACATCAAGGGTGGTACCAAAGGGATGGCAATAAATGAAATAAAAAAAAAAGATCAAGCCAAGTTCCTCTCTGTATCAGAGTAAAATCTGATTGATTATAAGAGATTCTCTTATCAAACACAGAAATATCATTTTTCAAATTTTCCATTTTTTATAATCTTACAGAGCACATTAATGGTAAGGGATAGGCATGATTACTGGTGATCCTGCAGAAGAGCAGAATAAATAAAACAGCACAGCAACTTATACAGATAATGATAGATGCTTGATATATCTCATATGAGTGATGCATCACTCAAGTTGTAGTATTAGTCAAACATTTTTCTTTAGTAATACACTAACAAAATTACTTAAAATATTTTTAAAACCAATTCTTCAAACTCGACCTATCTTTTCCTCAATAGTTTATTTCTTTGTCTTCTATGACTTCCTGGCACTGGATTTTCATGGGGTTGCCAAATTCCCACATTTCCCTAACTTTAAATATGAGAGGATGTTTGGTGATCCCATCCCACATTTCCCATAAGATCCTGGGCTCTATATGGAAAAAAAAAAAAAAATCCATCATTTCTCTAAAATGGCTTTGCATTCCAAAGGAATAGCAACTTTTGTGAAAGTGACCAATGTCTCAAGAGTTCTTACACTGTTTACCTGCCATATATAAATAAAAAAAGCCATTCTAATCCTACCATATAGCCAGAGAAGACAGTTCTTAGTTTACCAGCTGCTAGATTTTCATTACTTATGTGACAAATGGGAAGGAAGAATATATGCAAATTGTTCTTAAAAATTATGCTTTAATGGTGTCCATAACCCAAACTGATTTATGAGACAAAATACTCCTTATCTCATACATCTAGGAGAATGGAAGAATCTGAAGGAAGACGCGTGGTAGATTCATCCTGATTCTTACTCTGGCATTCTTGAATTTTCTTGACCTAGACTTGAATTGTCAATGTTTTTGCCACATAGAGCCTACGTTAGCCCATTTTCTGGCTCTTGAAATGAACAGAACATTAAAGTGGAAATCTTTATTAATATTAAATAAACATTAATTTAATATTAATTAATTTATGTTAGTTAATATAAATTTGATACAAATGTTTATATTAAATCAGAAGATTCTGAAAAATCTCTGGATAGATGGCTAGTCTATTTGGAGGGCTGCAGAATATGCGTGTGCATGTGATGCCCTGCCCAGAAGCACCTGGTAGGACTCAAGAAGGGACTTTATGTCAGCCCACGCTCATGTAATTGCTCAAAGCTCTGTATAGGTTTGCACTTAGCCTGAAAGCACAGGTACCCTTTCATAATTTGGTTTCCTATGGAGGAAACTTTTTTTTTTTTTAATTAGTCTACTTGAAAAGGGACATATTTTTAATAATTTGTATAAGACCCCTTATGTGTAAATAGAAACTTGATTGGTGTCTTTGGTGATGACAGTAACGATCTGATAATAACTTTTGGCTAAATTATTCATCTATGATTTAGAAATGTGCCCCTCCCTCAAATATCTCTAATCAGTTGTATCTGAGACTTGAAAAATTTCCATGAACCATTTATCAAATAAGAAAGAATAAAACCGATTAAAGTGTTAGAGTATTAGCCATACTTTGACAAGGCCAAGATGAAATGTATAACTAAGATACTCACTGAGTCCACTTAGAGTTTTCTTGTATAAAATTGCTCATTGAGGAGAAGAAAAAAAAAAAAAAAAGCAAAGCATTCCTGAGAGTTTATTCATTCCTCCATCTTCCATCTTCAATTTGCCTGTTGAGACAATACTTACACTTCTCCTAGTTGGGCAACACATCCACTCTTGCTGCCAAAAAGACAGAACATCTGAAATCTGTTTTTAAGCAGTGTCAGTTTTTCAAAGTAATAGGCACAACAAGAAGAAAAGAAACATCTGCTATCTGCAGATTTTTTTTTTCCTTCCTCCCAACATCAATCTAGCAAGTCTTTGGCAAGCAGCTCTTTGCACTCTAAGTCACAGAAATGTCAAAGGAGAGTGGAAATGAGAGTGGATACCTCTGTTGAAATGTCACTTTGAAAGTAAATAAAATCAATTGGAAAAAAGGCCATCTGAAAACAAGAAAGTTATGGTCAGGAGATGAGTTGCAGTGTATTCACAGACAGTTGAAGTAGCCATATACAGAAATGACATTTTTTTTTCCTAAAGCTTGCTGTCTAGGTATTGATTGTTTGAAATAGTAAAACACAATAAATGTAAATACAAATTTAAAATT
Organism: Canis lupus familiaris; assembly: GCF_011100685.1. NCBI lineage: Eukaryota > Metazoa > Chordata > Mammalia > Carnivora > Canidae > Canis > Canis lupus. Next base: position 21,251,237 of record NC_049243.1, read on the forward strand.
TAGTGTCACGCATTGCCTTGAAGTTAATTGATTAATTAAAACTACTCTCTATTGAGACTAAGCTAGTATTTTAAATGAAAACATTCATTACATGGGAAAATCCTAAGGCTTTTCTATTTATAAAATTGCATTCAGAAATAATAGTGATAAGTGTCAGAGGATTTCACTATGCAGTAAGGTGAAAGCCTGCAGATTCATAATCTCCTGGTTTAATTTTTTACTTTATCACTTAGCTGTGTGACCGTGAGCAAGTTCCTTAAACACCTAGTGACCAAATTCCTAATCTGTACATTTTTATAACAATAGTACCTAACTGGATTTCTGTGAGTATTAAAAGCAAAGTACTTAGAATTGTACCCAGCATGCATGCAATAATAATAATAAGGTGTGCTTATTATCATTATTAATTAAATAATCCCTAAAGCTTCAATACCATTCCTTCTATCATAAACCTACGCATAAAGAAGCATGTTTTCTAATTTTCATTTACTGCATGGTTGTTATGATCAAAGGTGTTTAATCCTAAGCAACCAAGGGTGTTGTGTAGACATGCTTCTTATAGAACTATCAGCAGACCTGTTAAAATGGAAAGGATTTAAGAGTACAGCCCCAAAATTAGTTAGGGAAGCTATTGTGTAGTCTCTAAGGAACTAGTAGTAGCAAAATTATGGTGATCATAATTGAAAGAAGAAATGATCAATCATCACTGGATGTCATTTTTTGGCTGAACTGGTGTAGTACCTATAATAATCTAGAGCCAGTATAGAAATACTTCTCCAGAAATCTAACAGAACCTCCACAGCATCTGCATATTTGTTTTCCAGATTCTTTTACAATACTCTTACCTAACCCTTTCAATCTGTCAGTGGCATTGTGAAGATTTGTTCCCACTGAGGTAAGAAGTCAAGAAACAACCACTTCGGTTGATTTGTTTGGGAGTCTAGGAGCAAATTTACAGAGAACTTCAGTTAAAAACTTCAATATGGGCTTTTTATTTGTTAACTTAACTTTTTGTTTTCTATATCTTCTTCCTCCCACTAGGCACTTTTTGTCAGTTCTGAAAGATGGTCACTGGTGTAGACTGTATAAGGATGGTGAATGTCTATGAAGTTCCTCTCCTCCTTCGCTCCTCCTGGTCATCTCCATCCTCAGTATTCAAATAGATATTCATGGACATTGTAACTTGGGAAATACATATCTGTTCTTCAGCAGAATCATCTTTAAGCTTTCCTTTGTTAATATTGTATAATATGAGATTCCGAGAGAAATGGGAAACTTTAGAGTGACATTCCTCAAGCTACTATAAATCAGCCTAGAGACAGTGTTCTATACAAGGTTTCTGAATTACAAATGATCCATACTTATGATGGATAATGATCCTCCAGAATTAATCCTCTCAGGACAAATTTTGTGGAGGTCTTTGAGACGAGTCATCTTACAGTCAAGCAAATAAGTCAAATAGAGTTATTTGTGAAGTTTTATCAGTTGGGGCTTTACTCCTGTGTTTTTCTGGAACCTGGAGAAGAGTGACACAGTAACTAGCTTCTGTCAACCCCTGTGGATCTTAGGCTGTAGAGCCCTGTCACTTATGCTGGGCATCGTGTATGCCTATGACCTTTTTCCAAGGAGCATGGAAAGGAAGAAATATAGACGCATGTCTTAAATGATAAAGAATTTTTGAGCCCCTCCATAATATCAATATTTTTTTCAAACACTTCCCCACAATATATTTCTGAGTACCATATTTGGAAACCAATCTTAAACAACTGATTGCTTTTGCAATGTAATATCTTAAGGTGATAAATTGCCATCAGATGGACTATAATTTTCAATTTTTAAAAGTTTTTTTAATCAAAAGGTTTCAGTCTATATTTCTCTTTGTCTTTTACTCTTATCCACATACACAGTATTTCCCATTTGCATATAGGATGGGCTAGCAATAACAGAGTGCCCCCAACAAGGCAACTTCTGCAGGTTTGATAAAATGCTGCAGGGAAGTTCCATTTACTGAGTGTTTAATATCTGATTTAGGAGTTCATGTGCAGGAACAGTACTGTCTTTTTTGGGGAGACTTAAAGTCTCCTGTTTAGGATGATTTTTTTTCTTTTCAGCTGCAAAACATTTTATCCTGAAAGAAAGACTGTCCTATATGATAGATCTAGATAATCTTGTGTGTTAACATGCTGCTTTTTTCAGGAAGCTTGATAATTAAGAAGAGAAGGAAAAAGAAAATGAAACTCAAGATGTCTTACTGAATAATATCTTTTAGATAAGCAACTCTTTGGATGGATCGTTTCTATTAATTTTCTGCTTTTTCAGTCACACTCATTGAGAATGTTCAATTCATTGATTCGATAGTCTTTCCTTTGTGATCAATCATGTCCTAAATCATTATTAAAATTATAATAGTGAAAATATAATGTTTTTATCATAGTACTTCACATATTATAATTTTTTCTAATGAAATTTTATAGTAACACTAGTAACCTCTAGGCATATCAGATTACTTACCACTTTATAAACATGCCTTGTAATTTTTATGCCTCTTTGCACAGATTCCTTGACCTAAATTGCTCTTAGCCATTTTTCCATTTTTGAAATCTTATTCATTCTTCAAAGCCCCATTCAAACATAATTGTTTATATAAAGAGCTTTTCTTGATGCCCTTAATCAAATATATTTCCCTCCTCTGTGTTTCCATAATGTTTATTGTACATTAAGTACAGTATTTGGTCTAGTTTGCCTTGTATTTTTAATATCTGAGGAATATACTAAAGCAATTCTTAATATATTTTAGTAAATTTTTATGATGAAGTTAGTATAGTAAGATTTAAAAGAACATTTCAAATCACAAGGAGGAAATCAGATAGCTCCATAATTACCTGCTAGAAAAAACATTAGGATATCTAAGCAAAATATATATCAATAAAAACTCAGAGCTGGATATGATATGGCACAGTGTTGATCACCATTGGTCTGATTTTTACAAATCTGTTTTTGTGAGTAAAATGAGAGCTGACATCATTTCCGAAGCACTCATGAGAGAAACTTACGCCAATATATTACAAATATTCCAGTCCCATTGATGAGGAAGCTTCTGTGGTAAAATGAATGTATTTGCTATTATAGATATTAAAATTTCAATTTGTCCCATGCAGTTTTGAGATTTCATGTTCATCAAGAAACCTTTTCATTGTGACTTGCCTTCCTGCAAAGGTTTCATAAAGAGAAAATACATTCATCATGTCCCTATTGAGTCTTGTGGTCTGTGTGGCAAGAATGTTTTATTGCACCGAAATACATTAACATTCTGCTTGAACATCAGATTCATGAATTTGGTTAATAATATATGTATGGATCTACACAAGGCTGAAAAGAGGTGCATGCATCACAGCAAACTTATTTGCGATTCTTCTTGGAGGTAAGCTGATAGGATTTAAAACAGGCAGAAGAGTTGTGATGTTGATGTGTGAGAATTCAAGATTATTATAAATGTATATATATATGTTTTATATTTATATAAATATATATAATTGTATAATTCATTTTATATTTCTTCCTTATAATGTTTTTAGCACATTGGAACAGGTTCTATGCCTTATATGCTTGTTAACCAGTGCCTAATAACAAATTTTGGTCTACAATCCTCCAGTAAATATTTACTAAATTGATTCCGTGAGTCTGGCATGCTCTGTTATTGGCATTTTTAACCCAGTCTTTGATGGTTTAGCCGTTCACTCATTCATTCCAGATGTGTTTGTATGCCTTCCATGTACCAAGTAGGCATTTATATGTGGTTAATTTCTAAATATCCCTATAACTCCTCAGAAGCAGAGCAATTTATCTAATGATCTATCTACAATATTTAGTTTTATTGGATGAATCAGAGACTGCTTTTCCCACAATATCCTTCTTTACTTTTTAGTAATAAAAAGACTAAATTATATCAGCATAAATGGCTACACAACTAAAGACTAACTAAAGACTACATTTCTCAGGCTTGATTTCAGCAAAATTGAGCCATGTGACCACACCTAGGTTAAAAAGATCGAACAGGAAATGGTGAGTTCAATTTCTATTCCATACCATTAGAGGCCAGGAGTATGCATCCAAAGTCTCTTCTATCCCTTCTTACGGCTGAAATAGCGATTTGAGAAATAGAACTTCTGTCCCTTTTTGACATGAAATGGAAGCAGTGTGTTGAGGGCCTCAGATTAATAAGGCAGAAGGATCTTGGGTAACTAATATCATGGAGCCACTGTCATTTCAGGACTCAGCTATTAATTGAAAGAGAAACTAAACTTTAACATTTATTAGCTACTGCTCTTTGGCCTTTGTAATAGCAGCGTATCCAGGATACTAATAACTACAACTGGATTTCATTTGGACTTTATAATAGTGTTTTGAAAAATGTTCAGCTTTCCCCGTGTGCCCTGGTATTGCAAATATAGACTGAGAAGCCAAAACAAAACAAATAAACAACAACAAAAAAAATGGTATATTGATGGGCAGAGACATGGAAGAGCTGAACAACTCTATCTCTTTATACATATCCCTCTCTCAGCCTGCTTTCCTTGTCTCCTGTTTCTACATACCACAGCTCAGGGTGCCAGTCTTTTTGTCCTTATGTCTCCAGTGCAGAGCTGGAATCTTAGGCAGAGACAAGTGAACTTTTCTGAAAATTATGTTCTGAAGATGCAATCAACATTATAGAATAAAACAAAAGTTTGAAGAAACGTGTGGATTTAATGAATTGGTATATAGGTTGTCTTCTAAGAAATTTTTTTTTTTAATTTTTATTTGTTTTTCCCCTTAGAAATAAAACCATTCCCCTTTCCCTATGCATTCCTTAGTGCTCCTTCCAAAAAAACTTACAAATGTTTGCCAATTTCAGTTGTGGAAACTCACCTTAGCTACTTTTTTTTTTTTTTTTTAAGATTTTATTTATTTATTCATGCAAGACAGAGAGGCAGAGACACAGGCAGAGGGAGAAGCAGGCTCCCTGCATGGAGCCCGATGTAGGACTTGATCCCAGAACTCCAGGATCACCATCTGAGCCAAAGACAGATGCTCAACCGCTGAGCCACCCAGGTGTCTCTCACCTTAGCTACCTTGATTTATCTAGCGCTTTAATAAATATTGCATGGTTTTTGCCTATCAAGTAACCTATATCCATTCCTCTAGAAAAAGCATTTTTTACTTTTTATTTTTTTTAGTGTCAAACTAAATATCTTCCTGACTCTCGAGATCCTTACTTCACCATCATAGCCATTTTTACTAGTCTCAAGTTGACTAGTCAGAATTCTAAATCTGTGACACTTTGTCACAGTGATTTGTTCAATGTTGGATGTGTGGTGTCAGAAAGAAAAATCAGAGGATCAGGTTATTATCACCAGACAAGGTCAGTTAAAGTTAAAGATAGTTATGGTCCTGACAATGATAGTTTTCTATCTCTAATGAATAGTCACAAGTATTTGTGAAATAATATATATCACAAGTCATAAAGAAAAAACCTACTAAAAGTACAGAAAAATACATATGTGGTATATACTGTAATTAACCCCCTCTCGGGAAATGAAGATCAAGTGGGTAAAAAATAAGGGAGCCGGCTTATGAATTGTATTAAATGTGCCACCTTGGTGGAGATGTTGAAAATGGGGGAAGCTTATGCATGTGCAGGGACAGGGGGGTATATGGAAAATCTTTGTACTTTCCCCTCAGTTTTGCTGTGAACTAAAAACTGCTCATAAAATAAAGTGTTAATTTAAAAACACACACATAGTCATTCACCTTTCTCCACCAACCTAAATATTTCAAAAACATGTATCTCCATACAGTTTTCTTTCTCAAAAACCTAGCCAAAAACTTAGATGTGCATGGGGAAAATGGGTAAAAGAGAAAAATAGAATTTGGAGATGCTGAAATTGTAGCATGAAGTATTTATATATATATATACACACATATATATATTTTTTGATTTTGTACCAGCTTACTCATTACATGTAATGGTTTGTAAGTAAAACAATTCAACCTCTTATGAACTGAGGGAGTCAGTTTTGTTTGTGCTCCAAGAAATAAATAAGATATTGTTCTCAAAAAAAGTGAGTTTATGAAAATCCAGAATATAATTAAGAAGGTGAAACTACTAAACATGTATTAAAAGCAGTTCCCTGTAGAGCCTATAGCCATGGATAATTTATAAAATTAAAATTACAGTTTAGGTCATTAAAAAGTCAATAATTGATAAAGTAGAAGTATAAATGCCTTTTGAAATAAATCTATCTTCTTTAATGAAACCAAAAAATAATTTTAAAAAATAGGTGTTGCAAACAAAGGACATTTATTTTAAAGGTCAAAAAGGGAAAAAGAAGCCTAGGAATGCCTGGGTGGCTCAGTGGTTGAGTAGTCTGCCTTTGGCTTGGGGCATGGTCCTTGTCCAGGGATTGAGTCCCACATTGGGCTCCCTCTGAGGAGCCTACTTCTCTCTCTGTCTATGTCTATCTCTCTCTCATGAATGAATAAATAAAATCTTAAAAAAAACAGAAACAAATATTTGTGTTGACTTTCATTTACATAAACATGGTGTAGTAGATGGCTTAATATCATACAAAAACATCTCTTTATGTAACAATGAGCTATCAAAAAATATAAAGTCTCCTCAGACAAAAATTACATGAAGACAAGAACTCAGAGTGGTAATAAAGCACTAAAGTCACTTTTGACTTGAGATTTCTCAGACTTAGTGAACATAATCATTTAAAGCTTATGGAACAAAGATGGCTCAACATAGACTAGGAGATAACATCTCAAATATCCACGTCCTCAATTTAAGAGCAACCTAATAATAAAAGTAATGTTATCACCTCCAACCAGTACCTACAAATAAAATACAATGTGATAATTTGCAATAAGGAGTTAGATTTCATAGGGGTATTTCCCAAATTTGCTGTGACTGAGTGATCAGAGAAACCTTAATCCCAGAATGTTGTCCAAAGCATCAAAATATTATTTCTCCTGTGTGCCTTACAGAAGTAAAAGTAAATCCTTCTTGGAGTAATCCATCTTCATCCTACATCTTGTATATTTTCACAGTTAAAATTTTCTAGAAAATAAACTATACATGGCAAGTAAATAAATATCTCTAAACATGCATACATAAATAAGGTAACATGAATTAGAATGAACAAAAAACAATGAACAGCAAAAGTAGAGCCACAAAAATTCCAGATATTGGAAAAAAATCAGTAGGTTATATGACTAGGACAATAAGTATTTTGATAAATAAAAGACAGATGTAAAATATCAGTAGATAGCAAGCAAGCTTAAAAAAAGAGAACTTTAGAAACAAAAAATATAATTACTAAAATTAAAAACTCATATTAAGACAACGTGGAACTAAAGACACTAGAAACAAAGAGCACATTTTGCATGACTAATTTAAATAAACTTATTATTTTTTTAATTTAAATAAATTTAAAATCAGACAAAACAATTGTATAATACTAGGAGTCAGGATATCAGTTACTACCCTTGGAAAGGTTCGATCTAATATATGTAAGGAGTGGCTAAAGAGGAATGTCTAAGGTGCTTATTCTAATTCTGGTTACATGGGTGTGTTGTTTGTATATTTGTTGAGCTCTATACTTAAGACTTTTGTACTTTTCTGTGTTTAGATTATGTATAAGTAAAGAGTTATTTTTTGTGCATGTAAAAAAAATACACTAGTCAAAATAGGCCAATTTCTCAAGCCACTGATGCTTAATAGCTGGGAGAAAAAATAGCTTGCAAAATCACCTATGAATAGACATAAAAAGCGATTCTTAGGTAGCTGGTTATATATTTACTTTCTAAAATGCCTATTAATTATGAAAAAAATGTATAAAGATACAATAGTCTAATAAATCATCATTTATCTATTACCCAGTTTAACAATAAACTCATATTCAATTTGATTTCACTTATATTCTTACTCATTAATCTCCAAAAAGTTAATTTGGAAAAGTTACTGACTGAAAATTTCCAGAACTGATAAAGACACCAACCTACATATTCAAGAAGTATAACTAATCTCCAAAAGGATAAAGTAGAATAAATCTACATCCAAAAACAACTTAAAGAAAAAAACACAAAAATAGAAAATACAAAATAAGATGGTCTAAATAGTACATATCAATAATTAAAACAAGGGTAAATTAATAAATCCTGAAATAACTTGAGATTGGATGAAAGAATAAAGCCTAGGTATATACTATTTTCTGAAGAAAAAAATCAAACATAATAATGTAGTGCAGTTAAACAATAAAGGAATAAAGTAATATAAATAAAGCTAATAACAATAACAAAAGTTGTCATAGTAATATTAATACCAAGCAAAAATGGTTCTAAACCAAAAAAAAAGAAAGAAAGAAAGATAGCAGATAGCATTACTTTATAATGATAAAAATTTCAATTCATTATGAAACAAAACAAATTTAATTTACATAGAAACACAGCATAGCTTCAAAATTTATAGAAATTACAAAAAAAACAAACAATATCATTTCAATGGGAGATTTTAAAACACGTACTTAAGGAATTTGTAGAACTGTCAAGGATTTAGTAAAATATATAGAAAATTTAATCGAGAAAACGTTAAAGGTGATCTAAATGTTCCATAGAACATCTGAATCCTACAGCTAAAGAATACACTTTCTTTTCAAATGTACATTCAATATTCATTTGTTGGAAGCATGCCTTGATGAGTTTCGAAAGTTTGGAAAGTCATTATATAGAATGTGAATAAGTTAGAAAGTAAAAATAATATAATGCCCAGAAAGAATCTTAAAAGGTAAGAAAATAAATTTGAAGTCTTGTGAATCAAAATTGCAATACTAATGGAAATTGGCAAATATTTACAAATTGAAATTTATAGTCTCAAAAGTTGTTAGCTGGCTCCATTATATAACTTAGAGGGACACTTGTGACAAACCACATGTTGACAAGCCATGGCTATGGGCCAAATCTAGCCTGTTGCTCATTTATACAACTGTTGAAATAAAAAAAAAAAAATGTATACTTTTAAAGGGTTGTGAAAAAACACAGATATTTAGCAGAATCCATATGTGTCCTTATTGAAATATTCACTGTATTTTCATTTATAAGAAAAATTTTGTTGACCCCTGGCTTAATTGCTTATATAGAAAGAAAAGTAATGAGCTTAGTAGATATACTTCCTAAGAAATTGATAAAAGACCAGTAAGACAAACCTAAACAAATTAGAGAAAAATAGTCAAGATAAGAGTAGAAAGTAATAAAATAGAAATCAAACATATGGTTGCTATCAACAAAGCCAAAGTTGTTTCCTTGAAAAGTCTAATAAAACTGAAGAGCTTCTGGTGAGATGGATCAAGAAAAATGAGAGTAGGCACACATAAACAATGCTAGAAATGAAATCGGAAATGCCACTCAGATTCTTCAGACCTGAAAAAGTTATTAAAAGAATAGAATGAGCAGAAAAGATATAACTAGAGGCCTCGGAATGTTAAAAGATAATAAGAGAATACCATGAAAAAAATTATGCTATTAACTTAAGACACTCATGATACTAGATATAGAAATTCCAAATAAAATATAATCAAATAAAATCCAGCCATGCATGCAGAAAATAATATATCATAACTAGTTGAGTTTTTTCCAGAAATGCAGGTTGATTGGCTAAACACTGGAAAATCACTGAATGGATTAAAGAAGAAATACATAATTGTATAAATACATGCTGAGGAAAACGCTTAGAATATATATATATATATATATAATATATATATATAAATGTGTATATATATTATTTTTAAAAAGATTTTTATTAAAGTATAGGTAAAAGGGAATTGTTTTTTCCAGAAAATATCTTAAGACTATGTACAAAAAAGTCATATATCATATACTGAAGTTAATTATGCTTAACATCAGAAGTAAGCCAAAACAGACTTATGACATTATCACATTATTACAATTAGTACCATTATCTAAACTTCTATTCATCATGTCATTTTTCTTCCATTCATTCTATTTATTTTCCAGAAGAACTTCGGGTTTTTTTCCTTGTTTATCCAGACTTTCTTGATCACTAATCATATATACATCCTACTTCTAGCAAACTATCAAAAGTACCTTGTGTGCTCAGCCTTTCATTTCTTGACTAGTCACTTAACTTGTCCCAAGTATGCAACTGGCCTAATGTTAAAAGCAATTGCACTTTATCTTACACAACCACTCTGTATGGTAGTCACAGGTCCAGGTTCTATCTGACCTGTGCATTTACAATCTCTTGGTCATTCCGTATTTAACCAATTACACAAAACTTTAATTATTAGCAAAACACATAAAGATTAGTAATAATCTGGATGACAAGCTAACTTGGTCATTCACCAAATATTTATCAGAGCTTACCATACACACATGGTATTCTGCTGAAGAAATAAATTGAAGGATTCTTTTTTAAAGTCCCTACTCTCAAAAAGTTCAAGTATTTAAGTAGGGTGATACACACATACACAAAGTAGGGTAATAAGCACATACACAAAGATTATAGTGCAATGTGTGCTATAAAGAAGACATGCACAGTGTTAACAGGCTCACAGAAAAAGGGCCTAACTCTGCCTCTAAAGTGGTCATGGAGGGTTCCCAGAGAGTTGACCTTTTGGGAGTGCAATGAAGAATTCTTTGGGATTTACCTAATGTTAAAAACAAAAAACAAAAAACAAAACAAAACAACAACAAAAACCCAGAAACAAAAACAAAAACAAAAACAAAAAACAGCAAGTCACTGAGGTTTAGAGAATATAAAAAAATGGGTAAATACTACGTAGTGCAGCATGGCTGGAATAAGGACTTATGGCATGGTGGAAAAATGGGAAATCCTTAAGGTGAATCCTTAATGGTGAATCTTTGTCAGGCCTGCTTCAAGTGTGCATTTGTGCTTTAATCAGAGAAAGAGTAGAACATGAACATTTGGAGGATAGGGGAAAGGTCATGACATAATCAAATTAATGTTTTGGAAAGATTATTCTGGCAGCAACATGGAGAGCAGCATGAAAAATGGCCTGAAGCAAGGACAAGACTGGAGTTGAGATATATGTTTTCCTGCTTTTGAAATAATTCATTACAAAGGCTGGAGGGTAGAGTTACATGCAGTCAGGTGCAGGGTTGCAAATAAGAATGCCAAATTTTTAAGATCAACTGGTTCTGCCACTTAATCATAAACTTAAATCCCCCATATATTTTCCTCCATAAGTGTGTATCTAGCCTGTGTTTATAGACCAGAAACCAGAGAATTAACTCAGTACCTGCCCTGACAGTTTATTACATTTTTTTTTAACAATCCTGATTTTTGCCAAAATGTCATTATAGCCAAAGTCAGAATACTTATACTGTCACTTCTTTCCCTTAACTTCTTTGGTGATTGGCATCCCATTTCTGCCTTTCCACCTCAACCCCACAAACCACTCAAACACATGTGTCCATCCTCCTTGCCTGTCAATTTCTTCTTGTATAGCATATATCAGCAAACTACACACCGTAGACATCTTGAGTAGAGTTAATTTATGATGTTGTAATAAAGAGTACTCATGTATTAGAGTAAACATGATTTATGCTTAACAAATAGGTTAAGTAGGGATGCCTCGGTGGCTCAGTGGTTGAGCATCTGCCTTCCATTCAGGTTGTGATCCCGGGGTCCTGGGATCGAGTTCCACGTCAGGATTCTCACAGGGACCCTGCTTCTATCTCTGTCTCTGCCTATGTCTCTGCCTCTCTTTGTGTCTCTCATGAATAAATAAATAAAATCTTTGAAAAAAAAAAGAAATATGTTAAGTAAAACTTAAGTAGATAAACCTTTTATAGATAACTCAAGATTTGAACAATATATATATACATACTTTGAAAGCAGAAGATTAATATCATATATCTAAGGAAATATGGATAATAAAAGTCAAAAATAACAAAGACCAGCCATTAAAAATATAATTTTAAGTTGTTTAAAATGTTCTTATTTAAATTGTGGATTCTTTTCATTTTTTAAAAAATAATTGTTTATTACAGTCTCGTGAATAATATTGTGAGAAGTACTATTTGAGATATTAAAACATACTTGTGTAATGTGAATAAGTTTTAACTTACAAGAGGCTACTATTAACCATTAAAAAAAAAAGAACACTTAGCTCTGGAACTAAACATGTAAAATGACAGATAAGTTGGCAATTTCCTTTCAAACCTGAAGGTATGAACTGTGAACTATTTTTACATATAGTATATATGTATAGATATATAATAATAGATATATAATAATCAGAATTTTAAAGATACAGAAATTGAAGTTTCCAGAGTTTAAAGTGTTGAAGGTGAAATATAAACAGCACAACACAAACTCGAATCCATTTCTTTCCATTTCAAACCCCATGCTTTTAACCACTATGGTGTATTTCCTGAGTTAATAGAAAGTAAAGGATCAGTAATAGCATTCTACAGCTTCTTTATTGGTTATAGATTTGCTTTCTAGGCAGTCATTTTTATTAGGCAAGAGGAACTGGAACCCACAACCCTCTATTTTGATGCTGCTTTCCCTGAACCTAGAAAATGTTTTTAAATAACGATGATACAGGTTTCATCAGTAAAGATTACAATGTGAGATCTGTTTGTGAATTTACTGTCAATATTAAACTGTTATTCAAAGTATTACTTAGAATCCTAAGTACATACAAATTTCCACTATTAAAATTTGGTTTATGAAAAATATATTTAAGATAGAGTTTGATTCCAGAAAAAGTAATTATGTGACAGGATTGCACTGTTTATTTGGTTATCAAGAATCTTAATACCAAATCTTGTTTTATTTGAGAAAAAAATGCTTGTCTGTAAAAATCTGCACACTTGTGTTCCTCTTTTAATCTTGTTATATGATTTCTATTTTTTACGATTTTTCTTACAAGTGGATTTTAAGTCATGTTAATGTGTGTAGAATAGGTTATCATCTGTGCTAAATACACATCTGAATGAATATTTTAAAAACAAGACATCTGGACCAAGGAAATTACAATATATTAATTTAAAAATAATTTTTAATAAGTTCATATTTCCAAACAATTTTAAAATGGTAGTATATCTCTTTAATAAATAGCATCTCATGATCTTGAAAATACATTTGCAATACACCTTGTACTGTATCCATAATGATCAGAAACCTGTGGTATTCAGGGAAACTGAAATTATTTTAGCATATTATTTGAGGATAAAGTTTAATATAAATTAAATTCATTCATATGAGCATAATTAAAAGCCTACCCATACAAAGCAAAAAAAAAAAAATGTGCTGAGATATAAAGAGTGGTTAAAGCCATGTAAACTGCAAATTTCTATATAAATTACTTGGCATCCAATTTTTGTTAAATATTTAATGTTTCTAAAGTGGGTTTCTGCTTATACATCTGTCTTTTTGCTTTTCTCTATAGAAAACGTGGAGCAGATGGGGACAGTGAGACAATATAAAGATAATTCTTCTTCCTGAATGTGAATTCACTAAATATTTAGGATCTTGGCAGCAGCAGTAGTGTGCCACACACAGAATGACAGTCCTATAATCTCTCCATCTATAGACAACAGCTGTTTTATATATTGACATATTTTTTCCAATTTTTTTTATATTCACACATTGCAAATTTGAGGCATACATGTACATGTGAATATATGTATATGTATTTGTACATATGTGTATGTATCCAGATTTTCTCAATTAGCATTGTCACAAATATCTTCCATATATAATATTCCATCTTATTCATATCCATAATGTATTTAACTATAAATGTTAAAAATTCAACTTTTTTTTTGCTGTGTTAACTCTGGGATGAATATTAATCTTTGCATCATACCTAATGACAGTCTTAACATGAACAGTTAATAGTAAATTAACTGAGGCTATAAAATAACAAAAATTTTAAAGGTCTCAACTTATTGAAATTTGGTGTGTTTATGTACACATATGTAAAGAAAAGTAGGAAAATCAAGTGTATCTCAGAACAAGCATATTTTAGTCCTTCTTTTAGATGATAAGACAAAAATAGGGTGGGTAATTACATTTAGCATTCATAAATACATATCAATAAATTTATTAGTACATCAGTAAATGAAAACGCTTTAAGAGCTTAAGATCAAATGGATCCCAAGACTAAAATGCAAACAATAATTGAGGCAAATTACACACACTTCAAAAGGTTTTTTTTTCTTTTCTTAAAGATTTTATTTATTCAAGAGAGACACAGAGTTAGACAGAGGGAGAAGCAGGCTTCCACCAGAAGCTCAATGTGGGACTTGATCCCAGGACCTCTGGACCATGACCTGAGCCGAAGGCTGTTGCTCAACCACTGAGCTCCCGGGCATCCCCTTCAGAGGGGTTCCTGTTTTTACAAGTGGAATCCAATTTCCTTGAATATAACTTGTTGCTGATTTTAGAGACTCCTCAGGTGACATTACATGCTACATTAAAAATGTAAACCTTTAGAAATGAAATATTAACTTGCACATTCAAAAATATTATAAAATGAACTAGCAATAAAGAATGGTGATGTGTCACCACAGCTACACCAATACAATAGTAAATTGGGCCCAACTAGAAGAAATTGGAAGAATTCTTGTTCATGTTTTTTTCCCACATTATCTAAGTGAAGAGATTTGTCTGGCAGATCTGAATATCTGTTTATATAGATTCATTATAAAACTGTTTTAAAAGTGTCCATCAGGGTGTAGATGCTTCCAATTTCAGAATACCCTCATACTCTATGAAACTCTAATTTCAAACCCATCAAAAAGACATCATAGTATTTTATAGGTTCTCAAAAAGGTAAAATTGCTCTAGAAACGAAGGATTTTCTTTTAAGACTAGGAGGAGTTACCTGATGTCCACATCCAAGCATGCTTTTTGACACCAAGTAAGCGATGAATTCTTATTAATCGAAATGGTCAGACTCTAAAAAAATATATTCTATCACTACAAATTGTCTAATAGAACTCAATCCTTTGTACATGTGAGCTATTTGAAGCAAGAAATCCAAAGCTTAAACTTTCCTTGGAAATTGGTATTTCTGGACCTTCGAAATTCAGATAGCTCTCACTTAAGGGCTAACCTAAAACATTAAACACACACACTTTTCCCTTAAAAGGAAAAAGTTAAGAAATAATAAATGTATTATCTAAGCAATTTCACAATGACATCAGATTATATTTTGATTTAACTGAGCAAATACTGTTGGTCCTCAATGCATATTACTAAGTACATAAAAACGAGCATTTAATAGTTATTATTCTAAAATTCTTTTCAGAATTCCCTTCTATTTCTCACCAAGAGGAAATAAGTCGGCAGCTACCTCGAGTTGACTATGGCTTGCCAACAAAAAACTGTACTAGTACTTACCTGTATCTAATTGTAATTATGCACAAGACCCATCCCCATAACCAAATAATACGAAGAAATGAATGTTACTACCTGTGGCTTCTTGACTCAGGGATTAGCTAAGAACATGCTTTGTCTTTGTCAGAAAGAGATTCAACTCATTCTTCTAACCCTACCAATTTCCCTTATTATCAAAAGTACAGAGACCCACTTACTGGGGACATAAATTAACATTTAAGGGATCATTACCTTGTGGCCATTAATGTTATCTAGTGACTACTTAAGAAATCTATGGAATTCTAATTATCCAGGCTTCAAATCCATGTTTTTCCAGCATACGTGAATCCCTTTCAGAATTGTCAAATTGCATTAAGATATATATTCAATAAGTAATTATTAATTGCCTATTATGTGGAGGCACTTTATGTGAACACAAAGATTATTTAACCACTGTCCCTTCCCTCAAGGGATTCAGTGTAGAGCTGGGTGAGACCAACACCTAACTATAGAAAGAAAAACGTTTTCTGTTTCTATTAGCTAACTTAACAGGTAAGAAATGGATCTGGCTGGCCCAGAACAAATGCCCCTTCAATGGCATCTACCACCAACGAAGTATTTTTTTTAATCCAGAATTACTTGATCTATTTTTGATTAAACTTCACTGAATACAGAAACATTTTGATGTTTATTACCCTGTTGAATTCCCTGACTTTAGAAACATCTCTATGTAAATGGTGTGCTGGGAAATGTACTTTACTCTCTATTCACTCTCTGAAGTAGTCATTCATGGTTCATTTGACCACTCTAGGGTTCAAGTTCTCTTATCTGAAAATGAGAATGCAAATTACTTTACAGATATAAAGCCTGGCATCAGTGCTATTTTTACAAACCTCATGATTCATTAAAACTCTTCATAGTCTCTGTACCCCAAACCTCTATTAGTTGCTTAAGTGCCACCAAAGCTTTATCAACAAGTACTCACGTACCACTCACAGCAAACACTCACACTGTGAAGGGCATGTGTTCATGTAGCAAATGCCAAATGTACAGAGCTTTAAATAATTATGACATGCACACTTAAAACAGATCCCCATTGTCGGATTTAGTTAAGTACCACCAATTTGAATGTGCGCTTAACATCTATGCACATATTTTACCCTTAAAACTGACAGAATTTCTAAATGATATTAAAAAAAAACACAGTTTTTGCAACTAAATTAAATTTTCACTGAGTGGTAACCAAATAGGAAATATATAATAAAATAACAAAAATGCAAGGCATGTAATAATTACTAATTTTAATACTAAAAGTGATATATGAGATATATCAGCAGATACGGCAGATATATATGTGGTTGTTTTAATTAATATGTTGAGTATTTATACTAAGAAAGGATCTTAGTGAAAACACCCAAAGTGATACAGAACCATTGTTAGAGTTCCAAAAAAAAACTTAAAATGAAACTAATTGGACTATATGGAGTATGTAAGAAAAGACTGATCAAACTTTGTCAAAACTTTAAGTACTATCTCAAGACCAGCTTGAACTTTTCATGACTATAATGTACATGTATTGCTAGTTCACCTATGAAGCTTTTCCAACTCCTAAGCTAGATGATTTCACTTTTAAGCTTATAATGAACTGAAGTAGGAGAACTACTTAAATGGTGAATCTGTATGTTTCTATATTACAAAAAGTAGTTCTGGTGCTCTTTCCAAATATCAGCATCTACTAAGAAAGTACAATACATTGAAATTGTCCCCCCTCCCCCATTGGTGAAGAGATTCACACAACCTCATCCTTCTGCCATTAGAGGGAAGAGGATCCACATATTGTTAAAGTACACCTAATGAGATATTTACATCTAAAACATGTTTTTCACATGGGCAGAAAAGGGTGAAATAGGTTTGTAAGTAACTGAGAAACCAATATGTAAAGCTTTTTTTTAATCTACATTTTATGAATATATATATATGGAATTGAACTTTCCAAAGTATATACATGTATAGGCTATGAAGATGATATTTTTATGGTCTGAACTGTATAATACTTTTACCAATTGTTCTGGCCCAACATAAAACACCTCATTACAAACAAATCCAAGATATCTATTTGAGTCTACATTACAATTGGTTTCACACAACACTAATCACTGCATTGCTTATCTGCTTTTTATGCATTTCTCACCATCATCTTGTTACATGAAAAATAAAAATGTAATTCTGTAACATTTGAAATTGAATTGGTGAGTTATTTGGTAAATTTAGAATTTCAAAAAAAATATGTCTATACAATTGTTGCATGTTACTTAAATATTTGTTCTCCTTTTCAATTTGAATTTCCTTTCCAGTAACAATGCTATAGATAGACATTTTGGTCTTCAAATGTATTAATTTTTTATAGGCTTTGCTAGTTAATTAAATTATCATCTCAGAAGAGAAGCTGATGAAAAACTGAAGAAAAAGGTTTTGCAAAATACTAGATATTCTTAGATAAAACTTTAGTTTTTAAAAATATTATGTCACATATAATTCTTCTAATGTAAGCAATCATGAAGTTTTTTGTTTTTTGAAGGTTTTTTTGTTTGGGGGGTTGCTCTTCAAGGCCTTACTCTTCCAGTGCATTGTGAAACCTACAGAAGAACTTGGATCCCCACTCTATGCTTGGGACTTTCAGACTTTTTCTCCCCACACACTGGTTTTAAGGGTTATGCTTACCCACTCTCCTCAGTGACATTGTTTATATAAGTTGCTCTCCATAAGGGTAGATATGGATTTCTAGATAATTTAATACCTTCCACATTTCTCATCCCAACCCTGTATTCTAAAATAAACTTTAGGTAGAACTGGCTGAATCTTATCCCCTTTAAATCTTGACTTCAGGGATGCCTGGGTGGCTCAGTGGTTGAGTGTCTGCCTTCAGCCCAGGGCATGATCCTGGAGGACCGGGATCGAGTCCTGCATTGGGCTCCCTGCATGGAGCCTGCTTCTCCCTCTGCCTGTCTCTCTCTCTCTCTCTCTCTTTTTCTGTGTGTCTCATGAACAAATAAATAAAATCTTTAAAAATCAATCAATCAATCAAACAATGTTTACTTCACAAAGAATGGTTCTGGGACCATTACACCAGAGCTTGTAAAAAATGTAGAATCTAGGCCCTTACTCAAATCTATTTAATCACCAGGGTTAAATGTCAATATTCTCTGGTCAAATCAACTATAACTAGTATTCCAGGATCAAATGAGACAAAGTATGCTGAAATGTTCCCAAGGAAACATCTTGGGCTACTTAGACCCTAAAAGTTTTTTGCGTATGGTAATAGATACTTGGAGTATCTTAAATGCAACAAATGACTACAATATATGACAAACTATCATAAATTCCACAAGAGAATGGCTTACATTTGTCTTGATGCTGAAAGAGGAAGATATTTCTATTTAAATCAGTAGACTCACTTGGGAACTTTTTGAAAACATTAAAAAACTACATTGAACAAATCACTTTTGCCATAGATGAATGTGTTTCATAATGCAGTAACTGCTTGATTATACAGGTAAAAATAGATTTTTAAAAAAAGATTGGTGAAAGTCTCAGCTGCTGGCAATATGTGATTTGTTGCTCTTAATTGGTCATTAATTTTTTTAAATATAAGTGTGCCAAATTAATCAGTTTGAGAAGCCAATTGAAGGCTGTCAAATATTAAATGAATTTCTCATACCTCTGTATTCAGTGTCCATTCTTCTGTTTGAGAAAAAGTAGTTCTAGATTCTTCTAAATTAATCAAGTGTTCATTAATTATACAATATTGTTCTCTGACGTCCATATTTAAGGAGAGATAACTGTGTTTATTGTGTTCACAACAATAAAGGAGACAATGGGATAAATTTTACAGCCAAGACCCTCCAGGATAGGGTCCTTCTCCAGTTCTCTTTATTTTCTACATACTTCCCTACATGGCACTTACCATTGCTTAGGTGGACCAGATCCTGTCTTATCTCCTTGTTTATGTCTATATTGAATCCTGAGCCAAGAATATCCTCCTCCTGGCTTCTTCCTTTCTATCCCCAAGTTTGGAAATCTCCTGATCATCTTTTAAGACATAAATCAAATAAAATTTCTTTATGTATCTCTTCTCACAAGTCAAGGCCACCATCTTCTGTGTGGTAATATAGAATTTGGTATATATTATTATTACAGCTTTTATCTTATTACGTTGTAATAACACTTGACATGCTTATTTCCCCCACTAGACAAGGCACTCCTCCAGAACAGAGACAATACAGCATCCATTCTGGCACTCCATTAGCACAATGCTTCATACACAGTGTGCTCTCAACAATGCTTTTTGAATGAAGGAATGAATTTTTCATTGATTAGGCATTAAGATAAATTCATCTATGTAAAGTCTCCCTTTTATTTTTTTATTGCATGCCTTGTAGCAATGACAATAGCAACAAAACAACAGACATTTATTGAGGACTTGTCTAGTGCTAGGCACTGTGCTAATAGCTTTACATCCATTATTTATCTCATTTAATGTTCAAAACAATCCTCTGAAGTGAGTACAATTATCATCCCCATTTTAAGAGAAGGAAACTGAACAAAGAGAGATTACACATTTGGCAGATGGTAGTGTCAAGATAAAAACTGAGGTCTTTTGACTCCAGCACTTATCATTTTGAACAAATACAAAAAGCAACCTCTTACATGATTGATATAAGAGCTAATAAAATGCTTTAGCCAGTGACATAACTAACCAAACATCTAAAAACAACCCTCTATTAACTGTAAAAACAAATGACTCTTCATAAGAAAGTTTTCACTGCTTTCATCTTTCCTACCCTGCACTGTATTTATTAATGCATTGTGGTTGCAATATAGATTCCATTATTTCCAATAATACTCTGGTATTATTCTACTTATATATGCCTAGTTTACCAAAATGTAATTAATTTATCAACATCCTCCTGTTAAATATTTCTTTCAATTAAGAATTCCCATTTTGCTTCTAAAAAACTTTGTATTTACTGTATAACCATGGAATATAAAAACCATTATAAAGTTAAATCTAATCCTTGAATAAAAGGATGTTTGCATAGTACTTTAGTTAATTGTCCTTGTCATTTATTTAAAATTTACAGAGAATTGATTTTTTACACACACACACACACACACACCCTTACACAGAAAAAAAATCTACCATATCCTAAAATTTCTTTTTGTTTACATTAATGTATATGAAATTCAGTTATACCAACATTACGGTTTCTGTGTTTCTAAATCAACTGGGGAGAGGTAAGTTGAGTTAAAAATCAGTCATTTGTAGAAATCACAACACTGTGCATCTATGAAATGTAGAGACTGACTTGAATGAAGAATGGGAAACAGTTGAGGTGAAGGACAGGTTCTATATCTTGATCGGTTTTTTGGTCATCCAAAAATATATCTTTTCAACCTAATTTGCCCTTTTGTTACTACTTGTGCTTTATCGTCCATTCTCCTTAAACTAGACATTCCTTGTAAAATATGATTTTAACATTGCCTTTTGTCTTTACTAACTCTATGTAACCTAGTCTGAAGCAGGTTTACTATTAGAGTAAAAATGAATTTATCTTAGTTAATTATCTTAAAAAAATACTAAAGACAAAGTTTATGTCCTTATTGAAGCAACTATAATCTAAGACTTCCCCATGGACAAGAGTAAATTATTTTCTTAGGATTTTAAAATTATTTCCATTCATCAAGCTACATAGGTAGAAAAAATGTTTTTGTTCTTTCAGGTAAGACTCAAAGTTGCTGAGTCTTATGTGACTATCCATAATACTAGTAGTGCCTTGTTCTTAGGAGGGTTAGGTCTATGTCCTTGAAAGATAATATATTCTTAAGCATTGTTAGTTGGAAAGGAGCTGAGAAACATTAGGTCCTGCTCTTTCCTAATATGAGAGATCTTGCTTCTCTATCCAGATATTACAGAATGTATTTATTAGTTCACTAACAGTTTCATGGACTTTGGCTAAGTACTCACAATGTGCCAGGACCTGTGCTAAGTGTGACAGCTACCTAAACAAATCCCCCATGGCCCCTGTGCTCAAAGAGTTCAAGGTCTAGTGGGGGAAAACAATCCTACAACAACTTCTAAAAAAATAACTTTTTTAAAAACTAAGGCTGTTTTACTTACCAGGAATTGTCTGAACATCAGTACTTCGAATAACACCAAATAATTTCTAGAAGACAATTTTTGTTTTATTGTTTATAAAGACATTATTCCTGCCCTCAATGAATGTATAGTTGTATAATGAGGTATCTACAAGAGCTAATTTTGGTATGATTTGATAAACTTTATAATAGGGCTACCTGGCTTTTATACATATAGATTAATTTTAATGCAACCTTTGCTACAAAAAAGATACCACTACATTTTTTTTCTGCTAGGTTTAACCTTTATGGACTCTTTTTTGCAGGTTGTTTTCCAAATATTTAAAAATTATTTTACAGAAGAATTTCAGTTTTAACTTTTTTGTTCAACAATCAATTCTCTCCTGTCTCATAGGAGCATAGAACATCTTTATTTAAAATTATATTGAGATAAAATGGAATGTTAACTTGTAATTCAGAATGTGACATGCCTGGTCTCATTTTAATACTATGTCTAATTATTTTCAAGTGTTTTTAGACTGTTAAAATGGAATCTGTCCATTCTGGCATGAATCCTGGTACATCTAAGGTGTGCCAAGCAACAGTGTACCGATCAAAATGCACTCCTGCATGTGGCCCTGTCAAATCATATTTTCCTAAAATTTTTGGTGAAAACCAATAAGAAGGAAAATAATTTCTTCTTGAAATCAGTTGTCTTGAATATCACATAATATTCTCATGATTTATTCAAATATTCTAATTGATTTGATTTGATTTGATTTTGGACCCCTTTTTAATTTTCTATTTTCTTTATTGTTGCAATTTATTCATTCTTTTAATCTGATATTCTGATGGATTAAATATCATTTATTAATTTGTAAAACAGAATCCAAAATTCGGCAGTCTTTATCAATTACCTCAGTTTATTCAGATTCCAAATAAACAGAATGAAAAATAGATAACTCTACAGAAGTTGTGGAGATGCAGGAGGCAGAGATGACAACATTCCACAGTAGATTTTCTAATTTTCTACCCCTTTAGGACTATGGCACATATTCCTCTAGCTGGTGGGAATGTTGCTGGCAGACATCCTTCTGCTGACAATTCTCTTCAGAACAGCCTTGCCTCATTTTGTCAACCTCCTCAGAGGCAAGGGTGTCTTCCTAGGACTGCCTGAAGCTGATGGCTGATTCATTATGTAGAGTTTGCTCCTATTCAGAACAACTATAAAGGTCCATCCAGGCCTCAGAGCTCCCCATGGATCAACGGAGGTCCTGAGACTGCATCACAACTCACGTCCATCCTCTGTCCAGTCTTGCTTCTTTCCCTTCCATTCTTCCAATGTTAATCTCTAAATTGCATCCTATAATTCCTCCCACTTGCTAATCTCCTTCTCGGAGTCTGTTTATGGGGAAATGCTGAGATGAGCACTGCCCAGTAAATTCTAAAAGAGATCCATTGGCTTCAATCTCACCTGTAAAAAATGAATTTACTCAGTGACTTAATGTCTTAGGGAGGGAACAAGTACTATTTTCTGCCAAAAATTTAACACAATCTAGTATTTACATAAGCATGTGAAGAAAGTTGGTTTTTCTCTCCACTTACAGATTTTACTTAATCAAACAGTACAAGAGGGATTTACTTAGCAGCTTTTGACTAAAATGGCAATCTATGAGAAAAGTGACAATCATTCAAGAGAACAATAGCCTTCTGGAGAATATTAGTAGAATTAGGGATCCTGTAATAGGATCACTGCAGATCCACAGAATGATCCCTTCTTAAACTAGGCAAAGCTATCTCATTGTCTATGCTTCTTTCTTCTCCTCTTTAAAATACAAACTTCATTCTTGTGTGTCTCTTCTGTATTCAGTTAATAAAAAGGAGAAGACAAGTTAGAGCTGAACCAGAATCATAGTTCACAAAAATTTAGAAAGGAAGCTAATTTTAGGTTATCTCATTTAGGTTTTCTATTTTAAAGATAAAGGATTTATAACCTGCATAGTTAAGTTTTAGGGTAGGTACTAGAAGTTGGTTGTTTTTTTCTGTTAACATTGTGCTACATTTTCACCGAAGTTTTGTATACTTAACATTCATATTATACAAACTGCCCTCAATTATTATGTCCTGAGTTTGGTGGGGATAGATACAAGTAAGTAAGCAATTATGTAGCCATTTGAAGAATTCTGTAAGAGAAGTCAGTTCAAGTGTGTTTTTTTAATAGTTATAACTAAAATGTAGGATAAAAAATTATATATGTCTCTGCTTGTGTGGGTGTCTCTGTGTGTTGTATTTCAGTTTTAAATCCTACCACTTTTATTATTTCACATTTGGTTTTTGCCTTGATTGCACAGAATACACACTACCAATTAAAATTCTCAAACTGTGCAACTGAAAATAGAGCTCTCTACCATAGATAAATGTATGCAAATATCTAATAATGTATTTAACTGTACATTTTAAGGTGTTAGTATGATTTTATCAATGAGAATACAAACTTTATTATTAATATTTTTTAAATATTAATAATAGCAAATCATGTTATAATTGCAACAAGGCATAGCAAGCCATGAAGTAAAGTTGATTAATGCCCTCTGATGCAGATTGGAAGCACCAAAGAAGTAAATTAATCAGAACCACTGCATTGTTTGTCATGTTCTTTTGCTTAAGTATTCCACATATTACTCTAGCCACTAAATTTTCAGTGGATCTAAATAACATATTGCATTAAATTAACTTACTCCCTAAGGAATCAATTCTATAGATATTAATTATATATCTGATAATTGAAAATATATTTGCCTCAGGGTTATATAACCACTTACAACTCAGGTTGCATTGCCTTAAAGTTGGCCTATTACAAATCATGCAACCCATTCCTATTCAGAATATATCCCTACTATATGAGAAGATGGTATACATCATTTAAGCCTCAGAAGGGGAGATGCAGTTCATCTTTCAAATGACTAGTGAAGTAATCTTGTAATATGTCAACCTGCTCTGCAGACTTTAAGCTCCAACATCAGAGGTGAAGACGACTTTACAGAGATTTCTTAGCCTAATGGCACAGTTGCCTGGGGTCAAATCTCTTAATATGCCCTGTTTGTTTGTGGGTGTGTGTTTATACACACACACATATGCTGTCTGCTTCTCTGACTGAACCCTCAACAATGTAACTATTCTAAATGATTTAAGCAAGAGGGGTTTTGACACTAGGAAAAGGAAAAAAAAATTGTAACAACAAAAAAACCTTTACTCTTCTTTCATCTTGAAGCTAATCAAAGAATTGTCCTGATAAACCATACTATGCACTATTGATAATCCTGAGGGTGTGCTCATTACCAGGTATAACCTAATAGATATTTCCTCTTCTAAAGCAAGGATCTTCAAACATTGTTTCATTGCATTATTTTATTATACTGAAAAACAACTATCCATAAACTTGAGGATACAAGGAAATATATGTGTATTTATTTACTTTATGAATAATTCACATGTAATTATATTAATCTGTATATCAATATGGTAAAAGCTTTATCTTCATTTTTAAATATAAGTGAACAGAAATCAAAATTCCAGAATTTTCCCTATATATCTACTTTCATCTTGAGAACCCATTAGTCCTGGGCAAATTTAAGATAGGTCAAATTATCACTGTACACACTATACTGTATGTTAGTACCCTTCTTCTCCACTAAATCCCAGTAGTTCTTCTACCTAGGCACTGAGACAACCCAAAATACCCTCAATGCCTATGGATTCCCTGGGTTAGCAGTATTTCCTCTAGTTGAGATGCTAATACTGATCTAGACAGCCCAGAGAATAGGTTAGGGCCTGGCAGTCAGACTACACTTGGTTTGTTATTATTTTCCCATCTACACTAGTAGTCAGTTGATGGGATTGTTCCAGTTAATAAGATTTACATATTCCTTCATTTACAGAATTCTCAAAAAAACAGACATGTTGCTGCATTTACTAACATAATCTATACATCCAAAAAAAAAAAAGAGTTGAAGAGGGGTTTTAAGCAAGGAATGCAAATGTTGATATTTAAAATTACAAAATATAAACAAAAATTTTTATAAAACAAGGATAATCTTCATTTTCCAATCCATTGTTATAAGATTATGTAGAAACACCAACCTCATTTCCAGTATTATCGGTAAGCTAATTATTTTCATGAGTTAACCTTTGCCGAAGTGTGTACTTTGGTAAAGTTCCAATGTAAATGACTTTTGTAACAATGCACATTGAGATCCAAAAGCCTTTATGGTCCAAATTCTGGGTTAAGAACATATAAAAATTACAACCATGCTTATAAAGTTGTGTTTGCAAAATTAACTAGCATTTTCTTGTTTAATATAAACAAAATCCAAGTAACAATCACTTCTAAATAGACAGGAGCAATGTATATAATTATCCTGCATAAATAATCAATTTTAAAAACCACTGTATTTACAGCCTTCAAAGGCGATTATATTTTGTAGTTTCTTATGATGTAATTCACTTAAACTACTCATATATATTGCTTGTTGCAAATGAGATTTTACTAGTTTATTGAGGAGAAGAGATAGTACAAGATTTCTAAACTTGTGGCTAACAGTCATTTCCAAGATATATTTCTACTGTCAGGGTTTATCACCAATTTCCATAATTGATGTTTCATCTACAATACTGCAACTTTTTTATACTATATAGATAATTAACTAGTCCTCACTTCCAGCTGATTATTTCTATCCTCCAAGGAGCCTCACAGTATAATGGACAAAATGTCAAGAATAATTAGAAATAATGATGGTGGCAACTATGCTATCAAACAATGTGCACCTCCAACTGATTCTTTCATGCTTTGCCTTTGAAGAAATTTACATGATTTAAAACTCTCTCCCAGGCTTTAATTTTTCTTGATACAAAAGTAATAAGGTTTTGGAAAATAAAAATAGAATACTTTTATATTCATATATATGTGCACAAAGCCGAGGTTTATATATTTATTTTCATACTTAAGGTGGTAAAATCAGCTGAGTCCCAAGTGCCCCACACCTTGGCAAGATATCATATCACTGCATATGTAATCGTTTGGTATCTTCCACATGATATTTGGAAAGCCAATAGAGCTATTTATCATGTTGAATGAAGTCTACAGAAGTAATATTTTGTTTTGGGTGGATACTTGATACATGTATCTTTAATGATACTTATATACATATCTTTAGGTGTATCTAATATGTGCTTCTTAGGTGACCTAATACATGCTCATTTGATCCATCCTCCAATAGTCGTTCCTGGGGTAATTTAGCTGATGCGAGGAAAGGCAGTATGCATTCTTATGTTATCATGTTCAATCTAATTCACAAAGTGTCACCTCTGTCAAATCACATAGAAATAATTTATGCTAATCCTGGCATACACTGCTGACCATTAAGAAACTGGTAACTTCATTTCAAGCTACAAAATAGTTCTAAAAACATAAATGCATTTCATATTCTAACATATATGAGAGCTCATATCACTGGCATGTTAACACTTTTATCTGCACTTCCCTACAGTTTGGAAAGTGTTTATTTTGTTGTATGACTAATCTAACAGTCTCTTTTCTTTTTTCCCCCCACTCATTTGCTCTGTGAAATAATGCAAAGATTTATGTCTAACTTATAGATGAAAGCTCTGAGTCTCAGGGGATGAGAGATTTATCTGAGGTCACACAATTGCTAAATAAATGTCATTAGAAGCAGAAGCAGACTTTTCTGAATTTTGATTATATTAACCAAACCATTCTTCAATTTCTCTAACATCACATTATGTGTACAAGAAAGTCAGGTGGATAAAATTTGCAAATTTTCCTAGTTCAGATTGTAAAAAGTATCTCTTGAAATATTAATACTTAATTTCATAAAATAAATATCTAAATTTTACTTAGTTCATAGAAACATGAAGTTGACAATCCCAGTCTTAGAAGGATTCAGTACAGGATATAGTACAAAGAATGCTGAAGCTCAGAGAAAGCATATTTAATTCTTGTATATAACCTTTCACTCCCAAAGTCCTGTGTATTTCACCTCACTTGTCCACCAAAGTCAAGTAATGTTGAACTTATGAAGTCAATATTCACTTTCACGTCCAAAAAAAAAAAAAAAAAGCAAGAAATTTAACAGGAAAATATATAATAACCCTTAATGGGTCTCTTGAATTCTTCAAAGATTTGTCATGAAAAAAGAAAAAGACACAAGAAATCTTACATAAGAGGGTGCTGCTCAGCAATGCTCACTCAGGGGACCATGCTATTGAAAATCGCACAAAAATGTCCCTGAAGATAAAGCAATTCTCGGCCTCCACCTAAATCCATGTTAATCAAGTAAAGAGGAGAGTGAGTCTGGGAGGAAAAGAATCGATGCTGCATTTAATGAGGAACTCTTTATTCTTCCCAGTCGGGCCATTTCATGCCATATAAAAGGAAGGCTGGTATTGGATTATGTCTAATGCTACAAAACAGGTTGAAGAGATAAGAAAATCTGTAGGGACTCAGAAGCATTCACAGGAGTAGGAGACTAACAAAAATTCCTTCCCCTCTGGATGTCTGGAAAAAAAATTCACATCATCACATGTGCTCATGTTACCACCTAAGCTACATATACTTATGATTTGGTGTTTGGGAATCTTTGAGGATGGAGTTTTTACCTGAGTACGGATGCTTCTTCGATTTTGCCAACGTAAGCCACAAAGAAAGCTGAAAATTACTCAGGTGGTATGATACATGCCCCCAGTTATCTGTAAGGAATGTTTCTATGGTAAATGATTCTAAATTAGAAAAAACTCAAAATGCTTTGCAGCCCCTTAAAATAATACTTTTATATATTTGAAATAATTCCTTGACTGATTAATATTTATGATTTTATATAGAAGCTAACTTGATGCTGCAGTTGGAAAGTTAATAATTTACGGAGGCTGCTTTGTAGTCTAATGGCAGCACTTGACTTTTGCTACTGCTGGAGGGCCTACAACTTTGATGTTCCTGTCTTAAATTAAGAGAAAGGAAAGAGTCAGGTATCAGCTCTTGTTCAGTTACTTTTTCTGAGGGGTTCTTTTAAGTGAGTTCCATGAAGCCATAAATGTCTTTTAACAACAATATTGATTGCAAAATAAAGCCTCTTTCCATTATCTTCTTAGAGGAATCACAGATAAAGGTGTTTTAAAAGTTTGAGTAACATTACTTCTTTCCAGAATGTAAGTGTACTGTTAACTCTCTGGAGCACATAAAAGGAAAGTTTCCAGAGGGGTTTGCTATGTAAGCAAATCTTTTCTTCCTTCCTAATTCAAAATAAATCATGAAAAGCCATAGCATTAATTTCCTCTGACTGTGAGTGTATATGTGTTTTAATTTAGAGAAACTCTACAGACTTCTAGATTTTCCTTACAAGTTTGGTAACAACCATGTACAATGAACACTATTGCCTGCTACCTTGAGACCTAGGAATTGACAGGTAATGGTTCTCAAGGTAGCCAGCAGTGCCAATTATCCAGCCCCAGTGTCCAGTGAAGCTGGTAGACAAGAGCTCAGAGAGTCGAACCATTGCATACTGAGTGCGTTTAGCAAAAACTCGGAGGATCTCCTTATCCAGTCAACATGATCTTTAGTTATTCATCCTCACTGTAGTTGGTTATTCCCAAAGTCCAAGCATATTATTAGAATTCAGCAACCCTGTCATTTTATATTATAATAAAGCATGCAGCAAAAGATAAACATAAACCTGGAAATGTATTTGTTTTAAATGGTCGGTCAAATAATAAGTGAAAAATATGTTCAATCCACGTAGTGAAAAGTCTTTTTATTGCAATATGAACCACTGGTACTTGGGAAACATGATTTCTGATTCCCAAGCAAATGTAAACTAGAACTAGTTTAAATGTTTTGAACTCATTAGCTGAGCATTTCTATTTTGCAGACTACTTCAGGGCTCAATCACATAAAAAAAGAAAACATGGCAAAGGAATAATTTCTGATAGAAGGAGAAATCTGAATCTATGCTACTTACTTACCACTAGTAATGAAATTGTAACTAGGTTTATGTGGCTGGTAAAAGCTTGAAAGACCCACAGAATTTTTAATTAGTCAACGAATTAGTTTTCAGTATCTTTGCAGATGCATGGTAAGAATTCCAGAAATAAAAGAGATGATATCTTTCCCCTGACTCAATGGCTTGTCCATCAATAAGCTATAGAAAATAAATAATAAAAATTCATTGAGAGAATGCTTTTTTTAATTTCCATACTAAAAAAAAATACATCACACTAGGAATAAGAAGGATTCAAAGCAACTTAAATGACTTTTTACGTTACTAAGTGAACACTTTGCTGAGAAATTTATGAAGTACTTTAATATCTGATGAGGTTCCAAATGTTTGATTAATTCAGGAAGATTTTTGAAAATTTCAATATGTTGTTTTTCTAAATGGTCCCTTTCAAACAGAATTTAATATTGGTTCCTTATTTCCCATTTTTAAGCATTTTTCACTGGCTGAAATCAGCCATATCTTGAGATAAACTGCTTATATTATGTGCTTCCAGAAAATAACTTGGGTAATACTTTGGGCCTTCCATGAGTTTCTCCTTGGCTTTTTTTCAAATCAGATTTGTCTTCTTTGCAAGAGCATTACACACAAATATTTCTAAACATATGTTAGTAATATTCTACTAAATTACTTTTTCTTTCTTTTTACAGTTTTGGATTATATGATTTTTTTAAATATTTTATTTATTTATTCATGAGAGACACAGAGAGAGGCAGAGACACAGTCAGAGGGAGAAGCAGGCTCCTCGTGAGTAGCGCACTGTGGGACCTGATCCCAGACCCTGGGATCATGCTCTGAGCCAAAGGCAGACACTCAACCACTGAGCCACCCAGGCATCTCTGATTTTAAAAATCTACCTATCATCTATCTGTCTATCTATCTATCATCTTCTATCTACATTAGTCCTCCCTGATGGGACAGAAAGAGAAATGTACCAAAATCCCAGGTGGATGCCTCAAACTACTGATAATACCAAACCTTGTAAGTACTGTTTTTTTTTGTTTTTTTTTTTCTGTATGTACATACTTAGGATAAAGTTTTTTTTTAAGGTTTATTTATTTATCTGAGAGATAGAGACAGAGCATGAGCAAGAAGGTCAGAGGGAAAGAGAATCACAGGCAAACTACTCACTGAGCAAGAGCCCGACATAGGGCTTGATCTCACAACATTGAGATCAGGACCTGAGCTGAAACCAAGAGTTGGATGCTTAAACCAACTGCAGCACCCAGGTGCTCCTTATAAAGTTTAATTTATAAATTGGGCACAGTAAGAGATTAACAACAATAACTAATAATAAAATATAACAGTAACAACAATATACTGCAATAAAAGTTATGTGAATGCATTCTCTATCTCTCTCAAAAGATCTCATTGTACTATACTCACCCTTCTTGTGATTCTGTGAGATGATAAAATGCTATGTGATGAGATGAAGTGAGGGAAATGACACAGGCACTGTAATGTAGCACTAGGCTACTCATGACCTGATGATGACAGGAGGATCATCTATTTCCCTACTTCAGTTGACTGGGGGCAACTGAAAGCAAGGAAAGTGAAACCGCAGATAAGGAGGGTCTGCTGTACATGTAGTTTTCATCCCATTTATTTATTTTACCTTACCAAAACATTAAAATAATGTGAGAACTTCTAAAGAGTTTGTTTCATTTCTCAACACTTGCTTATTGACTTACACTATAGTTAATCAGTAATAGGACAGTGATGCATGTCAGGATCTTTAATACATGATAGAGATGTATTATTACTAACCCATTAGTTAGCATTAGTTAGTTAGTTAGTAACAAGAAAAATACCATTGAGAAACCTACCAGCAGTATGAATTAAGTCAGAATATATAGACATAAGATACTGGGGAAAATAATCACCTTATTAATTAGTTTTTCCTAGAATCATACTCAGTCTCAAGATTTTCCAGGAAATTAAGTTGATCAAAGGTTTATAATCATGTATAGGTTGTTATTCTTACCATTAACCTAATGAGGAAATATTTTTCACATAACACATCTTAGCAGATATTCTCAAAATTATTTTGTTGTATTTTCCTATTGCCATGCAAATGAAAATAAAATTATTAAATTGAAGTTTTGAGGCACCTTGGTGGCACAATCAGTTGGGTGTCTGACTCTTGTTTTCGGCTCAGATTCATGATTCATGAATCTCAGGTCATGATTTCAAGGTCCTGGGATCAAGCCCTGTATCAGGCTCCATGCTCAGTGTGGAATCTGCTTATCCCTCTCCCTCTTCTCCTCCCCCTCCCCCCTTTTTTAATCTCTCTCTCTCATTCAAATAACTGAAATCTTTTAAAAATTCAAGTTTTGTACAAATTGTACAAAATTTCTTTCTTGTGGCCACAAGGAATCCTGTGCTTTCATTGTATCTGCCTTGGCATTTAAGAAGCATGGATTATTCATCTAGAAAAGGGCAAAACAATTTACCCTAAGGTTGTGTTTTCATAAGCAATTTTAGATAATTACACAATTCAAGCAGAATTGGTTTGAAGTAACATTACACAGATTATATAATAGTGTAATGCTTTACTACTGAGGAGTCTAGAATTTTATTTCTAGTATTAGCCCCTAATCTAATTATACATGTTAACTCGAACTGGTCATATTGTCACTTGGTCTCAGTTTCTTCATCCATAAATTGAGACATTTGACCTGAATTATATCAATTTTTATTTCATCTAATACTTTATATTTATGTCAGTTTTCACTTCACTTTAGCTCCCAGATCATAGCCTTGAAACTCCTGAATTTTTTATTCTATTTGAAAATGTTTACAGATTTACAAACTGTCAAGAAATGTAACAAGTCTACTTTTTATTTTTATTTATTTTTATTTACTTATTTGGGGGAGGAGAGGCAAAGGGAGAGGAAAAAGAGAATCTTAAGCAGGTTCCATGCCCAGTACAGTGCCTGACGCAGGGCTCAATCTCACAACTCTGAGATCATGACCTGAGCTGAAATCAAGACTGGGCCACTTAACTGACTGAACTATCCAGGAGCCCCAGGAAATCTGCTTTTAAAAATATATTTATAGTTTAAAAACATGATCTTTGAACAGAATTTCCCATTAGAAGTATATGTAAAAGTTTAGAAAATTGCTTAAATACCCATTTAAACTGATTCATTTAAGACACAGAATGAAGGCAATATTCCTTTCATAGAAAATGGCTTTGAAGACTGAACCTTCACCAACTTTTCAGTGGATAAAATGAGAAAGCAATTTTTAAACAGAGGTAATCTATACATTTGGTGTTTCTGTTGTGAGAAGTAAACACTTATTCTAATGCATTTAAGCAAGCAGCATCAATGATTAATGACATTTTTGATTCTGTAACTAGACCTACAAATTCTTGAATAATTAATGAGGTACTCAATACTGCACAGGATATCCATCCTGTAAGAAATTTTGTATGTGGGTTCAAGGTATTAATATTGAAAGCTTTACAAAAAAACATGAGGGAGAGATTTGTGATTGAAATAATAATGTCTATTAAAATATACAAGTTTTTTTATTTCTTGTTTTTTTATGTTAAATGCTTATAAACTGGTCATAAGAGAGGTAACTATGATCTAATAGCATAAATGACATTGATAATTTTTTTCCTAATTATGTCATCTCCTATAATAATAATGAATAGCTGTTGGGAAATTGCTAAATTGTAGATATTGTGCTGGATTTTAAGAATAATATGAACTAGAAGATATGTAAGATTGAAAAGCAGTCATAATTCTTCATACTATTTAGTCTGTTAGGTTGAGAGAAAATTATTTTAATGGGCCATCTTTTAAGGCATTATTTGTGCATTCAGTGGAGACAAAGTTTTTGAGACATAAAATGAGAAAATAAGTGTTAGTCTATAAGTCATTATTACCATGTCATCCTAAATTCTAAAAGATAATCTCATTTTTAATATTTCATATCTTATTCTTATTTTCAGGTTGAGTTCTTTAAAAAAAAGAAACTTGAATCCTATGATGATCATAGAATTATAGACTTAGATTTGAATGAGATCTTTAAGAATGTTTAGCTCAATTTCTCTATTTTAAAAATAAGGAAACTGGAGCTCAGACAGGTTAAAATGCTTTAGAATTCCCTCTAAGTCTGTGACATTCATTCTGTCTCTCTTAAATGAAACCTTCATTTTGAAGTAACTCAGGTGATTGAGCAGCTCTGTGGTCTAAGGTAGATACCTTGAGAGCCTAGAAATATAGCACTTCCTGTCACTTTCGGAAATGTGTCACTGTTCCCTACATGGTGGAAAACTGGAAAGTATGAGAGTATGTAAATTACCTTTGAGTTCAGCTATAAATTATTCTCATTTCATTATCAAGTAAAAACTCATAGAAAATTCAGGTAATACACAAACTCCTGACAAAAATATTTTAAAAACTAGCTATTATTTGCAATTTTGACAGCATTGTTAATATAGTCCAGCTAATTTTAACATTTATAAAATTAGTGTCATAATGCCTACCTTATTCATTTAGCTAATAATAAGATACACTAACATACACATTCATGCATAATAGATATACATACAGCACTGTAGTAGTCACAGTAAGTAAGTAAATAGTTTCACTTTTCTGGAAATCAGGAACCTATGAAGTTAGGTTATAGGACATTTATAGTATCCTATATTCTAAATAAATTTTTGACAGCTCAAATATTTCAAGATTATCAATGAAAATAGAATTCTGAAGATCTTATCATCTATTTACATTCCAAAAATATTTTTGAATATGAATTATGGGCCACTCACTAGGAATATGATGGTAAATAAGATAAACACAGCCTCTGGCCTCTAAACATAAAGAAGATAAATAATTATTGTATAATAAAATACATTTTGACATGGAAAAAGTGTGTCACAGTAGAAAATAATTAAGGTGCAAATTAAATTAACTTACATAAAATTGTTTTTAAATCATTTTACTGGACTTTTATGCATCCATTTTTTATGTACAATTTGATGAGTTTTGACAAATTCATAGTTCCATGTACAGATCATCCCAAGCACTGTATTTCTATCACTCGAAAAGTTTCTTCATGCACTTTCACAATCTTCCCCCAAACCTTCCCCTAGGCAACCATGGTTCTGATTTAAATCACTATATATTCATTTTGCCTGTTTTAAAACTTTATATAACAAACTCATTCTTACATCTCTTGGTTGTCATTCACAAATTTCAGTTTAAATTCTAAGACTAAAACCTGTAAGAAGAATAATACAGGTAAAATATCAAGCCAGGCCTTGTATTGAAGGATGCTCTAATAAACAATACCATTAAATTTGGCAGTGGGACTTGGGATATTATTCATTACCTATGCCAACATTTTGTTTTTTATACTGCATTCTATATTATATTTTATTATGCATTTATGAATTATATGTACAGATTATACTCTTGAGAACATTCACTTTATTGTATTACTTTCTATGTTTCTTTTAGTAATCAGAAATATCTGTGTGTTTTTGAAAGAACTGTTCTGTATTTACTTTAAGAATTCTGTAGATTGTATAAATAACTAGATTTCTATTTTCATGTTCACTGATTAATGACAAAACTCTAACCCACTACTGGCAAAGATATAGGATTTATGGTACCTACTTTTATAATAACCTCATTTCTAGCTACATTTTATGTCTTTATGTCTTTGAATTTCTGTAGTCCATCTTCTTCAAGTTACCTGGTTCTATATAATGCATGTCACTGGGTGCTGAGTTTGATCAATTAATAAAGTCAGTTAAGCTCAAGGTTTAAATCATTTTCAAATTATTGTAAACTTCTAATCATTTAAGATTTAGTTCAGAGGACTACCTCAAATTATTGTCTTTACCTCAAATTTCTTCTTTTTTTAAAAAATGAAATGTCCTTTGATATATAAAATTTTGGCATAGAATGATCTCCTTTATAAACTCACCAGCAGGGTGTCTGGGTGACTCAATTAGGTAAGCATCGGCCTTTGGCTCAGGTCATAATCCCAAGGCCCTGGGTTTGAGTCCAGCATTAAACTCTTTCCTCAGTGGGGGGATGTCTGCTTCTTCCTTCTTCTGCCTGCCACTCTGCCTACTTGTGCTATCTCTCTCTCTCTTTCCCTATCAAACAAACAAAAAAATATTAAAAAAAAAACTCACTGGCAATCTAGGAAATATTGAAATACAGTAAATTTGATAAATGCTGGATAGATATGACCCTTGGCTATTGGTGTTTATGCTCTTCCTTGGAGCAAAGTCCAGATCATTCCAGATGTTATAGCAACTCCGTCTTAGCCCATTACTCTAATTAATCTACACTTATTACCAGGGCTTCCATATTGCAAATAGAAAGTCAAAGAAGATACAGTATTAGTGAACTTTCTGATATTAATTAGGAGGGAAAAAAAAAGCCTCTAAACATTTCTGATATAGTAAATTCTTTGATCTATAACAATACCACATACATTCCCAATACACATTTGAAATAAAAGCTTGAAGACATAAGAAAATATGCTCAAAATAGAAATTATTGCTGAAGCTAGCCAGATGCCTTTTCATTCTCATAAATTGCTGAGTTATACTACACACATATGGCTTTTAGATATCCAAATATTATTAAAATATAAAAATTACAATTTCTTTCCCTACTGAGAATAAAAGCACTAACAAGTTTCTTACCATAAGGAAGAAACAAATTCTTGATATCCAAAATATAAATAGTTTATATCTATAGCTTAATCACCTTAAAGACAGGAGGAATGTGGTTGAAGAGTTGCATTAAGTTGCATTAAGTCCTGCTTCAGAGTAAACAGTTGCTTCATAACATGAAAGCAAATTCATATATTTAAAAGAAATATAAAAAGACCACAAAACTAAGGTGACATTGTGCATTGTTAAATTTATGATAATTATGCTTTTGGCCTTAATTTGCAAATGTCTAAACACATAAAGCAAAAACTTCTGAAATTCAATTCAACTTATATTCAAAGATAAAAACAAGGTGGGGCTCCTGAATGGCTGAGTCTATGAAGTGGCCAACTCATGATACCGGCTCAGGTCTTGATCTCAGGATCATGAGATCGAGCCCTGTAAAGGGCTCTGTGCTCAGCATTGAGTCAGTTTAAGATTATCTCTCTCCCTCTCTCTCTCCCCTCACCCTCACTCATTCTCTCTCTCTCAAATAAATAAATCTTTAAAGATAAAACAAAGATATTGTATATTTTTTGGATTGTTTCTCACCCTTTAATTGTCTTCTATGCCTAAATTAAATAAATCACAGAAATCCTTTCTAATGTACATTGGTTACCACAAGAATTATGATTCCTAAGTATTGATGCCCACTAGAAATAACTTCCAAGGAGTTAGATTAAGGATAAGTTCCAACATGGCAAATGTTTGAAAAGAATGTTTTCCCATGCCCCATCACTTCTATGAAATACTGGAAGTCTGGTTGGCTTTCAGGGCATTTTATTCCACCAGGCAGCTAAACTCAAAAGTTTGCATCTGATACTGTTCTACAAGCTCATTTCAGCCCAATCACTGGACTTCATTCTAATTTATTGTTTTAGAAATGAGAATAATGTTACTGGCATTTGTGAAATTGTGTACTGCAGAGCTCTTGAATAAGAATAGTCTAGGGTGTTGTTAAAAATGCATATTCCTGAATGGTGCCATATCTCTATCACATCAGAATATAAACTGTGGAGGCCAAGGAGATTGCATTTTTTTTAATTTTTTATTTATTTATGATAGTCACAGAGAGAGAGAGAGAGAGAGGCAGAGACACAGGCAGAGGGAGAAGCAGGCTCCATGCACTGGGAGCCCGACGTGGGATTCGATCCCGGGTCTCCAGGATCGCGCCCTGGGCCAAAGGCAGGCGCCAAACCACTGCGCCACCCAGGGATCCCAGAGATTGCATTTTTAATAAATTTTGTATTCAATACGTATGCAACAAACCTTAAGAGCAACTAAACTAGGCTAACAATAAGGATATAAGAAGAAGAGGGAGAGGATCTAATGAAAATTCCAGGTCCTTCCAGACATGAAGTAATTGCCCTCTTCCTGGACCTTCACATTGGCGTGAGCAGGAGGCAAGGGGCATCTGAGAGACTCCAGTACTCTGGTTGGGACTTCTGTCTTATTTTTCTTCATTGTAGTTATCAGTGTCTGACAAACAATAGATAGTTTACTTCTTATTGCTCTCACTAGCATTTATGTACAGAGGCAGAAGGAACAGTTTGTCAATAAGCATTTTATGAATGAGCAAATGAATTAAATGTTTGTATGTAACATTACCCTTTATATATCCATGAAGTTACCATGAATTTATGACAAATTCTATAGCCCCCTGACTGTGAAGGTGATTCTAGTTCCTCAGTAACTGAGGGGGTGGATCCCAGTATTATAAAAGCAGAGGATTCTTTTTTTTTTTTTTTTTGCTGTCCTTGATGTTGGAATGCCCTCTCCCACTACCTCTTACCTCCAGATGAATAAATGATAGTTTTATAAATAATCTCTAAGCCTTCAATCATCTCTTCCGTGAAAAGTTCCTGGTGCTTTTAGACATCATTCATAAAATTTCAGCCATCATTCTTAATAAAAACCTCATAACTAAAATAAAAGTATAATAATGATTTAAATATGATCATCTAACAATAATATTCACATTGTTAACGTTTGATCATTGGTTTTAAAATCAAAAACCTGTCACTGACACCCACTGATTTTTTTTTTCTTTTTCTTTCAATGTTCAGTTTCCTTACTGATTCCCATCTCTCTAAAGGGCAGATGGAGGCAGCTGGGCGATGGCAAGGGATGTTCATTTGAAGATACTGCCCAGATTGAAGATTTTGCCCACATGCCTAAAGGTTCTCTCCCAGGAAAAGTACTCTCAAACCACTGTCTGGGTCTCCTTGCTTCCAGGATCCAGTTACCCACCTCAGAACAGTCTGGGAGAGCTCTTCAGGAAAGCAGGATGTGGAGTATCATAGGGACCAACCATACTTCTCAAAATATGGCAGCGCCACAGAGAAAGTGTCCTCATTGGAGTATTTGCACCAAAAGTCATTCAACACAAAGGTCATCATGGGCAGGCAAGCAAAGGAATCCCTGGTCTTCAGCTTAGCAGCCAGTACCTCTTCATCTTCATCTATCTCCTCATGAGCGGAGGCAGCATGCTTTTCTCCTCTTTCTGCTTAGGCTTGAGATTCTACTTTTCCTCCTGTGGACTGTTTCTGTGAAATGTCCTTTTGGGGCGGTACATCTGCGAACATTTTAGCCTCACACTGGGCTGTTTCACCTTTCCACAAACAACATGAACATGGGACTGGTTAATGCAGATGAGGAACCAGTGGTTGATATCGGGTAAGACTTGGTTGAGGGAATGCCCCAACACCTATTGATAGAGCCACAGCAGGGTGCAGACAACTGTGAAGTTAGCCAGTGTCACATGTTCTCCACCAAAAAAGTCTTCATTTCCAAATAAGCATCCAGCAGCCCCAGAAGTTACCCCACCTCTTTATTTCCATGCTCTGTAGCCTGCATGATGCCCAAGGTGGACAGGCCATGGCTGGTAGCACTAGGTGGCTATCAATGAAGTTCACCCAACATGCCAATATGCCACCTGCTGTTTCTAGAGTACATCCTTGCAGTCCCTCTTTGCTCAAATGCGGTGACATTACTCTCCAATACACAGGATTCACGGTCACCCCTCAAGTGCTGGAAATTTGCTGGAAATTCACGGAGAAATTTAAGGGTGTAGCTGGTTTGGACAAAGTGGAAACGGGGTGTTAATGACAAATGCCAACCTGAACCACACTGTACTGAGCTGCAATTAGAGCCTTAAAGGCCTT
Organism: Canis lupus familiaris; assembly: GCF_011100685.1. Classification (NCBI taxonomy): domain Eukaryota; kingdom Metazoa; phylum Chordata; class Mammalia; order Carnivora; family Canidae; genus Canis; species Canis lupus. Next base: position 21,290,708 of record NC_049243.1, read on the forward strand.
TTAGTTTTCAGGGTATATTTACAGGATTATTTCACAGAGAAAGGGGCCACTGATTGTTCTTTAGCAGCTTTGCATTATCCTTACATCTTCATTACAACCATCACTGCCATTCCATTCCTCCCTTGTTCTCTAGACAGCACCATTGTGAATGATAACTAATCGATCACTTATCTAGCCCATCTTCAATCCTCTCATGTATTGCCAGAATGCTCTTTGAAAAATGCATATCCAAGTAAAACACATACCCACTTAAAACTTTTCTATGTTTCCATATCACTCACTGGATAAAATCCATAATCATTTCATTGATGTAGAAGGATCTCCATTTTCTGGACCTTAACTATTACTGCAAATGATTGCTGACAAATTTCCGTCATTTTCCTCCTCCACCAGACAAAACTATTTATGATTTCCCAAGAATATAAAAGAGTTTTCTTCCTCTGTGCCTTGGCATATGTTCTCTCATTTTGAAAAGGTCTCCTGCCTACTTAAGGACCTGGAAAATGGCTACTCAATTCTAACTTGAGTATATTGTTTGTATGAAAATGTCTCTGACCTCCCAGTGTTTGTCATTTATTACCGCCTTATGTTTCCCTTCCGTTTTATAGGATCTTATCATTGGCACTCTTTACATGGTTCTGAGATTATTTCCCTTTTTTTTATTATTCTATTTATTTGAAAGACAGCATGTGAGAGAAAGTAAAAGTTGGGGGAGGGAGGGAGAAGGCAGAGGGAGATGGAGAAGCAGACTCCTTGCTGAGAAGGGAGCCTGACGCTGGGCTTAATCCCAGGACCTTGAGATCATGATCTGAGCCGAAGGCAGACACCCAACCAACTAAGCCACCCAGATGCCCCTAAAATTATTTCTTTATGTGAAACAAATCAATCACTTTGAGCTTTTTTTTTACTATTAACTTTTAAAGAAAAGTCTAAACAACCATATTTTTAATCACTTGACTTCCCGCTCTCTGAGCCACAGAAAATCAAACAATGGATGAGTTCCAAATTCAGGGTTTTCCAGTCAATAGACTGAATAGAAAACAAAGATCAACTACGTGATCATATTTTACCTTTCAGCAATTCGAACTGGAAGACATAGGAGCAATAAAGTAGCTTTTAGCAGAAGATAAATCTAGAAAGACCTGCTCAAGAAAACCCTGAAATACTTTGTTAGGTAAGGAAGAGCATCATTCATGCTGGAGTGATGAGGAAAGAATAGTTAGGAGTAAACAGGAGCTATATGGCAAATCAAATATCTGTGCACAATGGAGAGCAAGACAAAGTAAACTTGTAGTAAAAGAGAGAAATAGAATCTGGAGGGCCATGAGTCATTATATAGCAGAACACATAACCATTAATAATCTTGTCTGATCTACAGCTGATGTTCTTATTGTACAGCCTGAGATCCCGCCCGCCAACCCTGCCAAAAAAACTCCTGTATGTTCCTAAATTTTCACATTGGTCTGTTATATTATAATTTCTATCTCCTTATGGCCTAATTATGCATTTTTCTTGAATAAACAGTTATTCTTAAAATAACTTCTTATTTATTTATTTATTTATTTATTTATTTATTTATTTATGTATGTATGTATTCTTTAGAAAGAGAGGCAGAGGAAGAAGCAGGCTCTATGCAGGGAGCCTGATGTGGGACTTGATCCCGAGACTCCAGGATCATGCACTGGGCTAGAGGCAGGCACCAAACCGCTGAGCCACCCAGGCATCCCCTACTGGAATTAACTTGAATGACTCTCTTCTTTTTAACCATGAGGTCCTAACTAGAACAACTTTGCCCACCACAATATGAATTTCACACAGGCTAGGATACTCTCTTCTTTCTAGTTATATTTCTGGTATATAGTAAGCATTTTTCTTTTCCTCAGTGCTAGATACCATTAACATGCCTGAGTCTGTCCCCGAAATCCTTTTGCTTGCTTTATAAGTTGCCGATTTATTACAAGCAGGAGAGTTACAGTTAATAATCTCTTACAGTAACTACCATGAGGGAGTAGAGAGAGGACAGCTGGTCAAGCTAAATTATCTGAAGAAAAGAATTAGATAATCAAACTTCCTAACTCACATATGAACAAGTAATTCAAGGTGAGTTGTATCCCACAGTGACCACAATGGGGAACAGTGAAGATAGTAAAAGTGGCTGGTCATTGAGTCCAGAGAACAATAGAAATCTATAACATCTGATATGGCTACTGAAATGAGTACTTTTACAGGGTCTATTTGCAAAGCATTCTCATTTCCCCCAAACTCCCTCAGTTGAGGCTCTTAGCCAGCCCTTAAATTCTGCATAATGATTTGTTCAGGTGACACCATTCATCCAAAACTTCAGTTAACTCCACACACCCTCACATTCTTCAGCCTCTTCCTAGATCTGGAAACCTATCATTTTAGACTTTCACATAACACAAAGTCTTATGTAATGGAAGTACCTACCCATCATCCTAAGATCTTCTCTCAGTACTTTAAATGATCCTGTATATCACTTTCCACCCTAGAGCAAAGTTACCCTTGGTAACTCAAAGATGATTTATTCCTTTTTGGGTGATAAAGTTATCTTTAAAGCATCCCTTTTGCTGGAGACCTTCATGAAACAGGAAAAATAACATACGCAAAATTAGATTTTGGCAGAATATGCTAAAACTGTAATGAACAATGAATCAACGGGTGATAATTGCAGTAAAGCCAAGTAGCCAAATATGATCCTGTAACTTGGTTACCCCTAAAGAGAGTATGTGAAATAGTACTATTACCTAGGCTAAAACCAAATTATTTGGTGATCACAGTAGAAACAATGTAAGCAAAAAAAAAAAAAAAAAGAAACAATGTAAGCACACTAATATTTTCAGGGCTCAAGGCCCATTATCATTAATCTAAATAGTCAAGTAATCTGCTTCACTGTTCTTTCTATATTAGGAAGAAGGCCCTTAGTACCTTTGTTAGGTAGCATTTACATACCTAACAGATCAAGAAAACATTCATGCATTAAGGTTCTTCTTATATATGCAAAATTACAGCAATTTTTCTAGAACAGCAAGTTTAGACATTTTTAAAATGCAAGTGTAGAATAGTTAGAAATAATACCTTTAAATGTATAGCATTTTGTGAAAGAGTTGGGGTTGATTGATAACTATACAATGAACAGTCTCAGAATCCAGAATTTCTTAATTAGATTAAAACTATTAGTTCCTCTTATTCTGAATTGGTCCATATTCTTCCAAATAAAATAATTTAGGTGATTATATGAATAGAGACAAATAAAAGAGCCCCTGAGAGTGATATCAGAGAATGATAAGGGAAGTTATTTTTATAGTTTATCAAGGTATAATTACTAGTATATAATTTTTAAAGAGCTATGGAAATCTAAATATACTCATACTATTTTTTATTTTGCAAAGATTATTAACTAATCTGTGGATTCCTTCATTGTTTTTCCCAATTTGGACAATTATTAGGGTAACAATTCATCTGTACCTGGATTTAATGGTAAAAAATATGAGTCTCATTTATTCCAAAATTATTCTTAGTGTAGCTATAACTGCATCAATTGGACAGTGTTAAAAAGCCTTCTGCATACAGTTGTGGTATATCATACACTATTTGGTCTTTGTCCCCAGTTTCTGCCACAGAGCTCCTAAAACTCTTGGAATTCCCTGGGCGTTAAGAGTGATAGGATTGTGTCTTTTGTTCTATGGAGGCAACTCTTGGCCACTCCTAGATAGTGTTAGGATGGGGGCTGATTGCCAGAAATGTCATATATTGATTAGATGCTTGGGATTTTCAGCTCTATTCCCCAACCATCAAGGAAGGGAGAAAGACTGGAAATTGCATTAATTAACACCAAAGGCCAATGATTTCATCAGACATGCCTATAAGATGATAGCAAAAAAAAAAAACAAACAAACAAAAAAAAAAAACAAAAAAAACTAAATGATGGGATGCAGAGTTGCTGGGTTAGTGTATCCATGGAGGTACTAGGAGAGTGGTATGGCTGGAGAGGGCCTGGAAGCATCACATTCCTTTCCCCCAAAACTTGCCCTCTGAATATCTTCTATTTGGCTATTCCTGAGTTGTATCCTTTATAACAAATTAGTAATGATAAATAAACCACTACCCTGAGTTCTCTAAGACTTCCCAGCAAATTATCAAATCTGAAGGCTGGTTATAGGAAGCCATGCTTTAGTTAGTTCTCTGAACACCTGAGGCAATGAAGGCAGTCAAAAAGATCAGTGGGAAGAACGAGACCATAGAATACAAACTTAGATTCAATAACTTTTGTTGTTACAGAAAAACATCTTGATATTACCTTGTATTCACAGGAGGGTAAATTTTCCTTTCCTATTATAATGTCACATTCTGAATTTGTTTTTTAAAAAGATGCATTTGAAAATACTAATCTACATTTATTCATATAAGATAGTTTAATGAAATCTCTTGCATTCCTAGGGAGAATGTCTGAGCTTAGGAGAAGAAAAGCTTAAGAAATTATGTGAGTATTTTTAGGCTTCCTATCACCACTAAGATGACAAATGAGGAAGTCTATGTCTTGGAAAGTTCCTCATTTGCTGTGAGAAATGGAGAAAAAGGGAAATTCATGTTAACATAATTATTAAAACCAATATGGAAAATCCCCCTCACTTTCATGATAGTCCTTGAATCAACTTTGAAACTCCACTTTGCTTTCTTTCTTTCCCCTGACAGGTAAGGGTCAAGGAAGCCTTTTAGGCTTATGGGGAATATTCTGCAAAATAACTATAACATGTATTTCAAAGGCCATTAGCACATGATTTTGTAGAGGGCATGACTTTATTAAAAATGGAATAGAGATACTGGACAATATTGATAAAAAGGAAGTTGTCAGAAATTTTCTAAGCAATCTTTAAAATAGATAAGAGTATATGGTTTTTGTCAGAACTTTTAATCTATGATTCAAGAAGAATAGAAAAGTCTAAGCAAATTTCTATGCAAGCTGTTCAGAACTGAGAGTATACAAATGTCATAATATTAAATAACATGGCAGAAAAGGCACAGCTCCAACAAACATACTTTTTGAATTATCTGTATTTGCATATATCAATGCAAGAAGCTCAATAATTCCACAGGTTACTAACCACTAATTTACAATATCTTCACTTATAAGTGGTAATTCCATCAAGTCAGCAACCTAAATTATCTGTAACTTAATTTTCTGTATCACCACTTATTTTCTATATTACCTCACAGGAGTGTTATGCAGTATGAGTAATTAATGATTATAGCATCTTGAAAATTCAACGTGTCATATTAATGCTAAATAATATAATAGTAATGATGTCAGATGTGTAGTACATCAATGGACATTTGCAAATGATAAACAAATTAAATAAACATATAATTGTCTGAACTATCATTCATCCAAAAGTGAAATTGTTCATATCTATATTTGTCTAATCTAAAGACAGTATTAACTTAATTATTATTCCAATTATTCCGTAGGAAATACACTAGGAAATATATTACAAGTTGAAGTAGGAGGAAACTAGACACCAAAATGTGGTTTTTGCATCCAAAGCTTAAAATCTTTCCAAGAGAAAAAGGTTACACACTTGATTTCACAATCTACTCATGCAACCACGTATTTGCTTAATTCAAAGAATATGTGCATTATTGGTAATATCAGAATCATTCCTATGTTTCCAGTGTTCTGACAGTGTTTTAAAAATTTCTAAAATAATGATATATCCAGTATTTGACAAGATCTGATTTTGAAAACATGTGATCTATTGATCAATAAATTAGAGTTAACTACATAAGTCATATTCATATTCTCTGCATAATAAGGAAAACATATAAAGTAATTATTTCATAGCTAACAAGATATTAGATGTTAGGACATATAAAGTTTACTATTTGACCACTACGTTTCCTTCCTCCTACCACTCTCCACGTTTTGGTTTAGGATATGGAGAAGTCTAGAATTGAGCCCTGTGTTTCATGAAGAAACTCACCAGCAGATGGAGTTGAGGAGGTGGATGTTGAGAGCAAGAGCAGTTTGGTAAAAGGTCTGTTAAACCAGCCAACGGATTCCATTCCCTTAGCCAAAATTATCAGCTCAACTGTGAAAGAATTACAGGAATATCCTTTGAATAGCTAGATAAGAAGTTTTTCTTTTTTCCCTACCTATGGGAAAATGAAGAAGCTGTTATTTCTAATTACTTTTAACCGTGAGGAAATCAGCTTAAGGATGAAGGAAGAGAACAAAAATAAAGAAATGTTAAAGAATCGGATAAGTCCCTCATCAGATTAGGTCTCAAGCCTTTCTTATTTCTACACTATTCAGATACATGAGCCAGTACACCTATTCTACAATGGAAAGGATTGTAAAATGATATGAATGTTGCAATGTTATCTCTTTTATAATGGTGTGAATACTTTATATCAAAATCCCTAGCATATAAATGTGTGTGTGTGTGTGTCTGTGTGTGTGTGTATTTCAAGTACCATGTATGTTTGGCTGTAAAAAATTCAGTACATGTCTTTATTTAAAAAATATTTTTGATGCCTGGTTGATTTGAAATAACCCACAAGTTTGTTTGTTTAGTTGCTGTTATTAACAATATAGGACTCCTAAGATAAGTGTCCTTGTACCTCTTTAATTTTAGATGTTTCCAGTCCAGAGACTCTTTCTTGCTCCTGATATCCTTCATGAATGTTCTTCCTTTTCCTTTTCATGTTCTTTCTTTTCAGTTTATGTCACTGCTTCTGCAATATTACTGACTTATCAAAATTTCACAATGTGGTTTAAAAACTTGCAGCCTAGTAAAACCTTTCTATATCTCTCTGGGTCTCTGGAGTTCAACCTAACTATTAACATGCACACAACTTAGAAAATAATAATTTTTAGATACATACATAGATAACATATATAGATAAATTAGAATGATGATTGAACATACATATTATATGTCTATGGAGATGTGTCTACATTATCTCATTTCACTGTATCCCAGATAAGGATTTTACCCTGATACCTACCAGTGTTAAAACTCTATGGAGAACTCCCCACTTCTTAAATATGGGATGTATAGTGGCTTGCTTCCAGATAATATGCTTTGGAAAGAGAAAAAAAAGGTAATAACTTCATAGTGGAGAAATCTGTCAAATACCACCTGAGCCACGTGATCATGATTAACGTCAATAAGTCATATTGATTCACGTACCCTTGGTATGATGTGATCAGAACAGAAATTCTCTCTGCAGTCTTCCAACCAAAAACCCGTAACCCCAGTCCAATTATAAGAAACAAATTAGACAAACCCCAGTTGAGGGACATCCCACAAATACATGAGTAGTTCTCTTCAAAATTGTCAAGGTATCAAAAACAAGGGAAGGGAACAAAGGAAGTCTGAGAGGTTCTAGGGCCAAAAGGTGCCTAAGGAGACATGATGACTAATTGCAATGTGGTATCCCTTACGGGATTTTAGAGTAGAAAAAAAAGATATTAGGCAGAAACTAAAGAAATGTGAAAAAAAGTATAAGCTCTAGTTAATAATACCAGTTCATTAATTATGACAGTATACTAATGTAAGAAGTGTGGATATATGGGAACTCTGTCGTATATTCACACTTTTCTGTAACTAAAAAAGTATTCTAAAATAAAAAGATAATTTCAAAACAAACATATTTGGGGTCCTTGAACTGGTTTAAGTTACGTTTTCTAACTTTGAGCCACTAAACTAAGGCCTAAACCAGAAGCAGGCTAAGTGAGCACCTGGGGCCATTTTTCCCATGTCTGTACCATTAAACTCTTATGTCTTGAGCTCTGACATTTAGGTAGAGAAAAAAGTCACACACACAAACACATACACACACATACACAGAAAGAGAAATAAGAGAAAAGCACCCTTCTCCCAGGCTGTGGATCCAACTTTCAACCTGATGGGCTTATGAACAGTAGAGCTGTGCCAGTATAAGGGGTCCAAGCACCTTAGACACCAACACCAAGAGAATTCTTGCCTAGTCTGTTTCTATTTACAGTCCCTCCATTCTTTTCCCTATGGTCTCTCCCATCCACCAATAAATCATCAGTGTCCTTCAGCCACATCATAACTTCTCTCCCTGTGGGTAGATGAAGGAAATACCAAAATATTGACACAATTTATTGTGTATCACTAAAACAACAAATAAATCTTAAATAGCATATGTATTAAAAATGATAATTTTTTTTAAAGTCAATAGAGTATGGTCATAATTTAGGACATATTAGTCACGTATTTTAGCAATAGCTCTCTTTTTTTTTTTTTTAAAAGATTTTATTTATTTATTCATGATAGTCACAGAGAGAGAGAGAGAGGCAGAGACACAGGCAGAGGGAGAAGCAGGCTCCATGCACCGGGAGCCCGACGTGGGATTCGATCCCGGGTCTCCAGGATCGTGCCCTGGGCCAAAGGCAGGCGCCAAACCGCTGCGCCACCCAGGGATCCCCCTCATTTTTAACTTTAAGGAAAATTATGATGAAAGCCACATGAGATATTTGCTCTTGTTTCTAATTTCATTACCCTCATATGTTAACATTTTATGCAAGAATGGCCGCATTATACTAATTTGTATTTAGTAGGTATATTTTGTGACAATACAACATATGTTTTGTTATGTTGCTTACTACGAACTAAAGTCTCCTGTTAACTTTTTTGCTCTCATGTTAATCCACATTCATCATCATTTTGCACTTTGTCTAGGCTCACTATTGTTTTTACATTGCCAAGTCTTTAAATATGAACTTACAGGTGTATAGTTATCTGCTAATGTATTAACAAATTTACCACAATCTTAGAGGCTTAAAATAACACACATTGATTTTGTTATAGTTTGTATGGTCAGAAATTCAGTCACGGCTTAGTTGAACCTTCTGATTAGGGCCTCACAGGCTGTAATCCAAATGTTTAACAGGCTATCTTCTCATTTGTGGTGTGACTGGGGAAGACATTACTTCCAGATTGTTCCATCTTTCCTTCAGATTGTTAGTAGAATTTATTTTCTTGAGGCTATATAGCTGAGGGCTTGACTTCTTGATGGCTATTAGTTGGAGAGTGTCCTCAACTCTGTGAAGCTACCTAGAGTTCCTAGAGGCTGTCCACAGATTTTGCCTATGTGATCTCTCCTAATATAGCCACTTTCCTCATCAAGCCAGCAAGGAGAGTTTCTAGAGCAAGTCAGCTATCAAGATGGATTCTTTCATGATGATATAACATGCCATCACCTTTTCCACATGCTAGTGGTTAGAATCAAATCACAGTTCCTTCTCATACCCAAAGAAAGAAGATTACACATAGTTGTGAATATTAGAAAATGGGAAACATGGCTGGTACCCTTAAAGTCTATCCATTACAATAACAGTTGATACAACATAGTTTGAAGTTATAACTTTGTAGCACCTTTCAAAATATGCCAGAACAGATGTATTTTTATAAGAACTACAGATATATTAGCAGCCACCATATGAATATCTTAAGGTCAAAGTTCAGAACATGTTTTATATAATAGTGCTTTTTATGTAAAAGCAGTTGATTTCACTTAGCCATCCACTTATTTATTTATTTTTACATGCCTATTAATTCGCAAAATCTTTATTTAGAACATCACCCATAAAAATATAATATCGGCAGTTGTATTTTTCTTGAGGAAGGCAAATAAGTACCTTTTTATTCTATTTTATTGATATATTGGAGCCCCATTAATGACTACCTATCCAATAATATAGTTAATTTTTTTTAAATTCCATATGCAGCATTACAAACAGCCACAAAACCTAAGCAATATCATAAAGTATTAAAACTGAGAGCCGTCCTTATTCTTTTGGAAATTATTAGTGATGAGATGTATCAAATAGCAACTTCTGGCTGAATAGCTGATAAAAGCACATATTAAAAGGATAACGCATATTAAACACTCTGGCAGCTAAAAAAAAAAAAAAAAATTTGAAACTTCCACCTTCTTTTGTGTTAGTCCACCACAGAGCTGAAGAAAAGAAAAGTGCAAAGCAGTACATAGAATCCGAGGGAGTTTGCAATTAGGGGAATTTACTGGCAGGCCTAGTGACAAACACAGTGATCTCCATAGCATCAACACAACATTTTGACATCTTTTTAGACATGTTAACATCTACTTTCTTTAAAGACAGACGTGTTCGTATTTAGTGATTTTGGCTCCTGGACACAGAAGTAGAATTTGAGGTCTTTGCTGAATACAGAGACCAATCCTATTCACTGTGATTTTTTGCTGTTGAAACTAACAATGTAGAACTGAAAAAGAAAGAAATAGACAGTGTTTATGAGCTTACAATTTTTGAGGCGAGTGACTTTTAAGAGTCTTCAGAATGAAGTGACTGAGCAATATTACAACCATATTTTGAAAACCCTTTAAATGAGCTGTTTGCAATGCTCTCATAAATGCCCTCTTTTCAAGCTCCACCATTTCTGTTTTGTTTCTGCCCATGCATTTGAATGTTGCCCTAGAGGCTAAGGAATATCAGTCATAAGCACTAGAGTCAGACTGTGGCCAGAGTAGATACAGATGTACAAATCCATCTTTCTCCATTTGAACAGTCTGCTATATTCTGCATGCAGCTGCTGGCTCCGGATGGTTTTTAACTCTTCCATAAAATATATTCTGAGAATATTAAGTAGATATTATTTTTCTCTGCATCTACTATCCCTTCTCTATTCCATGATTTGGATGCACAATTTAGATATAATGAATCTGATGATTACCTCAAATCCCTATAGAATGTCTCCATTAGTATTAGGGTTCCAGGACACTTTTGTCTATTCTTTGATTACACAAATAGCATTTAATGAAGCAAAGCAAGAAAGCAAACACTTTAATTTTAGAATAAAGCTATTGGCTGGGTTTCTTCCACAGTCAGTGTTCAATCAATAGCTTTAAAATAAAATGGAAGTAATGAGGAGAATAAAGATACAAGGAAGAAGAGATCTAGGGTCAAAATAAAATTCTCTCAATGTTTCAGCTTGAAAAAAAAGATCAGAAAAATATGGAGTGATACGGGTGCAAATTTCTCTACTTTTCCTCACTGTTTGGAAGGTTTAGTTGCTCTCCACTGAAAGTCTCCTCACCCTTCTGTTCACTCTTAACCATTTCTGAGGATTGAATATAGCTGTTGTAAATGAGCATATCCAACAGACTCAGTTTTTAACAGAAAACTAAAATTGGGCAATTTTCCCACTCATGTCCACCCACCAGTGTTAAGTGAATATATCAGCAAAGTAAATCATGTATAAACTCCCCCCTTGCTGTAAATGAACATCTTCTAGAAATATGTTGCCAAAGGCAGTTCAGTTCTATTCTTTAAAAGAGAAGCCCTGTCCTACTCATGAATGCAAACATCTATTCTTGCTCGTATCAGAATGCAGACCATTACCACTGAATAAGCTTGGAGCCACAACCACGCTCAGAAAATGAAAACAGTGATAGTTTTTCTAGTAAGAAACCGATTATACAATACAGACTCATTCACATTATATGGTTCTGGCCTGTGCCATCTGTAGCACACAAGCAAATTCCCCTAATTACTGATATCTCTCTATGAAGGCCCGTGTTCTCTGTGTGTGTTTTGCACTTTCCTTTTCATCAGCTCCCTTGTGGACTAAAAGCAACAATTCTGCCAAGTGAGCTTAACAGATGCCATTTTCTGACCCAGCCAGTAAAAGGTTTGTGGCTTTGTTTTTTTTGCTGGAAATATTTCTTGTTGGATTGTACAAGGTTTGTGCTTTTCAAACTGAGCCACCTGCTTATAGCCCATGTTTCAGCTTATAATTCTTATCAAAATTTTAAAATTTATTCCCAAGACACTTGTGGCAGACCAATCAAAGCATATGATGCGTGGCAAAACTCGAATCCATAAAGTCAGTGATGGGTGAGGAACATGATAGGGTCAGGTACAGAGAAATCAGAGCAAGCAACACTCAATCCAAGTAAGCATGCAGGACCCAAGGTCTATATACAGATCCAAGGTCAAGGCCAGCTAGTATGCTGAAGAAAGCAAAATATGTGAACTTAGAAGATATTAAGCCATTTTTCGGGACACCTTGGTAGCTCGTGGTTGAGCATCTGCCTTTCTCTTGGTCATGATCTCAGGTCCTGGGATCGAGTCCTACATCAGGATACCTGCATGAAGCCTGCTTCTTCCTCTGCTTATGTCTCTGCCTCTCTCTGTACCTCTCATGAATAAATAAATAAAATATTTAAAAAATAAATAAAATAAAAATAAAACATTTTTCTATGGTACAGTCATTTTGGGAAAGTTTCTGCGAAAATTGTAGACTCTGCCACAGTGTTTGTGTCTTTTTTTTTTGAAGATCTTAACATCTGGGACCACTGTTTCTTTGTATAGACTCTTTTCTCACAACCTACTTTCCCAAACTGTACTAACTCTAACATCTAGCTATTCTCTTACTGGCCCTTGAGTGATCAATGATTTCCTTCATTTCTACTTTACCATTGTGCTTGTGATCCTAGTCTTGCGAAGTTAAACTTTATTCAGTCATTCCACAAATATTTATACATTTTCTGTTATGTCCCAGGTTTCTTTAACTTACATTTTCTTTGACTTATATTTTCTTTCTACCTAGATATAAGAACCTCGGGGATAGCTGTTTGTTGATATAAACTTGTTTTTATATCTCTTGTATCTTTTAGCATAGTATAGGATACAACATGAGAATTTCATAAGAACTTTATAGTTAAAAAATGAGGTAAGATGAAATTATAAGCAGATCAAATCCAAATATATATTATAATTTAAGTCAAATATACAATAAGTTTATTTGTTTTGTATATTAGAAATGTGTATGTAAAATTAGCAAAAGTTCCTCAGTAAAATTGTGATTTAGATTTAGAACTAGGGCTCTAGCATTTGATAGGCTGACGAAGGGGGAAGAATTCAGAGTAGAAATGCCAGAATCATAACTGATTGGACATCAGATAAATTAAGAGTTGGTTTTATAAGATGACTTCTGAGTTTAGGGATAATTGATACAAAAATATCACCATGAATCATGATTGTGTGTGTGTCTGTATTATGTTCTTTCTTCCAGACTAAATTTTTTTTCAGTATTGGTAACTAAGTCATATTCCCTGTTACCTTCACTTCCAAGATGGATAAACATTTCATTGAGCATTTATTTAGCAAGCACTTATTGGATGAATAATAAGAGAAGACGCCAAACAGGCATAAAGATGCATAAAATCCAGCTGACAACTCAGTCGAAATAGATGGTATTTAAACCAGGGAAATCCACACACTCCACACGCTCACAAAGTGCTATGGAAACACATATAATCTGGCCTTGGAATGCAGAGAAAGGTTTTACAAAAGGAGAATTGACATTTGAATTGAGTATAAAAAAGAGTGGTATTGAATTGAGTAGTAGACATTGTAGCCAAAGGAATCTGCCTACACAAGCCCATAAAGAACAGAAAGAGCATGTTTTAGGAAAATTCTCAGGTTCCAGCCTTTCCTAACTCTTCCATTCTTCTGTAAACAAATGAGCAATGCTCAGTTAGGTCTTAAGAAAGAGTGTGCTTTGCATAAGAAACAAATCTATGGAATCCTGAAGTTTTATTCCTAGAGTAAAAGATAAATTTATTATTTATTTTTAAATCTAATTTACATATGGCTAGAATAAGCCAAGGGAGGTTGTTGTTTAAAAAAAGATATTTTCTGAGTGCAGCACAATAGTAAGCATATGATAACAACAGAAGTGTTTCGGGTGCCTGGGTGGCTCAGTCAGGTCAAGATCCTGGGGTTCGATCCCAGAACCTCACATCATGCTCCCTGCTCTTCAGGGAGTCTGCTTCTCTCTCTCCCTCTGTTGCTCCCCCTGCTTGTGCTCTCTCTCTCTGTCAAATAAGTAAATAAAATCTTTAAACAACATCAACAACAGTAGACTTGATTCTAAAGAAATGAGGACAAGCAGAGTTCCTGGTAATTTTTTTTTGCTTCTTCCTTTGTTTTAAATTAACTCATGACATCTAAACTCCAAAGGTCAAAAAGATAAGCCATGATTTGAACTTGAGTTTTGGCTTCACTTCTCCATTTTACATTGTGTTTATATGTAAAATTACAAGAATGATGTAGAAATTCTACTTTCTCAAAGGCTTTTGAGAAACTCTGCTATTAAATCAGATCAGAGCAGTTTGACAAAGATTATTTAAAGGTTTTTTTTTTAAAGGTTTTATTTATTTATTCATGAGAGACACACAGAGAGAGAGAGAGGCAGAGACATAGGCAGAGGGAGAACCAGGCTCCATTCAGGGAGCCCAATGTGGGACTCGATCCCGGGACTCCAGGATCGCGCCCTGGGTGGAAGGCAGGTGCTCAAACGCTGAGCCACCCAGGCGTCCCGATTATTTAGAGTTTTAAAAAACACATTCACTACTCCCCAAGTGCAGTATTTTAATTTTTTTCCCATATCTGATAGTTCCAGGTCATCATGGTGACATTCTAATAGTGAAACATCTGTTTTACACATCTCTCTCAAAACTATGAATTTACATGGACAATGATGAAATTGATATACAAGATAAAACAAGATCTCTATGTTATTGATAGACTGCATTATTATATTTTTACGGATTTTGTTTAAAGTAAAAAATATTTTCTAAGGCTGAATTTTCACTCCTTGCTAGGTTTCTATTTAACATTCTTCCCATGTGAGATGAAGGTGGGGAAGTGACTATGTTAAGCTTGAACTGTAGTACCTTGAATTCTTCAAATTGTGAGAAGAGTCTTAAGATAAAAGAGAAGGGTAATCACATTGCCCTTCCTGTTTCCACAGAGTACAGAACTCCTTCTATTCACAAGGAAGTTGTAACAGCATAATCTTTGTGCCTGAGTGCTGAATTGCATGATAACCATTTGAGAGCAAATTGGGAAAACTGAAATTAAACAATCAAAGATGTCACTTTCTTTCTTCTCTCCAAAGGGTGGAATGTATAGAAAATTTTCTTAAGTTTTGTGATTTCCTTTCCTTTTACAATTTCTCCATGACAACTCTCTACTCTCCTTGCAATAGGACTATAAAGTGAGTTAGTGTGAACAAATAAAATCCTATGTATGCAGAAAGAAAAGAAGCAGAATACCAGCACTCTATTTCACATCTTCCCCCCACCTCCTGTTCCTTGCTTTTTTATCCACCATTTGTTTCAATGTCTTACCAACTGAACAGGTAGGGGAAAGGTTGTACCCCAAGGGCCATTGATCCTACTTTGCACAACGTGGAAATGTCTCTCCAACCCGCTACTGGAAGAATGGGTTATCTGGCAAAAATCCCTGCTCAGTGGGCACCATTTGTGCAACTAGAATCAATACAGCTGTCAGACACAATTGAAAGAAGTTGTTCCTTATGCACACTTCCTGTGTTCACATGGTTGGTTGTGATAGTCCTTGGGTCTATCTATCATTTTTTCTTTTTTTAAGATTTTATTTATTCATGAGAGACACAGAGAGAGAAAGGCAGAGACACAGGAGGAGGGAGAAGCAGGCTCCATGCAGGGAGTCCCACATGGGACTCGATCCCGGTTCTCCAGGATCACACCGTGGGCCAAAGGTGGCACTAAACCGCTGAGCCACCGGGGCTGCCTGTCTATCATTTTTAACAACACTTGAGCAGAGTCCTTTCAAAAATTAGTTAGCAAGAGCCATCAAAACTGTCACTAAAAAATGAAACCATATATTCTATATGTTGATACTATCAATAAGCACAGCAACTGCGAATTTTATTTAACCATCATTTCCCATCAGTGAGGTTCTAAATTATTTGCAGCTAGAGGAAAGACTTCAGTACTGACACTGGTTGTCTGTTTCTCATTGTGCTCTTCTCTTAGGCTCACTGGTCATCTTCTGATGAAACAGGAAGAGCTTCAGAAGCAGGCCACATTCAGGCCTAATTTGACACCATCTGCATTCACTGAAATCCACAATGTACTTTCTAACAAACACAAATCCTTCTCCCTGACTGGGGTAACTGGGGATGGTAATGTTTTCCATGATTTATTTTTCCTATATTCATTGGAAACCTCCCCTGTCTCACTCTTCCCATTGGCGTGCCTGCAGGCTGCAGCCTCCCCGTCTCTACCATTGCCTCACCCTGCCAGGCTTGCTGACCACGATGTTCTGTGCTCCAGTGTCCTAGATAATCTCTCTCA
Source organism: Canis lupus familiaris (assembly GCF_011100685.1). Lineage (NCBI taxonomy): Eukaryota > Metazoa > Chordata > Mammalia > Carnivora > Canidae > Canis > Canis lupus. The sequence goes on from NC_049243.1 coordinate 21,306,923, forward strand.
TCTCCGTGGATCCCAGAGACTCAAGGATCACTCTGCTTTCTGCTCTGAGCACATCAGGAATAGATACTTATTCTGCTGTCATCATTTTGAGTATGAATTAGAATAATGACTGTAATTTTTTTTAGTGCCTCCTGTATGCCACCTAGCTGATGAGCACTTGACACATATTATCTAATGTAATCCTCAAAAATAAAAATATATGAAGGAGGTCCTCAGCTTAGCCTCATTTAGAGGTGAGAAAACAATATCAGAGGAAATTTTTATATTAAATACAGCCATGGAGCTAATAAATGACCCATGCCTGTCTGACGCCAGAGTCTATTCTCTTGTCCATTAATCTCCACAGTGTGAGAAATCGTTGCTAGGCAAAGTGAGGCCAGGAAAATATATCTTTTCTCTGACCACGTTCTGGTCCAAAGTCACCATCCTAATTCCATATCTAAAGAAATAATAATTAATGTCTATCTGTAATATACAGCGCAGATACCACAAACATTTTAACCAAACTCTTAATAGTATTTCTTTTGCCAAATACTTGGAAAAGGTTTTACCTTACATTAATTCTGAATCCACATTTCTTTAATTGAAATAAATGTTAATGACAAAAGTTATTTGAAAAGTAAAAAAAAAAAAATGAAGACATAGTCTGCTTAATAAGCAAAAATATGGCTGTCAGACAAATCATTAATATTGACCAGAAAGTAAAGATTCTGTTTTAATAATTTAAAATATTTTACCTCTTCACTCTTATCAATGGGCTCATAGTCCTTCTATAGCTAATTTTCTCAAGCAAACAAATAGAAACTGGTTTGTATTCTCCTTAAAGTTGGAAAAGGCCCAAAACCCTTCTAGAGTCTGGACTGTTGAGAGAGACAAAGGAGTTACATAAATAGAATTTAAAGTATCAACTTTGCTACTGACAGAATTACTGTAAAATTTGGCTTAGGTTAATTAGAATTAGGTTAGTGGCCCCTGGCTGCTTCAGTCTCTGGTGCATGAGACTCTTGATCTTGGGGTTGTGGGTTCTGGCTCCATCCCACATTGAGTGTGTAGACTGCTTAAAAATTAAGCTGAGTCACCCATCTGTAAGGCATTGCTCCCTATAAAGGCAGACTTCAAAGCAGGGGTTTTCCACTGGAAGCAATCCCACTCTTCACCTATCCGCCAAGGGACAGACATTTGGTGATATTTGAGAAAGTTCGGTTGTCACAAATGGAGGAGTGCTACAGACATCAAGCAGGTATAAGCCAGGGGTGCTGCTAAACATCCTACAATGCCCAAGGTGGTCCACAAAACAGAGAATTATCTGGCCTAATGTGTCAGGGGGTACCATGGTTGAGAAATCCTGACCTAAGCTTATAGAAAGGAATAGCACAGAGTGGGATGCAAGGTCTCTGGAAGTAGACAGATTCCTTAAGAGAAGGAAGGATGATGATGCTGACTACATTTACTCAGTTCTTGCATCAAAACTTATCAATCAGATAATTCTCTCTCATCTTGCCTTGATAAGGAATAAGGGAAGAAGCTAAGAAGGCCAAGGTTGTACTATAGTAATTACAGTCCCTCAGCAGAGAAACACAAGGTGAAAAGAAAGGCAACTCCCTACTCTAACGCTTATTTACATAATGTGATTTGTTCACATTTTCTAAATCGATTCTGATGGCATAGGACCAAGATAACTTGAAGGTAGTTTGACTTTGTATCATACGTACATATTTGTTTAATTCATGCTCAGAAGAATAATGAACCTTTTATTTGCATTTAGGTGTATCACACAAGAAAGGAGTGACCAGTTGCAATGGGTATTTTTATCTGTGCTATCTTTTCAACTCCACTTGAGTACATACATCGACTTTTCTTAGATGGAGGTAAAAAGCAAAACTAATATAGTTTGCAGAAGGCATATTTGCTTTATTGATTAAACAATTCAGATTGGGTTTGACTAGTTACTACATTGTCCCAGAAGCACTTACTTAGCCCTGCTGATAAATTTAGAAGGAGAAAGAGTCAGAGAAGTAAGGCAGCTAGGCAAGACCATTTGGATCACCACAAAAAATAAGGTTCAGGCTGCTGGAGCAAAACTAAAGATAGATCCCAAAAGATTCCCCCAAATGTACTTCTTTCTTCTATTTTCTGATTCTTATTGATACTTTTATATTCTGAAACATTCCAGCTTTCCCTTTTCCTCTGTTTTTTGTTTTGTTTTGTTTTTCTTTGAGCCTGAAGAGAGGGTAAGGCCCTATTGATAATCTATAGTCAGATTCCAGGTTGAAGCTGCTCTCCATTGTTTTGATGTCTGGATAAAATAATTTAAAGGATTAGCTAGACTTATTAGCATTGCAGTGGGAACCTATCCTCCTTGACACCACTAGGGCATTCACACGGAAACATGTGCCATTCTAAAATAAGGTAACAACATCTTCCTCATCTTACAGAGAGAAAAGGCCAAATCCCAAAGTGGAGGCAATTTCTGATAATAACATGACCATCTTTAATATTTATTAAACTTTTACCATGATCCAGACACTATATACAGCAAATTCTATGTTTTATTTTTACATGCTATCTCTGAATTATATTCTGTCTTTGTCTCCATTTTACAGAAAAAGAAACATGTCCAATGTCACACAGAATATGGTTTAGTAGACTGAGATCCAGAGTCAAGTTTGTTGATGCCATACTCTATTGTCTTAACCACTATGTGAAAATGACTTACTAAGAACGGTCACAGTACTAAATATTTCTGGGATTCATTGGTCCTGAAATGCAAGAAAATCATGAATATGTCAGTGTTTTAAAAACTTCAAAAATCTTTCTTGTCTACGTTATAAGCCTTAACTACATCTAAATATTTTTTTCCAGTGCTTTTCTAGCTAAAAATAAATTACTTTTCCTGTGTGAAAAGCATCATAGATGACTCCCAGATGGTCTGCTTGGGCAACAGGGGAAAAAAAAATGAAGGTGTCACTTTAAAATACATTTTAAAAATAATTAAATTAAAAACTAATGTAGATAAGGAGAGTAAAATATCATGTTGATAAGGAGAAATATATTTTTAGGGAAAGATGAGTTCTGTTTAGAAATATTAACTCTTTTCATAGGTTGTGTATTTTCTATGAATGTTTATGTTTTTAAGGATTTTATGTACTTATTTGAGAGAGAGAGCAGAATGAGAAAGAGAGCATGAGTGGGAGGGGAGAGGAGCATAAGGAGAAGGAGAGAAGCAGGCTCCCCGTTGAGCAGGGAGCCCAATGCAGGACTTGATCTCCAGGGACACTGAGATCATGAACAGGGCAGAAGGCAGATGCTTAACTGACTGAGCCACCTGGGCATCCCTATATTTATTTTATATAAATGTTGTTTTTGACAGTCAGGAACATGCTTCTTTCTCTGAAAATGGAATGTTTTTTTCAAAAGTGAACATCATACTGTGTAGTTTTATTTTATTTTTTTAAGATTTTATTTATTTACTCATGAGAGACACAGAAAGAGAGAGAGGCAGAGACACAGGCAGAGGGAGAAGCAGGCCCCATGCAGGAAGCCCGAAGTGGGACTTGATCCCAGGACCTCAGGATCATACCCTGGATTGAAGGCAGACACTCACCACTGAGCCACTCAGGCATCTCCATGCTATGTAGTTTTAGAAGCATTGTCCCTTCCTCACCCTAGCAAAAAGGTGGATGCATGCGTGAGGCCTCACCAAGCCAAGTACAGTATCTCTCTGGTTCTAGTGATTTGTGGAGGATAGTATCTAATGCAACCGGGCCATAGAAGTTCTCCCCACAATTTTTGCTGCCATTGGGAAGAGTGAGTGAATAATAGGAGAGGTAAGTACCATAGAGACCCTCTTTGCCACCATGTTAGAGAGCCTTCCTGCCATTGACACTTTCACACAGCAAAGAAGAGGGAGAGAATCTGGCTCATCACCTAAATACCTGTACTATGATATCTCCAAAGGCAGACTTTCAATTATGATAGACAAAAAAAAATTCCCTTAAAAAAAAAGTGGTTAGGGGCACCTGGGTGGCTCTGTCTGTTAAGCGTCTGCCTTTGGCTCAGGTCATGATCTCAAAACCCTGGGATCGAGCCCTGCATGGTGCTCCCTGCTCTGCGGGGAGTCTGCTTCTCCCTCTCTTTCTGCCTACCACTAAACCTGCTTGTGGTGTCTCTCTTGTTCTCTCAAATAAATAAATAAAAATCTTAAAAAAATTTAAAAAAGGTTAATTTGAATTGTGTATCGGTAGCCAGCAATTAAGAGTGGTAAAACATAGGACACTAATATGGCACAAAAGTGGCAATACGACATCTCCCACTCTCCACAACCCAACCGATCCAGTCAGCCCATGTGCTGTGGTACAAATTCCAGAGTATGGATCTGCTGCCACTTCACACTGAGATGTTAGCTCTCCCGCTTCCGACTTAGTTACCACCATTTATTTGAAGTCGCGCCATTTCACTTTGCATCTTTCCCAAATGATCAATGCAATTCTTCCATCTTCCTTGATGATTTCAACACCTGGCTCACTTGCTTCCTCTCTTCATGCTTAATCATTTATAGTCCCTTAATAACAATGTCAATGATTTATTGAGCTTCTCAATGCAGTCGCCATTATCACTCAATTCTGTTCTTTCTAATCAACTGACTTGTAACTTTACATCACTCCATTTTCCTTCTAGGATTTTCACATTCATCTTGGTCATCCCATGGTGCAGTTTAAACCTCAAAAACCTAAACAGGACTTTCCTTTTATAATGACCTCTGAAAATTATTATACTCCATTTCTTTCTACCCTTACTATAAACTCCTTTTCAAAAAATAGATAAAATAAAATAAATAAAATAAACTCCTTTCATCAACTCTCTTCAAATTATATGTGACTTCATTTTTCAACTTCAAATTTCTATTCACATCTGTCCTATTGACTTAACACAACTTTCTCCCTCACTTGCAGCATCCCACCTCTCATTAAAACTTACTGATTTCACTTTTATTTCCTACTATCCATTTCACTGTCTCCATGTGCATTATTTTTACCCTCATCTGGCTACTTCAACTCTTGTTTGGATTTCCAGTTTCTTCATATTTTATCTGGCCTCATTATATTCCATTCCTCACACTTAATTTTTTTGTTAAATGAAATATGATGTCATCGCTTGTGAAAAGCCTAGGAATTGCTTCTCATTGCTTCTAGGAAAAAAAAAAAAAAAAAACCTCAAATTTTTACTGTGGCCAACAGGCCTGAATAGTTTCATCCCTATATTCCCACCTCTTACCTTTAATCTCATACCATATAATCACTCGCTCTTCAAGAGTCAAATATACTGTCATTCATTTTATTCCTTAAGTCATATTTCTCACTACTGGTTCTTTGCATACTCCTGTTCATCTCTTTGGAATGCCCAACTTCACTTAGTTAATGCCAATTCAACATTTATGTTTTTCTCCCACTCAAATCCGCAGGGAAAATGTACCTGGTGCTCCAGTGTTTAGGTCATGTTTCTGTCTGACATGGACCTCTATGATATTATCTCTCCTTTTGCTTATTTATTTCAGGTTATAATATTACAAACACTGTGTTGATTATTCCTTAATATTTAGCACTCCTGCTCAATAAAAGTTCCTAGATGCATACTTACTAAATGAATAAATAGATGAATGGAAAAATTGAGAAAATATTATGCCCCAGGCACTGTATGATATATTAGGCATGAAAAAAAAGAACTACAGGGAAATGAGGTATATAGACATGTGTGTGTGTGTGTGTGTGAACATATTATAATGTGATAGCTCAGGCTTAGCTTAGTTAAGCTCAGGTTAATATGAATGTCCAAAAAGAATGTCCTAACACAACCTGAGGACAAATTTAATGGGAAAAAAGACAAGAGGTGGAGATATCACTTGGGAAGTTGAGGGGTATAGCCATACTAATACCCTAAACTTTAAAAAATGTCCATTCTTATCGCGCTGGGATGAATTGCTATGAAGAAAAAAACAAAAAAAGCAATTCAGTGCTGCTCCACGATCAATTATTATTTAATTCATTTAGCAAAGTTTCACTGACTGCCAGACAGTGTGCTTACCTGAAAATGTACAAATGAATGAAATCATTTTTATCTTCATATATTTTCCAGTCCAGTTTGTCAGAGAGGCTTTTATGGTATAATGTGATAAATATTGAAAAGAAAGTGCCAGATAAAATCGGAGCACCATGGAGGGCCATCAAAACAGCTTGATGGTTCTGGGAAGTTTTCCTCATTTGGTGAAACCTGGTATGAGTCTAAAAATTTAAGATTTGGATAAAAGTATTCTAAACAGGGGCACCTGGGTGGCTCGGTTGATTGGGCATCTGCCTTCAGCTCAGGATCCCAGGGTCCTGGGATTGAGCCCAGCATCAGGCTCCCTGCTCAGCAGAAAGCCTGCCTCTCCCTCTTCCTCTGCTACCCCCCATGATTGTGCTCTCTCTCTCTCTCTTTCTCTCTGTCAAATAAAATTAAAAATCTTTTTTTAAAAAAGTATTCTAAGCAGAAGAATGATCAAAAGATGAATTTGGGGAACTATAACTCATGTGGTTTGGCTTTATGGTACAGGATATTTTAAGGAATGTTTAGAGATGAGTTTGTGGATATGGGCAAGAGAAAATCATAGTCTTATGAGCCATGAAAGAAGTTGAGACTTTGCCAGGAAAGCAGTAGGAAGGATTTCAATTAGAAAAGTAACATGAGATTCATTTTTAGGAAAAATGATTTTAGAAAATCTAAAAATGTATCGGAAGACTGAGAGAATCGTGGGGGGGTGGTAATCTTTCTAATTATGCTTTATTCCACTCAGATGTTTCCCAAGTAGAGTGCTCCTCACATTTGTTCCCACAGAACCATGCACTCACCTCCATCATAGAGCTTACTGTAAAGTACCAAGCTCATTTCTTTTTTTTTTTTTTAAGATTTTATTTATTTATGAGAGAGAGAGAGAGAGAGAGTGGAAGAAGAAACAGGCTCCATGCAGGGAGCCCGATGTGGGACTCAATCTCAGGACCACAGGATCACGCCCTGGGCTGAAGGCAGGCGCTAAACCGCTGAGCCAACCAGTGATTCCCCCAAACTCATTTCTTTAGAAGTAGGTAGCATCTAGCATAATCCTGTGTATATAGTAGACCCAGTGAATGTTCTGGATTAGGTGAGTGAATGAGATAACAAGTCAATCAGTCTTTGAGAGATCTGTGAAGATGCCTAACAGTGATTGATATGGTTTATATATTTACCTTTCATATGATGCCAAATTACACTGAAATTGATTCCTTTATCTATAAACATATTTAATATTCCTCTGAAAAACTTTTATATCATCTCACCGTGTTCTCTGTGGAATAAAGCCGGCTATTTAAAGAAGATAGGACTCTAACAAATGTTGAGTCAGTCTTCTTTTTTTTTTTCCTGGATTGTGTACATATCAGATATCAGAGTGACTATTTATTCCAATGAAATGAGCAAATTAGATGAATGCAGCTTTTTTGGTAAGAAAGAACTAAAGTATTAAGTTAAACCATTCCTAGAGGTCAAAGGATTTCTCAGTGGTTTAAATTTGTGAAAAAGCAATAAATATAACTTTATTTATGTAATGTCATTTTTCAAGGTATGATAGAAAATGTTGAGATGTTTGTTTTTAAACATCCTTATTTTTGTTATTCCAGCTTAATAAAAAATCTTCCTACTAATTTATTCAATCTATCATAGTTAATTTAAATAGCACATGAAATTTTAAACAGATGTTATATCATAAATATCCAGAGTATAAATATCAAAATTCTGCTTACAAGTATAGAATGATGTATTTTTATTTTAAGTAATTAGGACATTTTTGGAATGTTTTTTTACAAATAAGTCTCAACTACCAGAAAGCAGCAGCATGGATTATCCAAAACTATGAATAATCCAGAAGGCATTTGGTGTCAAATTTGGGGAATTTTTTTTTTTTTTTTTTTTGGTAACAGAACATCATTGTGTGTTACTTAGCAAAAACTCATATTAGTTTACATTTCCTGTGTACATAATAAATGGTTTACCAGCTGAACTGTAAAGTTAGTTGATGAGAAATATGTTGGGCTTTGGGAGGAAAAAGTTGATCCATAGGTAACAAATAATATCGGGTCCATCCTATGACCCTGATATCATGACCTGATCTGGAACCAAGAGTTAGATACTCAACCAATTCCACCACCCAAGCACCCCCTTCTTTCCTTGATTTTGAACAGATTTTCTTTTCACAGACATTTATATAATTTACTCTCTTCTGTATTATTTTTGTTTGAGCCAGGAATATTGAAAGTACTCAATGGTAGTAATTAGTTGAATGTACAATATAGTTTTCACCATTAAATAAAAACTACATTTCCTGTAGTTCACAAAAACTGAACTTGTGCCCATAACCTGTAACATTCAAGGTTAAATAGTAAATTATACTTAACAAGTACTAACTATAGTCGATAATAACTATCTTTGAGTGACAACAAACTCATAAATTCTTTTTTGTTTCTTCATATAAAAATTATTAAATGTGGGATCCCTGGGTGGCACAGCGGTTTGGTGCCTGCCTTTGGCCCAGGGCGCGATCCTGGAGACCCGGGATCAAATCCCACGTCGGGCTCCCGGTGCATGGAGCCTGCTTCTCCCTCTGCCTATGTCTCTGCCTCTCTCTCTTTCTATCTCTGTGACTATCATAAATAAATAAAAAATTAAAAAAATATTAAATGTGTGCTACCTTATATGAAGGATTATATTGAGATCTAGGAACATGGTAATTCCTCAAGTAGGATATTTGTCCCCAGAGAGGCTACCTTTCTAGAGGCAAGCTTCTTTGTCTAAATGAAATAAAAGATGGAAAGAATTTTGGATATTAAAAGTATTTTATAGTTTGGTTATTTACATTTCATTTCAAATATTCTTTCGTTTTATTTTATTGTTTTTTAAAGATTTTATTTATTTATTCATCATGGAGAGAGAGAGAGAGGCAGAGACAGGCAGAGGGAGAAGCAGGCTCCAAGCAGGGAGCCCAACGTGTGACTTGATCCCAGGTCTCCAGGATTATGCCTGGACTGAAGGCACTAAACCACTGAGCCACTGGGGCTGCCCATATTCTTTAATTTTAAAACAAAATATAGGGATCCCTGGGTGGCGCAGCGGTTTGGCGCCTGCCTTTGGCCCAGGGCGCGATCCTGGAGACCCGGGATCGAATCCCACGTCGGGCTCCCGGTGCATGGAGCCTGCTTCTCCTTCTGCCTATGTCTCTGCCTCTCTCTCTCTCTCTGTGTGACTATCATAAATAAATAAAAATTAAAAAAAAATAAAAGCTTAAAAAAAATAAATAAAATAAAATAAAACAAAATATATATCCACCTATATGAAGATGGAATTATTTGTGAGGATATTGGGGGGGCAAAAATCTAGACAAACGCTGTTTCAGAAAGGAAGCTGAGGATTCATAGTAGGGTACAGAGAGGGGAGTACAGCTGTGTCATTCCTTTTTATTTTTTTTTAAAGATTTTTATTAATTTATTTAGTCATGAGAGACACACAAAGAGAGACACATAGGCAGAGGGAGAAGCAGGCTCCATGCAGGGAGCTCTATGTGGTACTTGATCCCAGGACCCCAGGATCATGACCTGAGCCAAAGGCAGAAGCTCAACCACTGAGCCACCCAGGTGCCCCCAGCTGTGTCATTTCTAATTAGCTCTGTACATAATTGTTTCTCATGGAAGATGCATATTATTAGGGGACAGGGATGGTTTTCAGGATATCTATTCAGAGTTTGGTAATGGGGAATCCGTGAGAAGAATGTATTTGGGAAGTAGTAGTAAACACTCTGATTAGCCTATACAATGTTGGAGAATCCAGTTAGTAGACTCAGGAATATAAGGGAAGGAACTCTCTAAAAGAAATAGAACCGGTCAAGATTGGGAAGGTGAATAGAGCATTAAGTACATGGGCTAGGATTCTGCTCTATGAATAAGACTAGAAACAGGGAGAAGGGGAAGAATCAAAAAGGGGCAAATTGAGTTTTTTGGAATTTTGCTGTTGTTTCCAATTGGCTCAGAAGGAAGAATGGTTTACCTCTGAAAGAATGGATTTCAAATGTGGCTGACTTTGAGATAAAAACTGTGAGTGAGACTAGACTGAAGTGAGATAAAGAGAGAGTGAACGTTCCTGAGTAGTGTTAGATTATTAATAGGCATATAAGCCTTCCCCAAGGCCATTAGCCAGAGAAAAGTCCAAATTTTTGATATGTCATCCTTTACGAAAATATGAAGGTAGTCATTATTGGAAAGTCAGAATATTGGGGGATTATTAACAGACTTTTAAAATCATCCATTGAGAGAAGACTCCGTGGTTTTACAAGACTTGTGCACTTTTAATGATGTTATACTAGTTCTGGCTGTGTCTGGATGTGTGTGTTTTGAGAAAGAGTGCCTATTGTACTAAATATACTTCTTCTATTAATCTGACTTGAAGCTATAAATAGAATAAGTACAATACTGGTAGATTTATTATTTTTGATTTTTCGAAGTTCACATCTGTGACCCAGAAAATTCAAACAGGTGAAAGTGACAAGGACAGTTACCAGTGTATTATAGGTGATCAATAATCAGTAAGAAACTTCATTTTCTCTTCCTCTTTTCAAACTTCTTCCTTTCTTACCCTTTCTTCCTCCTTCATTCCTTATCATCAGTAACACTGTGGCTAAGCATTTAAGTATTGAGTTTCTCACTCTAATTTCAGTACAGAAAATAGAAACTTTTCTACTTGTTTTAATCAGAAAATAATTAAATGCAGAGAATGAAGCCACCACCCCTACCCCACCCTCCAAAAAAAGTTAGCCAAGCCTTTGGGAGGCACGGAGATGCCATAGTCAGAAAGTCATCAACTCACTAATGATTTAAAATACCACCATCTAGCTCCAACCAGGAATACAAGAAGATGCTGTTGACACTGCAGCCACCAAGACTGGCCAACAGTGCTTCTCAGTGCCCAGAAAGCTGGAAACTAGATGTTGAGTCTGGTCACATTTCCCACAACTTGTGATCTTGCTTGGAAGAGAAAACAGCAGCAGGAGATGGCTTCTCCCACATGTCTGCCTTCCATGCCATAAATGTGTGCAACTATTAAGGATGCCTCACTTACATCTAGACCCTACCCGTAAGAGAGTGTGGGAAGGTTGTTTTCAGCTTTCTATTATCTCCAAATTGAATGAAGCTGGACCGGAGTTTGGGAGAACCAAATCAAATGCCTATGACAAGCTGCTATAGTGATTTATGTTGACCTCCCAACTGTTTTCTATATTTGTCATTATTCATGGCTTTTATTAAATCTATGTCTTATATTCTGCTTACCTCTCCCCTGACCCTGATAAATCTCATTTCTACCCTTTTGTGTAAGCACATTAGCTAGTATTGTACTTTTATAACATTGCTGTTAACCGGGCCTGGTTGCTATATCCTGACCTTCAACTTCTGGAACACTTTCCTACAATTGAGGGAAGAAATACAGTATAAGGTTAAAACCAGAATTTATGTACGTAAACAATTACTTTTTTCTATAGGTCTAGAGACAACTATCATTTTATTTTCTTAGAATATGTCTTCACCAAGTGATGTTTCTATCATTCATGCATCTAATCAAAATGTACAGTTACTGAATGATTAATATAATTTAAGGTGGGTATAAAGAAAGTGTCTTGAATTTTAACTGCTCCTAAATTGACTTTTTAAATAAAGAGATAAGACATTTATTAGGCAATTTTTTTTCTCATATATATAATTAGTACCACGGACCTGAAGTTTGTGTTGCTTTAATTTTAGACAAGTTGGCATGAATGGTAACACAAAATCCACAGGCAAGAACCATTTACATTATAAAACCAGGATCGCTCATTCCTCTGGTCATTTTAATAGAATTGTATTTCCTCTGTGTCTGTCTTACCTGTACATAGATATTGCCTTATCTTAGTGTTAGAGTTAAATTTGATTTTAAAATAAGAAATAAGATTATGTCCATCCCAATTATAATTCTAAAACAATTTCCTCTTTATTTTTTAAGCTAAAAGTAAGATTACTCTTCCCTATTATTATTTTGCTAAATTTGACACCTTCATCAACTATCACAATACTTTTTCCATTTGCTATCCTTGCTTCTAAAATAAAATGGGCTTGTAAAACTAGTTTTTAATCAGATAATCTATTAAAATGTCTGCTTTTCCATTTGGTTGAGTGTTTTTGCTTTGCTCAAAGCATGTCCTGTTATCAGAGACTGTGAAGCTGTGTTGTCCCTTGGTTCAGAATGCTGGACCCAAGAGTCTGATGTTGTGTTTACTGCATGAACAACAACTTAATTAAGTGTTGCTTTAGAAACATCACCAGAGCTTTGTTTCTGGTATTGCACTCAGGCATGTATCACATTGTTTTGACACATGCATTGGGAGATTTGCTTTGTAGTTAGTCATGTTTTTGGAACACTACTAGTAAAAACAGAAGAAAAGAATAATTTCATTGATAGAGCAATGAAAATGCTCTCAAGATCCACAGAATGACTATATAAGGCAGGATCAAGACCAAATTTTCTTCTGAGAACATCCACAGTAAAATCAAATATCCTCTTTTGACATTTAACTGCTTAAAAGCAAATGTTTTATGCTTTTTGTAAAAATTAATAACATCAAATGAACAAAGATTTCTTCCTTTCTATATCCATAAATTCAACATTTTAATTTTAGGTTATTACTTATCATGACAAAACATCTTTTAAATAGTGTTATTCTGTTACAAACTTGGAAGAATTAGGGAAAAAATGATAATGCATGAATACATTTCACACTCTTTTCTGCAAAGGAGTAAACAATTTTTTTCCCTCCTGATATGCTCTGAAAGCTCACCTGAAACTAAGAGGAATCAAGTGTGTCATCCTCAAAACACTAGAATGTTTAGCTCTGCTATCGTTGGCCTTATATTGGAGACTGTAGAAACGAATACAGTTGTTCAACAAAGATCCAAAAACTTGTCAAAAAAAAAAAAAAAAAAAAAGCTACCAGCTAAAAAGAAAGGAGTGGTTTCTTCAAAGGCGGCATGGTCTGGAATTTCTAGATAAGATGGCCCAAATGATGAGTGAGGCAAAGTGCCCCAGAGGGAACACAGAGCTTTAAAGATCTATGAGATAAAAAAAGCAAACTAGTTATTTTCAAAAGTTTTCTCCAAGTTCCTTTTATCTAAATAATTGTACCTATTCAAGTCCAATGATAAATGGCAATAGCTAGACTTCGTTTACCTCAAAGGTAATGTTAATATCAGTCCTCAAATCTTAAGGTGCTGAAGTGAAGCCAGTTTGATATGCACCTGCAAGAGACACCTACAAAGGGCAACCATATTTAAACTGGTCCTTGATTTAATGCTCAATCAGTTCTATTCTAAAATTCCATATATATTTGAGGAAAGCATTACGCTAAAATTTTATTATTCAAAATATGATTATTTTGTGAATTTATAAACATGTCAGCATGTGTGTTTGTCTATACCTATACTTGCTATTGCATCATGAAATATCCCTGTGTTCTAAATTGTCACTTTGTCTCATAATTTACAAGATCAATATCATACTATGTATCACCTGACAAAGTTTTGCAGAAGTATGGTGAACACAAGTAAGAGTGGCAAGAGAATATTTTTCCAGAATGTATCAGAAAGTGTCCAAGAATTAAACAATGCAGAAAACATATACTTAGCAATAACCACAGCTGAAATTAAATAAGTTGTCCAAAATTTCATCCCAAATGGCCATGATCTCAGAGATTTGATCCAAATTGCATTTTAATTTTTAAGGGACAGAAAATTCTCATGTTGTGTAAACCATCCCACAGTAAAGAAAATATGTTTATTTATTTTTATTTTTACAATCCTAGTACACTTGTAATACCATGCTAATGATACTTAAAGCAGAAATTAGAAATGTGTTCCACTGAGGCACTTACCAGGCTATTGTCCCTCAACTGCAAAGCCACCTTGCTGTACATATTTGTGTTGTTGGAGCTTGTTGGCCTTTGAAAATGGCATTTCTCCTTTGTCACCTGGCTGCCTATCAGTTTCAGCAATCAACAGTGTCAGAGGGAAGCTGGTAGGCCAGAGGGAGATGAGCTTGCTTTATTTTTTTTTTCTTCTTTTTTTTCTTTTTTTTTTTTTTTTATGAGCTTGCTTTACTCTGGTTTTCTTGCTATCCATTCAGATCACTTCACCAACAGCTTTTCATTTTAGAAAAAAACAGATATTCCAATTTCCATGTTTTTATTTTCTCCACTCTTACAGAACCAGAACCAGTTTCAACTATCCCCCATCAAAGGTACTAAAAGAAGATAGCCAGCACCCCTTCCTCAGAGCTTTTTAAGGGGTCTCCTCCAAACTCTTGAGGTATAAGCAATCCCTCAGAGGTCTAGGTCCGAGCTCTTTACCCACAGAGATGTCCCCTCCCACCATGTTCTAGGTTCTGATAACACCCATATATCTTCCATTTCTTCCTTCTGTCCTAAGAGTGAGCTACTTCCTTGGTTGCCATCACTTATAGCCTGCCTCTCCCTCGCCCTCTCCCTAGCACCTAAGGATGGACCCAACCACAGGATTAGAGAATTGGAGCCTTCAGTCCCAGTCTCCTGACCTCTCTCTCTTCAATCTGGCTGGTCCTGAGTTATATCCTACTATAGTAAAACAGTAATCTAGTAAATAACATATTTCTCTCTGTTCTGTTAGCTGCACTAGCAAATCAATCAAACCTAAGGAAGATGGGAGCATATTCATTGGAACGTCCAGTTTGTAGCTAGTTGTCAAAAGCCCAGCTAACAACCTAGGCTTGCAGCTGGCTTCTGAAGCAGGGTGTAGGGTTATAGCCTTGTAGGACTGAACTCTTAAATTGTGGAATCTGATGCTATATTTGGATAGAGAGTGTCAGAATTGAATTGAATTCTTGGACATGAGCACGACATTAGCTGGTGTCTGAGAATTGCTGCAGATTATCTGGGAAGCCCCCTCTACACACTCACTTTATAACTGGGTCCGGGAACCCCAAAGAGCTAAGATAGGTAAACAAACATATTAATTAATAATTAATTAATGTATTGGTTAATAATCAGCACTGTAATGGGCAAAAAAAAAAGAACCTATCTGGTTTTCTTAGTAGACCCCAAAAAGATTTTGGTAAAATCAATATCCATGCCCAACAAAAATTCCTGTTGTAAGAAAAACCATCGTGATGTTTTTCTCATGCTACTAGCCAATATCAGACAAAACAGGGAAGCCTATGTACCATATTCATAATTTTGAGAACAAAGAAATGATACACACTTTTGTCACTATTATTTATCATTATTTTGAATATAATCAGTGCAAGTAGCCATATGACTTGCTTTGGCCAATGAAATGAGAGTAATTCACATGGCTATTAATATGTTTATCTGTTTTTCTGTAAGCCAGTTCTTAGTAATGGAAGCTTTACATTTTTGTTTTAATCAGATTTGATCAGAATCAAGTCAATTTCAGAAAGAAGTAAGGCAGTTATATTTTTCCTTTATTGAGGTCAACTTAATTATAGAAATAGATATAAGAGGACAGAAAAAGAAGATATCTTACCACCACCCAAACTAAGTAAAAATAATATAACTGATATTAATGGTAATTTAATTTAACAATAATTTAAGCAGAAATTAGTTGTAGAATATTTCTAGCCAGGAATACTAGAAGTTCATATGAAATAAAGGTCATGTGACAAAATAAAGCATGGAAATTTTTATATATCTGATTTGTTAAACACGGATTTGCAAATTAATGCTTTAATGTTCCCTAGGAAGTAGTATACTATCTATTTATAAAATCAGAAATATTAGGTAGAGAAAGATTTCTCTTGATCACAAATGAGATTAGTTTTAACATATTGCTCTGAAGGGTTAGTTTACAAGTGATTATCATTACTTATAAAATGTGTCATTCAAGATGTTTACCTGATTAAGAGAATATGAGTCTGCATCTTTTGCATTCTTTCCCTAAAGTGTGGAAGCATTTGGGAAATATCCCTTATCTGATAAAAGTCTCTATCATCAATACCTAATAAATTTTATAATGGTGGCTCTTCTTTTATGGCTGTGTCAGGATGGACTAGATCATGTTATAATAGCCAGCAGTCTAAAAAATCTCAGTGGCTGAAAATAACAAAGTGCTCTTTCTTTCTTTGTGCTGCCTGCTGTTGTTCTTCTTTGCAACTGTCAAGTGCAGCTGTTTTTCATATGCTGGATATTTTTTTAAGATTTTTATTTATTTATTCATGAAAGACACAGAGAGAAAGAGAGGCAGAGACACAGGCAGAGGGAGAAGCAGGCTCCATGCAGGGAGCCCGATGTGGGTCTCAATTCCGGGACTCCAGTATCACACCCTGGGCCAAAGGCAGGCGCTAAACCGCTGAGCCACCCAGGGATCCCGTTATAAGCTGGATATTTTACCTACTACATATTTACATGTATCTCTATATCCATGCTGCAGGAGAAAAAATAAGTTAAAGAATTGATCTTTGGTAAATATTTCCACCTGGAACTCATACAGGTGATTTCAGTTCAAATGTCATTGTCTGCAGAAAGTCCTATAGCCTCATCTCTCTTCAAGGAGATGAGTGAGATGAATAAAAAGAAGACAATCAGATATCATTAAATATTAGTAGTCTCCACCACAGGAATGCTTTGAATATATTTTTATTATAGGTAATCTAAATTAGAAAATCATTAATACTGCTGCTCATAGCACTCAACATACCATATCTTAACATGTGGTCATACACCTACTCACACATATACTCACTCCATGCCCAAATTATGTAAATTATCAGGAAGAAGGCAATGCAGGGCCTCAATTAACTGAACTTCAGTATAAATTTAAAAGCAACGGAATGCACAAGTTTTTTTTGACGAGATTACTTAGTAATGGTCAGAAAAAAATGTAATTCTAAGTAAGAATCATCTAAAGAGGAGGGGCCTAGAATAAACAGTACATTATCCATGCTGAGTGATGGCTCTTTCTATTGCATCTGAAAACACAGGCTTTTCGTTTTCATTTCCAAGAACATCGATGCATCAAATAGAGAAGAAAAATTTCCATGTAAGGCACCCATATATAAAGTAGTTTCATGAATTGCTGCCAATCATGGAATTCTATGACACACTACATCTTACACTTACCTGACCGCAAACCCAGAAGTGGCTCAGATCTATTTTATCAGCAACAGGTATTTGGAGTCCTTTATTTGGGACACTTCTCACCAACTGTGCTTCAAGATTAGAGTGGAATAAACTCTAATAAGCTCCAGTGGCTTGTTGTGAACAAGCGAGCTCAACTTCGAATGTGTCTTGTGGTTTCTGATTCCTTATCACTTTTGATTTTTTACAAATTCTGATGACTCATAGCTTTTGTTTACTCATGGCTTCTGCTAACTCATTCCTCTACCATCTCAAGTTCCCTTTGTGTCTCCTCAGGTATAATTTCCATAATAAAATGCTGATGCTTTTCTGTGTTGCATAGTTAAATTTCTCAGAAAGCATCTGAGTTAACCAGCTAGCTACATCATGCCCATTTTGGTAGAATCTTAATTTTAAGCCTCTTCAGGCAAAACTTATTGACCTGTATATTGGTTTCCTTTGAATCAGTTTGTCACATCAGACCCATAGGATTTTTCTCGGAAGAATGGCCATATAAAAACAAATATGATTCTCTATACTTTAGGAGTTCTCAAAATTCACTACTGAGAGCAGAGATCTTAATCAGTGGTCATCTCAAAAGAAAACAGTGGTCATAGCTGTTTGCAGCCATAGATGGTCTTATAAGATTTAATGAAAGCAAGGTAATATCTATTAGGCATGAGAGATTATGTGTATATTGTAAATAAAGAAATGTAAGGGAATAAACATACAATTAAAACAATCATATGATACATAATAATCTTAGGAAAAAGATGAATAATTAATGCTAAAACTTCTATATGCTCTTTGTTTTATCTACATTTCTTTCTAATCTCTCTTAATCATTTATTGCTCTAATGCTCCAACTCACTGTGAATATGGCCTCATACTTTTCAATTGACAACCACTTTTCTCTTGCTCTTATTACCTGAAGAGATCCTTGGAGGCCATAGATTATGTTGGATCCAGGAATAAAATCCCACCGGGTAACACACGTTTATAAGTTCTAAAGTACACTTTATTAGCATATAAATTGAAAATAGCAACTTTGATCAGGTTGTTTAATGAAAAACACCTCTTAGTACAAGTGAAAAACTATTTCCTTAATCCAGGTTGCTTAGAAAACAACAACAAAAACTACTTATGTGATTACTGCAAAAAGTGACAGGAGACAGAAAATCAAAGTGATGGCTGAACCAATCAACCTTCAGAAAAAATCTTACGTTAACTCTGGGCGAGTAAATAGCTGGATACATGTGTAGACAGAAACCCTTCCAATAATGTTTCTAATGTCAAGATCTCTTGGGCAATAAAGAGTTGCCTGTGATGAAGTCCATTAGGCAGCAACCTTATTAAACACAGCACATCCAATTAGCTCGGGGTGACCACCTCCCGGCTTCTCTCCTGTGACAATGCAACAGATCTTCATTTTTCCAATAAAGACGGGTATGGCTTTGATCAGACCTTCTAACTTCAATTTCCCTGGGTTAAAAATATTCCTACAGGGTGCTTGGGAGGCTCAGTGGTTGAGCATCTGCCTTTGGCTCAGGTAGTGATCTCAGGGTCCTGAGAGCAAGTCTCGTATCAGGCTCCTCTTGGGGAGCCTGCTTCTCCCTCTGCCTATGTCTCTGCCTCTCTCTCTGTGTCTCTCATGAATAAATAAAATCTTAAAAAAATTCCTAGAAATAGTTTTTGAGACCCAAAGTCATATAGACATCCTTTTATTTTTCCTCTCATATATGACATCTTTGGTCTGTGTGCAAATATCATAGTTAAAGAATGAACTATTTCATGAAGGGTTATCACTGAGTTCTACAGTTTTTATAATTACACAAATTTTATGTCAAGTTGCTGAAAAAGTATTCAACAAATTCATATTGCTAGATATATTCTTATTCATTTATTTTGAGAATACACATTAACTTAAACAATAAAGCAATTTTTGTTGAAAAGTACGTCTCTTGGCAACCAAATGACCATGAAGAGAGCGAATAAACATATGTTACTAAATTTGAAAATATGGGCAACCAAAGGGGATTGGTTAATAGATGGGAGTCCTCTATTGCAGCAACATTAAAAAATGGACCAAAGGAAGTAATATTATATAAAAATCTAAAGAACTTTTGTGACTGAAAAACAAAATGTATAGTTTGAGGGAAAATATGTACTGTTATTTGAACACTAAAAGGTAAAAAATATGTAATGTAATGATGGGAGACATCAGTTTTCCATAAACAGCCGTAATCCTCCCTGGGGATAAGAAAAAGACACATAGAAGGGTCAGAGGTATAGAAAATACAATTGTTTCTTTTAACAAATTTAGTTTAGAAGTCTAAGTGAAAGTATTATACCAGAGGTCCTCAAAAATACTGTTCTTTCACATTGTGGCTGTAACAAATTACAACAAAATTTGTGGCTTAAACCTCATAAACTTATTACCTCATAGTTCTGAGGTATCTCCAGAAGAGGGTCTCATGGCTAAAATGAAGATGTCAGCAAAGCTATTCTCTTTTGTGGAGGCTCTGAGAAAGACTCCACTTTCCTGCCTTTCCAACTTCTAGAGGCCACCTGTGGCTCTTGGCCCCCTGTCAACATATCAGCAACATTTGCCTGAAAAATGTTCAGACTCTTTGCCGTAGCCTTTAAAGGTAGAATTGTTTTTATATCAATCCAGTTTTTATTCAATTCATAGATCATATAAAAATACTTCTTAAGGAAGTTCTTGTACTCTAGGACCTGTCTTCATACAGAGAACACATGAACTTACATATTCAGTTAAAATATTAATTCAGATCTTCAATATAGAGACACCTGGGTGGCTCAGTGGTTGAGCGCCCACCTTTGGCTCGGGTTGTGATCCCAGGGTCCTAGGATAGAGTTCCATATTGGGCTCTTCTCTAGGAGTCTGCTTCTCCCTCTGCCTATGTCTCTACCTTTCTCTCTGTGTCTCTCATGAATAAATAAAAATAAAATCTTTTTTAAGAAAAAGATCTTCAATATCAATATTAAAAATTTTCTCCTAACTCTTATTTGACTTTTCTTTTTTTTTAAGATTTTATTTATTTGTTCATAAGAGACACAAAAAGACACAGGCAGAGGAAGAAGCAAGGTCCCTGCAGGGAATTCGATGTGGGATTTCATCCCAGGACCTCGGGATCACACACTCTGAGCCAAAGGCACACGCTAAACCACTGAGCAATCCAGCCATCCCTTGACTTGTTTTTTTTATAAATATCATCTTATATAATGGTA
Source organism: Canis lupus familiaris (assembly GCF_011100685.1). Taxonomy (NCBI): domain Eukaryota; kingdom Metazoa; phylum Chordata; class Mammalia; order Carnivora; family Canidae; genus Canis; species Canis lupus. The sequence goes on from NC_049243.1 coordinate 21,327,417, forward strand.
CAAGACACTTTCACTTTCAGTTCATGATAGAATAACTTTTAAATATATTTTAGGTTCCAACAAAATCTCAGTGGAAAAAAAATTATTTATGCTATATTTTTAAAATCATGCTTACAAAGGTGTATTTCAATATTGTTTTCTGAACTTTGAAGTTCACAACATTAAGAAGCATACGATTTCTTCTTTATCTGTTCTGAAATCATTGTTCTGGGTTCTATGCATTTCAAGGAATAGCATATTCTAAACCTTAGGCCTGCAAATGTGCTTAGTATAAATAATGTATATATTTTATATTTTCAAAATACATATATTATATAAATGTATCTCTATATAAATGTATCTATATATTTTATATATGTAAAGTAACATTTATATGTATATAAGATATATAAAAACATTTATATATAAACCTATAAATATATTTATAGAAACGTTCAAATTCTTTTAGGCAGGGTGCTGTCCATTTCTGTACAGGGCAATGACATCCCGCTATCTCAAAGCAAGCTGCTTTAAGGATTTGTGTTACCTGTTGACTCTTGAGAGCACTTGTGTTTTCCTTCCCTTGTATATTTCTAAATGTTACTTCTTGTATTGATTTTTTTCTCAGCACTTGGAACTACTAAAACTTTGGTTTTGCTAAGGAGCTGGTATTTTTTCCCTATATCTGTGTCTTCCAAATGTTTACCGCATCATTAAAATTCTTTTCCCAACCATGCCTAGACATATATATTTATCTTTTATTAGCACTGTGTTAATATGTATACTATAAAGCACACAAAAATTGGACATTAAAATATGGATGAGTTAAAAATATAATCAGAAATGCTAATATTTTACAGCATCCCCCTACGAAGATAATTATTCGAGATACTATCATTTTATTTCTTATAAATGACTGGTGAGAAGCCTAGAGGCAGTGGTGATGTCAAATAAAAGAAACTTTATTGACTTGATGTTGGCAACTTTGGTCTTTTGTCTTAATCCTCATTTTCTCAAGTTACTTTTTTATTTAATAAAATGTTCCTTTTTTATGTGTTTTGGAATCCTTTTTGAAAAAAGTACTATAAAAGAGTTATTCAATCTATTGGACAGAGTATCAACATATCATGGAATATTAGAGCTCAAAGAGCAATTAGATTACACTGTAATTGTACGATTAAGTAAAATAAGGCTTATGAATTTTAAATTGTGTTTTCAAGGTCAGGATCCATTCTCTGTAGGTCATATCAGACTTAGTATAATATGTTTTAATTCCCTTAGTGTCTCTAATTGGATCTTTATTCTCCAAAGTGGCTGATACTTTAGGAGCACTGTTTTGAATGGACTTAAATTTAAAAAGACTCTACCAAAAAAATAAATAAAATACATAAAATAAATAAAAAGACTGTACACCTTCCAAAATTTAGTGGAATTTTTTTAAGTATTCTACTGAAGACACATATAGTTGCCCTGGCCATAACTTTCCAGGTCATGATGCTCTGTACTTATAATCATGCAACCTAGTGATTCTTTAGCAGGGTCACATATCGGAACCATCATCTCAGGGGGATTTTTCAGACTTAAAATGCCAGGGCTAATCCCAACATAAGAATCCCTTGTTGGGGTGCCTGGGTGGCTCAGTTGGTTAAGCAACCAACTCTTGATTTCAGCTCAGGTCATGATCTCAGGGTATTGAGATAAAGCCCAATCCCCTCATCAGTCTTTGCACCCAGCATGGAGTCTGCTTGAGATGCTTTCTCTCCCTCCTCTCCTCCCCCTGCCCACTCCCTCTCTCTCAAATAAATTAATAAAATCTTAAAAAAAAATCCCTTGTTGCAGGCTTTTGATATATGAAAATAAATGGTAAAAAAAGGAAAAGCTTCTCAGAGCAATGTGTGGACATTTCTACTTAAGAACCAATTGCATACAAAGACCTGAGGGAAGGACTGAAATGATAAAATTCAAATTGGTGAAATTTAAAACCCCATCCTTAATTAAAGCAAGTGTAAACATTGGCAGTCTTAGGTATGTGGTCTTCATACATAAAGAGGCCTCCATCTTCATTATTTCTGAACATTTAAGTGGCTTTGCTTTGATTGTACCATATCAAATCTTCAGCTGAATAATAAATTTAAAAGCAAATATGTCTACCATAATCACTTTAAATGAGCCAAGATTTTATGAAATCTCAAATGTAATAGTACTATTGGCTTAAGGCTGAATAAAACTCTAATATATGTGCAATCACAACTGGTCTTTTTTGCATTTCTGAACCTGGGTGATATGCTTGTTTTTCTCGAGACTGGGAACTTGAGTGCAGAGCCAAAGGAATAAGCCCTATGTGATCCTTACACCTAAACAACTTAATTGGTGTGATTCACAAAACAAGATATAGAAACGGAAATGAGTAACAATAAAATGTTGTACAGTTCTTTTCATTTTCTAATCACTGTCAAAACAATGAAGTATAACTGCACTTACATGGATAAATAAATAAGAGATAAATTGATAAATTTGGATTATGATGCCATTGCAAAAATTACTAAAATGATGAAAATTCCTTTTCTTTGTTTGGACAAATCTGGCAGTTATACGAAAATATGCACTAGGGAACATTTTCAAAGATGTTAGGGTGTCTTTTATGCTGCTACACGTTCTGGTTTTGAGAGGGAGAATTGCCCTGGAGAAGAAATCCTTCAGAAAGAAGAAGAGAGGGAACACAAGGACTCAGGGAAAAAAAAAAAAAAAAAAAGTTTGCAAATGCAGAGAATGATTAGTACAAGGAAAAGGAGGAGGAGACATCTGTTGGTGAAATGATTTTTAGAGATAATTAAGTGCATTCATCCAGAAATAACACATATTATACATCGTTTGCAGGCACACATGGCTTTACTAAAAACAAGAGAGACTTTGAAAGGCCCACAAAAAGAATCAGCAGCTTTGAACCGATGTCACCAAAATGTCAGCCCTCCCTGTATGCTCCACCTCAGTCTTCCTAAATGCCTTTCAGTCTTCAGAATAGATTTTGTTGCAGGGTATGAATACTATTTACAGAAGTAAGGTTTTCAGGAAGTATTGTCAGAAAAGTGTAGCTCAGTCCTCACATTTCTTAAGTAGCTTAGATTCATATCCCATTTCAATCTCCTGGAATTTAATTGGATTTCTGGGCACCTCAGAGGTCTATCTATAAAGAATATTAGTGTTCCAATCCAATAAATGGATGCAGACTTTTTAAAGCACAGAAAAAAAGCAATTGACCTGACAGTAATGACTATTTCAAGGGCTTAATAAAAATTAACCTCAGAAAAAAGTTTAGATTTTGTTTGATATTTGCTTATTTAATCCTCTTCCATAATAGAATTTATGCTTCATATCCTTGTATGTGATACCTTCTTGTGAGTTTTAAATACATTCTTTATAGTGCTAAATGATGGGCCTTGAAATATAGTTTGAGAAACAAGAACAAGGTAAAAGACCTTTAGGAACTTGCTTGGTTTTTAAATAGAAATGAATTTAAAAGTTTTAGATAAAAAAAGAAATATGTATAAATATATAATATATATGTAAATATATAACATATATATGTAAACATATATATATAATAAAAAAGTAATTTCTTTCCATCAATTGAGATTAACCGTAACAATAAATGGTTGGTATTTCCACATAAATTATTTGACATTTAAACATTAGACCTATCTCAGCTCCTCTGCCATGTGTATTATCAGGCACTTCAGCATATAATAAAACTAGTAATTTTTTAAGAACTAGCCCCAATGTCATCTACTCAGAATTCCTTTTTAATTGGGAAGCTTTCAGCTCCATGTCCACAAAATAGAATTAGTTTTTAATAATAAAAATATAATATTGCATATAATGAGAAATTATGAGATAGGGTGCTTATATGCTTGATAAATTCCTTAGTTCAAATCATCAAGAATCCAGTTCCTCTGAATTCATCTTTCTGGCCTACCATTATTACAGAGTTACCAAACTTCGAGATTCAGAAATGGTTGCCATTGTTCCAAGTGTAAAAGAAAGATGACACTTTCAAAAAAACCAGACAGACAGATGAAAAAAGACATGCCTCTCAAGTTTCTTTTTAAGAGTAAGAACAAATTTTCTCAGATATATCTAGCATGGTCATATCTTATTGGCTAGAATCATATCACCTGGCCATTCACATGCCTATGTCTGGAGAGCTAGAATTACCATGATTTCTTAGCCTTAGACTCACCAAGATCAGCTACCATATGGCTTCATGCTACCTAAACAATATAAGAGTTCTAACAGCAAAGACAAAGGGGATGTTAGTGCTACTGGATTAGCACCACATGTTTCATACACACACGTACCTTAATTATTTATCCCACATCTGTTGCAACAGTCACTCTTCTTCTTGAACTATAATTATTTTTATAAGAGTCTCATATTCATTTATAGAATACAAGTAACTTTAAAGAAGAGACCACGTCAGAAAGCTTTTTTATTCTACATTTTGCTTGATGTAGTGGTTTAATTATAATTGGTAATCAATAAAACTCTTTTGAATGAATGAATAAATTTATAAGGCTTTGTCTGGCATGCGGTTTTTATTTGCACGAGTTTATTCTTAGCTGTGACTAAATAGATTTCTTTCTTGACTTGATAAAATGTTTCCTGAAATATATTTTTGGAATGCTTGTTCCTGAGAAGAAAACCTTTTAGGTGTAGGAAAGGAAGTATAAATACAATTTGCTTCTTATAAAAAAAAAAATCAAAGAGATATTTTTAAACTATAACTTTTACAAAATAAAGCATAACAATATAAACAAGGGTGGAACTTGGCTGATTTTTAATAATGCATTCTCTAAATAAAGTAAATCCATAATAATTTTAAATTGACTGCTTTGACGCAGTTTGATGCAAAACTTTCCAGAGATAATGTAAACACCAAATGTTGGGGAATGACTTTTGAGTTCTGTTATTTGTCATTAAACAAACCAGGAAAATGTGCTTGAAACAAAAAGTGAGTCTTATATTTTGTGTGTACCGTATTACAAAGAATTCAAACATGGATTGAAAAAAAATCTAGGACCTCCTTATCAATTTTACCATTCTAGGTCAGGGGGTCATTTCTCTAACCTGGACTTTTACCCCACTTGTCTACTATCCTGAACTTTAACACACAGATCCAGTCTTATCAGTTTCTGACACGGCATGTGCTGACAAAGTTGTCTGGAGAATTGAATACAAACTCAATGCTCTGGTAATGGAGCCTCTTCCTAAAATAGAACCAACCCAGTTCTCCCTATTTTCCTTTTGTGATATTTACACACAACTTATTCTTCAATTTAATTGTACGTTTATGGTTTCCTAAACACAATCTCCACTTTTTCCAACTATCACTATTCTCACTTTTTTCAAGATCTATCGAAGCTCTTCTCTTCATTTGAGAAGCTTCTTATTATATCTCTATTGTCATGTAATGTTTCCATCTATTTAATATACTCTTGTTAATATTTCTCATAAGCCACAGTTATTATTGAATGGTGTCCTCTCCAAAAAAAAATATATATATATATATATATGTTGAAGTTATTACTCCCACTAATTGGGAAATGAGAACTTCACAGATGTAACTAAATTCGGAGTAGAGTAGAGGTCAAATCCAATATGACTGGAGCCCCTGTAAGGGAAGACACGTACAGAGAACTCCAAGTGAGGACAAAGGCAGAGATTGGACTTATGCAAATGCAAGCAAAGGAACACAAAAATTTGCAGCAAACCATCAGAGAAGGCAAGGAAAGATTCCTCTACAGGCTTCAGAGGGAGCATGGCCCTGCCAATACCTTGACATCAGGTTTCTAGACTCTATAAAGTTTTTTTTTTTTTTTTTTTTTTTTAGATTTTATTTATTCATGAGAGAGAGAGAGAGAGAGAGAGAGAGAGAGAGAGGCAGAGGGAGAAGCAGGCTCCATGCAGGGATTCGATCCCGGGTCTCCAGGATCAGGCCCTGGGCTGAAGGTGGTGCTAAACCGCTGAGCCACCTGGGCTGCCAAAGACTCTATAAAGTTGCAAGACAAGAAAATTTTGTAGCTTTAAGCCAGTAAGTGTGTGCTGTTTCCTTAAGGAAGGCTTAAGAAATTGATACAGCCACTCCGTCAACTGCCTGTTATGTTATAGGCATTATCCTACAATAGCTGTATGGATATCCCTTCCCTTTTTCTCCTTTATTGATCCTATTAGTTCAACAGACAGATATAAATTTGGCCCCCCTCCCATCATAAGCCACATAAAGGCAAGAATTTTATTTTACCTTTAAATGTCCTACTCATTCTGTAAACCATTTCAGTGACTGAACAATAATTGTTGCCTAATTAAAAAATAAATTAAAACATTCCGAAACAATATTGTGATTTAACTCTCCTCTTAAGTGAATGGAAATGCTTCAGGCAAACACCTAAAAATATTGACAAAGTAATCCTTATTTCTTACATTTTTCTAGAAACCATCTGGCACACACAAGCACATACTTCCTGACAAATAGTTTCAAGGACCTCCTAAATTAAAGCATACAGATGCAAAGACAAATTTTGTCACTTTTACAGATATAAGTTAACATTTAGTAACCTTAAAGCACATTCTATTTTAATATTGAAAATGTATGAGTAATTGGAGCAAACCTGGAATTGAAAAACATATATATGTATAATATATGTAGAGAGAGAGAGAAAGAAAGAAATAGAATATTAAACCTTCATATTATCACTCAACATAAGGAATTATCATCTCATGACCATCTTTTCCTTACATGCCCCTATGATTTCACTCACAAACAGTGGATTATAAAAACACAAACTTTTTTTCCTTTTATCAATCCCTCATCCTGTATCCAGCACCTTCTAGACCTCTTAGATACCTAAATAACATTTCTAGTAGGTTATCTAGTAGGTTATGAGAATATTTCTGATCTGGCTATTCTAGAAGAATATGAGAATAACCAGAAATAAGACTTGAAAGAAAAAAAAATTAGGGAAAATTTGAATGTCAGCTGAATTTAACATGTTCTACGTTGGGGGACACAGTAAGGAAAAAGGGTTCTGGGTTTTTATTTAGTTATTAATATACAAATACCATTCAATTAACGAGTGTAAAATGAAAAACTGAAAATCATTTAAAAATTTATCTGTCATTAGTTTTGGTGAAAAAGCCTAGGAATTCAGGTTTGCCACAAGTTTGAAGGGGTGAGCAGCAGCAGGATTTGACAGGAGAGACTGAAGTTTGCAGGATAGTGCTTTGAACATTCTACCTTCTCGTTGTCAACAAGGTGCTCTTGAACAGGGAAAATTCGTGCTGAACAGACAAAAAACATTTCACAGGTTTAAGCCATTTAGGCATGGTGAAAGAGGTGGCTGATATGTGGGGAAAGGAGGCATTGTATAACACTCTCCATTTACAATTCATTCTTTTAAAATATTATTTGCTTAATATACAGTTAACTGTTCTAAATTCTGAACTCTCAACAATAATTTAGAAATTAAATTTTAATTAAAACATTAGAATTAATTTGATTTTTAAAAAGTCTGATTCAGGGTTCACACTCTCATGAAGGAGACAGATTTAAACAAGTGATTAATGACATGTGTAATGGGGTGCCTGGGTGGCTCAGCTGGTTAAGCAACCCACTTTTGATTTTGGCTCAGGTCATCATCTCAGGGTTGTGAGATTGAGCCCCCTGTCAGCCTCTACACTGGGCTTGCAGCCTGCTTAAGATTCTTTCTCCCTTGTCCTCTGCCCCTTCCCCCTCTCTCCTTCTCTTAAAAAATAAATAAATAAAATAAAATAGAAATAAAGACATATGTAATGAAAAGAGGAATCAAGAAAAATGAGCAAAACAAAGGAGTAGACAGTGACTTTGGGGAAGACTATTTTACTTAGGGTGGTTAACAGCCTCTCTGAAGAGGTACACTTGAATAAAAATAGAAATGACCAAAAGAGTGAGTCGCATCACTCTGAAGGACAAGCTTTCCAGACAGCAGGAATAGTAAGCACAGGCCATTTAGTCAAACTTTAACTATAAAAGGAACAGCAAGAGGGAAGAAGACAGTGCAGAGTGGTGAGGTTGGAGGCCTTTTTAGGGTAGGTTAGATAAGGTTATATAGACCCTGATAAGGAGTCTATCAGGGTTTCATTCTAAAAATTTTTAGCGATCATTTGTAGGATTTAGAACAGTTGAGTTACATGAACTAATCTTACATTTTATAAGATCACACTGACAACTGTCTGAGGGATTGACTTTGAGGGAAATGTAAGGATATAAGGAGGAAGACAAGTTGGGGGCTACGGCAGCAATTCAGAACAGAAGAAGGGTGTTTTAGGCTGATGATTAGTTAATGGCTAGACTCCAGCCATATTTTGAAGGAAAGTAACCAAAAACTCCTAATATATCGGGGCTGGAAGCAGAGAGCAGTCGAGGTTGACAACTAAGTTGGGGAAGACCAAGGCTGGAAGAGTATTTTAAGGAAAACAATCTTTTGGGGGCATCTGGATGGCTCAGTGGTTAAGTGTCTGCCTTTGGCTCAGGTCATGATCCTGGAGTCCTGGGATCGAGTCCTGCATCAAGCTCCCTGCAGGGGGTCTGCTTCTCCCTCTGCCTATGTCTCTGCCTCTTTCTGCGTTTCATGAACAAATAAATAAAATCTTTGAAATAAAAAGGAATAAAAACAATCTTTTGGTCATATTGAGATCCCTATCCAAATAGAATTGTCACTTAAACTATAGGGGGATATAGAATTAGACTCGGAGGAGAAGCTTGAGGTTGAAGAAAAAATCTTGGATTCCTGAGCATACTGGGTACATTTATAAATATATAAGCTATAGTGCTACATACTGGGATTGTATTTCTTATTAGCATGTTATTGATTTAATAATTGGCAATAAGATAATTATTAATTCTCTTCTAGATAAAAAGTACAGTGATATATATATATATATAGTGATATATATATATATATATATATATACACCAACTCAGCTCAGGTCATGATCTCATGGGTTGTGAGATCAAGCCCCACGTCAAGCTCCATACTCAGGAGGGGGCTGCTTAAAGATTTTCTTCCCCTGCTCCTCCCCCTACTCCCATACATTCTCCCTCTGTCTCTCTCTAAAATAAATAAATCTTAAAAATAAAATAAAAACACTTATCTATAAAATAAACCTAGGACAATTCTGTCCTTGAACAAGGATGCTTGAAGGTCTTAAAACCCCTTTTGTAGCTTTTCTCTCTCTCTAAAACAGAACAAGCTCACAAATATTAAGAGAAAAATTTAAAACGAGTTTTACAAATAAGTTCTCATTTTCACATAACACATAAATACTTTTGTATTAAACTTATAAACAAAGATTAAGCATTATTATTTGCAATATTATTAAACAAATTTAGACAATTAATTAAATGAATCTATATACAGCATACTCAGGCCCACTTCCTAAATATTCAAATATTTTAAGTCAATAATTTTTTTCAAGTAGGGAGCATCAGAATTACTTGAGGAGTAATTTTACAAGCCCATGCACAAATCTCACTCTAAACTGTGAATTCTGATCCAGGGTATAAGTATAGGACTAGGACATGTGTACTGGGGGAAAGACCAATGCCTTGTAGTTTAAAATCACTGGCCCAGTGGTTTAGCACCACCTTCTGCCTGTGGTGTGATCCTGGAGTCCTGGGATCTAGTCCCATATTGGGCTCCCTGCATGGAGCCTGCTGAATAAATAAATAAAATCTTTAAAAAAAATAAAATAAAATCACTGACATAGCCAAAGGGCTTGCATTGGCTCCACTGATCTTAATTCCTCTGACTTACTTTTCTCTTTCTTCTCTTTTTTTTTTTTTTTTTTAAGATTTATTTATTTACTGGGGGAGGAAGGAAAGTGGGAGACTTTTAACCAGACTCCCCACTAGGCACAGAGCCCAATGCAGGGCTTGATCCAACAACCCTGAGATCAGGACCTGAGCTGAAACCAAGAGTTGGTTGCTTGACCCACTGTGCTACTCAGGCACCCCTCTCCTTCTTCTAACCAAACTCTAGCTTCAAGTATAAACTTTCTATAGATAAACTACTTCATGTGGTAAGTCAAGTAAAGCTTTGTCTTATTATGTCAGTCTCTTTGAGATAATTTTGGATAACTTTGATGGCATCCATTATGTATGGTTTTTGTTGGTTAATTTATAGGTGGCAACTTTTCTTTTTATTTTAAATAACTGGACAGCCTCTTATTATTGCCCTTTGTTCACTATTTTTTACCAATTAACAAAGCTAACAATTTCCACTTCTTTCCAAATGATATAACAATTTTCACTGGTCTCCAATCTATCATTCATACAATTATATATTTGATAAATTAGTTTCCATTTAACTTTTTAAATTTGCATTAAGAATCCCCATCTATATGCATGATATATACCAGTTACTAATGTCCTTAAATTCTGCTCTTCTGCTGTGTATAACTGGCCATTAACTTAACTTAAAAATTTCAGTGTCACTGGAAAGGCATAGTTTTATTTCAGAATACAGACCACATGCTCAGATATGATCAAAATATATTTTTTATACTTTCTGAATTTAAAGTCTCAACTTGTATAAACAATAGTAAAATCTTTTTGTGTTTTTACATTAGGATTTTGTTACTGTTATTGTTCTGGGAATCTATTCTGTATTACACAAAAGTTTTTATGTTCTCTAGGCAAAAGGGAACCCATTATTCCATTGAATAATCCCACTGATAATCTAAGAATTGTTTGTTTATGAAAGAAATTTATACTATGCAATGGAGTATACAGTAGAGATAGTAAGGTTAATTTTACTCTGGATTTTTAGTGTCATTTTCTTGGCAATTGAAAAATTTCTCAATGCCAAATCTATAAAAATGTTAATTTGTCCAAGTTTGGGAACATAAATATATTGTTAATGAATGTTGATAATTACTTAAATTATTTTCCATATCTAAATGCTTATTTCCATTATTTTGGAAATGATGTAACAAACTTTTGAGAAACATACTGAAGAAACCATTTAGAAAGTAAATGGTCACCTATTAAATATATTCATGTGGAGAATCAAAATGGCCTCTGTTAGAAAAAATGGAGACAAGGGGAGCCTAACTGGAGTTCTAGGTTTCAGGACAAAAAGTAGATATTTTAGTAATTATATATATCAGAGTGGCTGGGATATTATTACATTGAGTTTTTCATTTTTTTAGATTTATTAGTTTATTTTTATTTTAGAGAGAACAAGAGAGCATGCAAAGGGGAGAGGGTTTGGGGAAAGGGTGAGAATCTCCAGCAGACTTCCCCTGAGTGGAGAGTCCAGTGTGGGGCTCGATCTCACAACCTGAGATCATGACCTGAGCCAAAATCTAGAGTGTGATGTTTAACTGACTGAGTCATGCAGGTGCCCCCAAAATCAAGATTTTAAAAATGAAAATTTGAAGATTTAATTTTAAATGTTTTAGGTAAAGCTATAAAATGTATTGCAAACAATTAACCTAAAAAATACTAGCAGTTATGAGATCATCTAAAGGAAAAAAAAAACTTACAATTTGATATTCAATATCCTTATTCTTAAAAATCCTTCAAACTTCCCTGCCATCAGGAAGTTTCCACTGGCCAACGATTGTACTATAAACCCTTCTGCTTGCCTCTGTGCTTCTCATCCCCTTCCTCCCTGTCCTGTTAGCTTTATTTTTTCCACTATATCCATCCTTCTGTTTACCTATACCATCTAACCACCCTCCACACGTACATACCCAAACACCCTGCTATCAAATTTAGAATAATTTCCAAAACTATTATGATAGATCAGTATATCTATCTCTCTTCCAGGCTCTTACTCCTTACAAGGTATGTCAGATGACCAAAACTTTAGAACCAAATTATCTATATATTAAGAAAATTTCAAGGGTATCTGGTTAAGCATCTGACTGTTGGTTTTCAGCTCAGGTCTTGATCTCATGGGTTGTGGGATTGGGCCCTGCATGGGGCTCTGCCTTCAGCCAGGAGTCTGCTGGAAGATGCTCTCCCTTTGCCTCTGTCCCTCCCCCCATGCATGCATGCACATGCTCTCTCTCTCTCTAATAAATAAATCTTTGAAAAAAAAAAAAAGAAAACTTAAGCAGCGAAATATTAGGTTTATTTTTTTAATCTAGCTAGCTAATTTAAGAGCAAAAATTAGCTGCTATAGGAGTCAAGATTTTAACTGTATGTGAAATCAATTATGGATTTAAATCAGTCTAGTAGAAGTTTCTCAACTAATTATAAAGGAACTTCTCAGGTAATTTATCTTGATATCTGGTGCTATACTACAATGTTTGGTTGCAATATCTTAAAAGACAACTTTAGTTAATGTTCAAGGAAAGATAATTAAGTTGATGTCAAGAAGATCATACATGCAATGAGTAGCTGAAAAATTATGCTAGGGCATAAACTTACCACAGGAATGATCTCTGCGGTCTATGGATACTTATCCCCTTGCCCCATAGGCTTAACTCCACAGGAGTTGTGAATTTACAGCTTTTCTTCTGCAGTAGTTACAAAGCCTTGAATACAGGAGCCAACACATATACTATCTAACTGAAATTATATACTGTAAATCTGTGATGGAATACAGAACCATCAGTTTGCTTCCCAGATATCAAGGGTGTTTAAATATGGGCTGAATATAATTATAAATGTGTTAGGGTCCAGTCAATAGAAAGAAAACACACCGATTATCTGAATAAGAAGCATTTAATACTAAAACTGTTACTAATAAAAAGTGGTTATTCAAAGTAGTAGAAGAGAACTCTACAGGATATAAATATAAATCACATTATTTTTATACAGCAAATTTATAGACTTCCAGCTTCTACTTCTGTATTCAGGAGCTAGGACAACAAGTAAAAAGTTAAATAGACTGAAAAATCAACTCTTCTTGAATATGTAAGAGATCCTATATGGAGAACACAGGGAAAACTGCTGTCCTAAGACAGGAAGGGGAAGCAAATATAAGGAAGTCATGGCCACCAGGGCTAATGCTAGCAAGTGGAAACCTCTGGAACCAGTGCTGGCAGGAAAATCTGGTCTGTAAGCAATGAATTGCTAGGTGATCTCTTTGGGCAAGTTTGAGAGTTAAGGGACCCAATCATAGGGGTTCCCCACAATATTGTTGAGATTTACCTCCAGAAACTCTACCAGATTCCCACATTAAATGTCAGGGAAATCTTCCTTCCTGTGCCTGTCAGGAAGAGGGGAGAGGAAGCATTTTTAAATACTCCAGAGCACTGTTTTCTTAACAAGGCCTGTCCTCTGGAGAAACTAGTTAACCAGAGCTTAACATGCTAGATTATTATCAGAGCCCTAACTCACCTGGGAGACGATGGGAAATGCCCAACTCCACCCAGCTCTAGCCTTCTACATGAGGGAACAGAAATATCACCAGCTCACTCTAGCCATCCTGTCCCACCTACCTACACGGGGGAAACAAAGAAGTAAACAACAACAAAAAAACCTGAGAAACTCTTGTGTAGTTCCCAGTCCAGAGGCAGAGGCTAGCTAAAAGTTTGAGACTTAATTATAGGACTATAGAACACTTCCCTTCCTCCTACACCTCACCACCACATTACTAAAAGCCTATTTACAGCAGTTCCTCTTAGCTGAGAATAAGAAAACGCCTTCCGGACTGTTAATAACACTCACTTAAAAATATGCAATTCTGGCTCTCCCGAACATGAAAAGCAAGGAAGCCATGTGCCAGAATGCTGACAAAACTCCCTGAATGGTGCGAACCACAGGATTCCTAGCACACCTCTCTCATGGAAGTCATCTGTGAGGGTGCCAGCAAAACACAATAAGAAGCTTCTCAGTAAAATGACAGAGAAGCTTGCTGGAGGGTAATTACCAGTGCACATCCATCCTGTGCTAAGAAGGTAACTGCTTGTTCAGATGCTGGAGATCATGCTGGAGGGTGAGAGCCATGGGTCTTCTTCAGACCACTGGAAGCATTCTGATACTTGACTCTAGTTACAGGCCTAGTGGCATCACTAGGGGTAGCTGTGCTGGGTTTTGAGAAGGAAAAGCATCCTCTTTCAAAGCATCTGCAAAAGGTGAAGTTATCACAGTGCTTCCAAACAAAGGGCAGCTAGTCTCTACTGACACAAGAGAAAAGCTTCCTCTACTTGCAAGGGAAGCTCAGATTGACTTGTGAGTTTGACGCATCCATTTCATCCAAGTCCCAGCTAATGTTGTCAATTCCAAGCTTGGTTCCATTCTTTTCGAATCAATGCAATGTTCACATGAGAAATTGTGTCACATGGTGACATTGTGAATTCAACTGATGTTATTTAGCAACCTGCACAATTATTGTGTTTGATTTTTGAGCAGAATCAGCTCTGAGGCTAAAAATACGAGATTCTAGAAGGGCTGACATGAGAGCTCTGATTTCAGATCATGATTTGAACTGAGGGTTAAAGGACTTGATCTTGTCATTTATTTTTTTTAAGTGCTCCAGTGCGCTCAGCAGATTCCTCTCACACCGCAACGCTTATATGTATCTTGATTGCTTAACGGTCAAGTGCTGAAGCCACTTAGGCTCCCAGGGCACGTGCTTCAATTGGCACTTCATCAGAATCAACCACAGGTGGTAGTTTGATTAACTGTGATGCCACTACATGCTTTGAATTATTAGCATCCTGTGCCCCAACGGTCAGAATATCACCACTGAACTCAAGCCCATGAGCATGACCAAACCAATCCCTAAATCTCATCTTTAAAGGTTTATCTACTAGGGCCACTTCCAGGGCTAATTCTGCATCAGTCAGGATCCAGTTAGGAAACAGAATCCATTACGGTAATTGACACAGAGAAAATTTAATATAAAGAATTATTAACTAATTAAGATGATTAGTAAACAGAAAACAACTCTTAAAGAATACAGGAATAGCAAAGATGGGGAACAGCTGCTATATCCAAGGCCAAGGGAGAGGATGCAAGGAGGTAAGAAAGTTAGAAAAATGAGCCACCCCACCCCCAATTCCACTGGCCCCAAGCCAGGCTGAAACTCAAATATTGTTGGAGAAGGTGTGGTTGTGGGCCCTGGAAAACAAAATTCAAAAAGATGCTGTAGACTAGAGCTGCTGAGCAGAAAGCTGCCAACAAGGATGCCAACTGTCTGCAGCTGATAAGCAGAGAACTCCCACTGGATGTAGGGTTGCCAGATAAAATAGAAGATGTAGGGCAAAATTTGAATGTCAGATAAATAATGAATAAAAGGTTAGTACATCTCAAATAAGTATTAGTCTGAAATTCAAATTTAACTATCTTGTATCTTTATTTGCTAAATATGACAATCTTGTTTTGCAGTGATGTGAAACTCATGGGAAAGTGTACACCACTGGGTCCCCCCCACGCCACTAGCAAGGAAGCTGCCCACAGGGACACTGGAGAATATTGCTGAAGGCACAACCCAACAGGTGTCTCTCAAACCACTGACCATCAGAGGCAGGAAGAATAAACACACCATAACCAAGAAAATAAGCTTCTCTTTTTCCTTCTAGATTTTTTTTAAATGCCATCTAATAATAAACATTGTACTAAGTATCAAAGAAAAAAATGCTTGGGGGTAGAACAGTTCCAATTACACAAGACAAGGCAAGAAAGAGTGGATTTGGAGCTGAAAGACAATAAATCAGTAACTATCATGATAAGTATTCACTGTAGATATCTTTTAAAAATATGATTTGATACCTCATTTGAACAAAATTATGCAAGCAAACTATTTTTAAAGCTGCTTAAATCACCAATTCTATATTTGTATATTTAATTTTGAATCAAGTATTTGTTTTCTATTCAAATATTTTTACACATTATAATATTACACATTTATATTTGTCTAAAAATTTATTTCAAAGTGACACTTTTAAATGGTGGCTACAATCAGAGGTGGCAGTGAATGAATCAAAGGCCTATGTAATGAATCATTTCTTCATAACTTCATAATTCATTACTGTAGTTATACTTAAAAACTATTAAATTTAGAGGTTGAGAGGCTGGAGAAATGAGCTAAACATAGTATTTCTCTGATTATATGAGTGGGTTTTTTTCCCCTATACTAGTGACATTTTGCAATGATGGAGTTTCAGTAAACTGCTATTAGATGCATTTTTCTGGGGTAGAAAAATAGCAACTGCTAATTTTGGTTGGATAGAAAGGCCTACAATTATATTCCCTTCCACCAGCAAAGCTATTGAAGATTTCCATGTTGTACAACTATTTGTAGTAGCTTATTTTTTATGCATCTATGTGTCTAACCCATTGTGTATTTCTATAGAGAGAAAGACGATTAAGGTATTTTCCCCTCACATCAGGTGGAAAATGAGGCATTTGAGGATTTTATTTCATTGCACTTTAAATGAAATTAAGAAATGAATGAATTTGTATTTTATTTTTCAGCATTAAGCAGACTAAATGTCCCAAATATCCTTCCACACAATGCTAAAAAGACATTATTTAAAAACTATAGCAAGTATATATGGACAGAAATCTTAATGAGTCACAAAGAAGAAATTGAAACTAGAGACTACAGCTGTTGGAAGGGATGATGGATTGGGATTGAGTGTTGCAATCTCAGTGACTAAAATTTTTGGTTTAACAGCCACACAATAGTTACAAGTTGTGCCCTCATATGGTGGATAACTGAAATTTAGAGCATTTAAAAGATTATACATCATCATTTATTTGGACGTTCAAAGCACTTCACTATTATTGAACAGACAAGTTAGAAAAAAAATTTAATCTTTAACAGCTAGAAAACAAATTCATCTGTCTTTTAGATTAATGAGGAAATAAAAATAGTTTTAATGAGAATTAAACAATATGATTATTACTTCATACAAGATTACATATTTTCCCTCTTGCATTTCCCAGGAACATCAAATCCAACAAATTAATATAAAAAAAAAATCTCAAGTGAGACCAAAAGTGAAAGAAACATGGCAAAAGTGTTCTAGAAGAACATTTAATTTATATTAGAGAGGATTCCTACAGATAATGTCTCCCTGAATGTGAACTCACAACCCCAAATGACACACACAATACTTGTGCAGTCTTCTAAGAGCAAAAAGTAGACACAACAAGCAATATTTTTATGTAATAGAATTTTAGATACAGACTTTTAAATGTTGAAAAAGTTATAAAGATATAAAAACATTTTGAAATGCATAAACAGGGCTGGAAATGGACAAAATTCTACTTTTGCAAATAAAATGTATAGTAAAAAAATGATAAAACTAATTAGCAAATTCTGAATCAACCAAATAGTAAATTTGATGAGTAGAGAATTAGTGAAGTAAAGATATAGCTGGGAAATTACAGAAAATAAAAACACAGAAAGAGAGAAAATGTGAAAGAGCAATTACAAGACATAAGAGGCAAAATAATCAGGTCTAACATATATCCTAAAAGTTCAAAAAATAAAAGAGATCATTAAAAAATAGGAGGGTGAAATATGGAGTCCATGAATTGGAGAATAAACATATTTTCAAGCCTACGTGGAATATTTATTAGTATTTTTCAAATGATAGTATACTAAATGTAACAAAATGTAACCAAAATCACTCAATAAATAACAAAGAAAGGATAATATTCAGAGCATGTTTATGATATAATCACAATATAAACGAGTTATAATTCCATGTTCAAAACTAACTCTTCAAAGCCCCATATTTTAAAGTTTGGAAATTTTTAAATGAGTACATAAATAACTTACAGGTCAAAAACTAAGTCATAAATAAGTAAAACAAAAATTTAGAACCAATTTGTAATCAAAATAGCATACCAGAATTTATTATCTAGCTAAAGTAGCATTTAGAGGAGAAACTTTAGTCCTATAAGCTTATATTAGGAGTAAAACGCTTGAGAATTAGTGAGATTAGAGCACATCACGAGAAACAAGAAAAGGAAGTGAAGAACTATCTTAAAAATATATATAAGTAAGGAATTAACATAAAACCACAATGGAAAACAGAAATATAAAAATTGTGGACCAATAAAACCAACAGTTTATTTGTTAAGACTTTAAAAAAATACATAGATTGAAAGGATGAAAATCAATGCTAGGATTTGAAATTTACAAACATATATTTTCCTACATTTTAATATCTCTGATATCAGGATGCATTACAATCAATAATATGTCATAGTGTAATTGATGAAGTCTTTCTTTCCTTAAAGAAACATAAATTTGTGCATCTTATAAATGGCTAAATAAAATCTTAATTTAAGAAAGTACTAAGAGCCATTTTATGTCAATTGATTTGACAACTGAGGTAAAACTGACTTATTTATAAAAATGTAACTTAATGTGACACAGAAGATAGAAAAATTACATATTATAAAAAATGCTTAAGCCTGGTTTCCTTAGAACCAACATAAAGTTTTGCATGTGGTACTTATGTAGAAATGTGATGCCATAGAGCACAAGTACAGGACAGGTGGAATGAAACGGAGAAGTGGGATGATCAACCTAAGGATTAAAGAAATTGTCCTCAACTCTCGGTAAATACTGCTAGATTTAAGAAAACATGTCTCAGAACTCTTTCCCTAGGAAAAGTAGGGGGACAAGTATCCATTTGTTCTCATTCCTCTTTGGTCAATTATAGTCCAAGGGTCATTAATTTCTCAGCATTTCCAGGTTGTCCATGAATGATTGAAGAGTATCCTGAAAGTGGACCCATGGTAGACTAAGGGTACGTACATGGAGTGGTTCAAGATAATGGGTTGCCCAATTATCCTTGCAAAAATCAAATCAATATCTGCATAGAAATGATCACTGTTGCAGTAATAAGATTGAGAGAATTTTGAAGTGGTGTATAAACAATAACCAAAGTAAGCAGTTATGAATCTACTAACCAAAACAAGCCCAGATGACTTGTGATAGACATTTCTAATTTCACGTAATTTATTCCAAATTACAGAATAACTCAAATTACAAAGTAAGAAAAACCCTGATAACAACATTGACAAGGAGAAAAAAGGAAAAAATCATATGCCAATTTCACAAATATAGATGCAAAATCCTACTTACGAAGTTAACAATTTGCATGCATATTTACAAAGCGAAACACTAATTTTACTGTGTGATTTATACCAAGAATGCATGGATAGTGTAACATTAAAACCATATACTTCACGTAGTTCATTGTATTAACAGGTTAAAAGATTTTTTAAAGTATGAGCATCATAATAAAGGCAGTTTTCAACTGATGATATTTCAGTATCTGAAATGAAAAGAAAAAAATGAATTGAATTCATTGCTTACTGTAGGAAGGAAAATCTATGTAGTAGTCACAGTCTTCCAAAATAGGGCAGAGTGTTCATTGGCTCAGTGTTTGAGCATCTGCCTTTGGCTTAGGCATGATCCCAGGATCTGTGATCAAGTCCCACATCAGGCTCCCTGGATCGAGCCTGCTTCTTCCTCTGTCTGTGTCCCTGCCTCTCTCTCTCTTTCTCTCTCTCTCTCATGAATAAATAAATAAAATGTTAAAAAAAAAACAAACCCCACAAAGTTTATTAAAAAAAAAAAGATAAGTATGTTCTGTGTTAATCGGAATAAAGCAAAATGTCCATTATCATCACTAATTTTCAACATTTTATTCATGGTACTAGCCCACACAATATGGCAAGAAAACAGAATTTATGATATTTGGCAAGAGGAAACTGGTATTATTCTCTGACAGTACATCTATATGTATATGTGTATATACATTTTAAAAACCCAAGAGGTACACGATTGTAAGAGTAACCTTACTGATCAAATTCATTGAGCATTTACACACAAGTAAAAACGGAAAATATAACTTGAAATAGTTTTATAAGAATAATAGATACCTAGACTATATTTTAAAGTTCTACTTTAAAAGTTCTACTTAGGGGTCTCTAAAGAATTTGATGGTGATGTGCATCTCTCCATCTTTGGAAGTAAAGGAGATGCCCCAGAACATGAATGAGACATCCTACCTAGAAATAGTCCTGAAATTTTGGGTATAAGATTACTCGGATCTTTGTTCCATGGGAGTCTAGAAAAATCTTCTAAGACACTAACGTATTCAATGACACTAACTTTCTACATTGTTATCATCAAGATCTACCACATAGAATATCTTATATCCTGGAGGTATGTCCCTTCCCACAAAAATCCCATGATTCCCAAGTCTTCACCACAAATCATTTACTCTAAACACTTTCCTGTCTTCTCTCCTACCTCTCTCTAACTCCTGCATCATTTTGCACCCTCTGGAATTTAATGTTGGTTATTACAAATTTTTCTATATTCTCAATCTCTTCTCTAGTCCTTATGTTCAACTTCTCATTCTAAAAGAAACCTAGAATCTCTCTCTTTCCCCAGGGTCCTCCTCTGTACCCTTTTCAAATGGCAAGTTGAAAACATCTCAACCGCTGTGCTATTTATTGCTTTGTAAATATTATTGTGGAGATTTCTGAAGGTTTACAATAGATACGGCTTTTCCATTATGGATCAGTGTCTGCTCCGTTTTCAGGTGGCCAGGACTGAACTACTTTAAGCACAACTTATCATGAGATAGTTCCTGAAACCATTTCAGTGATGAGACTCTGGGCTGCATATTGTTGATAGGGCTGACCAAGATTTCCCTTTGTTTCTTCTTCTTCTCTTCTTTCTCCTTCTCCTCCCTTCTCCTTCTCCTTCTCCTCTTCCTCCTTCTCTCTTTCTCCCATCACTGCCAACCCAACTCTCCTTTACAATCTCTTGGGTAAAAAAAGGGGGGGCTGGCCTACATCTGCTTCATACTTACTCTGATCCCATTTTAATGAGCAGAGGGCTTACCAAATACTCCATGTTTTGACTTTTACTTTGCATGACCTCAAAACTAAGGTTTCCAAGTTAGTTGTATCTTGCCTGCCAAGGGCCCTTGGGTCATCATATTTTCTGCCTGCATCTCCTATTGTCATGTTATACCTAGTAATTTATTAGTATTTTTCATCTGTTTTATGCTTTTATTTATTTTATTTTTTTTGTTTTATGCTTTTAACGGAGAACTTTTAATTGAAAGGTTTCTCCCCCAATAATGTCAATATATGACCCACAAATCCACGATTAAACAATCTTATAATTATACAGAGATGTTTTGCATTTTAATATTAGAATATTAGAAATAATAATCTGAAATATTGGAATACTACCAAAGAAAAGAAAAATTGAGTGTTTTCATATGTTCATGATCAAACTAATTCTTTGACAGTTTTGACCCACCCATCTTTCTCAGAGGATAAAATAAAGGCTTATAATCATGAATTCCATGAACCTTAGCCATTTCATATCTGCAGGAGATTACATCTGGAGACCAGAAATGGGTTACCTATGGGTCTTTAAAACTAATTCTTCACTGACAGTCTTCAGAAAGATTCAAACCTCTCTTCTATTTCTATTTGCTATGGTTGCCACCACCACTGAGTGGCAGCTACTATTTAAAAGACATTTACGAGCTAAGACTACTTATAGAAGAAGACCTACCACAGCAAATCTCTAACCTAAAGCTAGAGTTAGAATTTTCTGTTGTCATTGGGGTTGTTGAGGAGAGATGAAAACATGAGTTTCCAAACTCATTCACTCTTCTGCACACATACATGCTCTCTTCCCTCCATTTATGTGAATATATCTATATGTATGTATATAATTGTACATATCTATTGCACATCTAAAGATTGTAAGTATATTTCGTGTATACTAAGTATGCATATATTACATAACTGATTCTATATGAGTACGTATGTAAACCAGTTATATATTACTATATAATGAACTACACCAAAATCTAGTGTCTTAAAATTACAAGTATTATTGCTCCTAAGATTGTGGATCAGCCAGGAAATTTTGCTGATCTTATCCAGGTTTGGCTGATTTTGTCTGGTTTTGCTTATGTTTCTGCCATCAGCTGGTAGTTCACTTGGAGGCTCTCTAATCTGGTGATTAACTGACTGTTGTCGGGTGTATGTGGCATGGTTCCTGTGTCTTTAATTATCCAGCAGGTTAGGCTGTGACTGTTCATATGATAGTATCAGGATTTCAAAAGAGAAAACCTTTGAAGCTACTCAAAGCCTAGGCTCGGAGCTAGTGCAAAGCAATTCTCCAGATTCTTTAGGTAAAAACAAGTATTGAGGGTATCCCAAATGGGGAAATGGATTCCCTTTTTGTTGAAAGGAGAAGCAAAGTCATATTGCAAAGCATACAGACATGGAAGGGATTGATGAATTGGTACTATTTTGGAGTCTATCTTAGCAAGATTACCCACTCAATTTTCATAATTATGTGTATTTATGATGTTTCAAAGAAATTCTTATGTTGAATTCTATGTAACTCTTTGCGTATAGGCCCATAATATCTACCTACCCCATGAATATTGGCGATGTTAAAATAAGTGTGAGAACTGTCATGAACAAAATGTGCTTTTCCAGATACCCAGACTACACAATTTGTGAATCTACATCTTTTCTGTATTTTTATTATGGTGATGGCCATTTTCTAATATTTTAGTGATTCATTCATTCATTCATCTACCTGTTCATTAAACAAGAGGTCCTTGGTGCATACTATATTCCCGGGACAGCATTGTATACCAGCAAAAATCAAAGGAAAATAAGAGCAAAGGTAAAAAAAAAAATTGAATAAAACTTAGTAATTACTAAAATATGAAAAGTGCAGATTTCAGTGGAACACATAGAAGCTAGTAACTAAATATCTTTGGGGCAGTATAAGATATATCTTTAAAGACATGACACTTTTACTCTCAAGTAAGACTTCAAAGAAAAAGAGCAACAATAATCAATAAAAAATGGACTCCTGTTTTTCTACACATTAGCAATATGTCTCCTTTTAAAAACAAATTTCCTTATAATCTCAACATTTTATCATGTTCTCTGTAAATAGTTGCAAATTGATTAAATTCATGGATATGCATATAGATATATTTACAGATGGAATAAATGAAAAACAATTTTACTATCACAATTATCAAAATGTATTTCACATTACTAAAGACAGCTACTCTCTTGGGGCAGCCCGAGTGGCTCAGCGGTTTAGCGCCGCCTTGGGCCCGGGGCCTGATCCTGGAGACCCGGAATCGAGTCCCACGTGGGGCTCCCTGCATGGAGCCTGTTTCTCCCTCTGTCTGTGTCTCTGACTCTCTCTCTGTGTCTCTCATGAATAAATAAATAAAATCTTTAAAAAATAAAATAAAGATAGCTACTCTCTCTGGATGATATAATGTGCTAAGTGCTTTATGTGAATCATCGTACTTAATTCTTAACCCTGTGGAGTAGATATTGCTTTAATAGCCATTTAAACAGATGAAGACAGTGGAGATTAGCAAAGTTTAGTAACTTGTCAAAAATCATCAGCCTGTAAGTGACAGAGCTAGAATTCAAACTCTGGCTTTGAAACTGAGAAATCTCTGATCTGACACCATCCAGCTTTTCAACTTTTCATTGCTGAACTGATCACTGTAAATTCATAGGACTTGCTGCTTTCTAGATATACCTAAATGCACAGGGAGGCACTTATTATTACAAAGAAAGAAGGCTTCATCCTCACTACTGATCTTTATCCAAACCTCTGCATCTTCTTCCTTCCTTGGCAATCAAAATCAGGTTTTTCAGGAGGATAAATGATATGCACTCATAAGATTAAGCATGTAAGGAATAGGATTACAGTTGTAAATTATGCTTAGTCAAAATCATGGAAAAATTCAAATAGTAGAATTTGGAGTGCTTTCTTATTTTATATTTTAACATCCCATTTCTTTCATAATTCTTATTTTTAATTTGGTATATTTATTTAGTTTTTAGTCTGCCTTCCCCACTAAATTCCAAATTTCTGCAAATAGGACCTTCTCTGCCTGCTTTCCTGTTGCCACGGACTCACAATAGGCACTTAATAGCAATTTCTTGCTCTAGAATCTGACTCCTGGCAACTCTTGGCAATGGCTCAGGGATCCAGAATCAAAGTCTGTAAAGTGAATACAGAATTAAAGAATAGCTGCTTCCAGGAGACCAAAGAGCAGGGCTAAGGAAGAGTGAGCTTCTCCAACAGTTCTTACAGGCCTGCCACTGTCTTTCATGCTGACACAGCCCAAGCATACCTGCCAGGTCTGGTCAGAAATTCTGTTCATAAAGAGTCCTTTCTTGATATGGATATGACACTTTCTTGTCTATGTCCTCAGGAAAAGGAGAAGATCTGAAAAGCACTGTGCTGTGTAAGGCTGGAAGGAAAAACGGGGATAGTTGATAGGTTGATCTTAGGAATGCCAAGTAAGCTCAGTGGTTAGGGCAGAGCTCTTATGAGTGCTCACACTCTCTCATGCTTTCTTGTACTTTCTCTCTCTTTCTCTTTCTCTCTCTGTCCCTCTGTCTTTTGGTATCCTGTATATATACAAGAATTCCATTCCCAAATGTTTCCAGGTTGAAAAATATATACAGGATATAAATAATATATGATAATTTTACCATATAAAGGATTCTGCACACATATTTTTTTCTACTCATTTCTTTTTGGACAAAAGATATTTTTTTTTTCTTTTTTTTTAAATTTTTATTTATTTATGATAGTCACACAGAGAGAGAGAGCGGCAGAGACATAGGCAGAGGGAGAAGCAGGCTCCATGCACCGGGAGCCCGACATAGGATTCGATTCCGGGTCTCCAGGATCATGCCCTGGGCCAAAGGCAAGCGCCAAACCGCTGTGCCACCCAGGGATCCCCTGGACAAAAGATACTTGAAAAGTGTTAACAAACTTGAATAACTTTTGAATATTCTTCCTCCCCAATTAGATTCCAATACCTGTTATGAATTTACTAAGACATAGAACAAAGAAGTAAATGAGGCACTGCAAAAGCAAATACCTCTAAGGAAGTTTCAAAGACATTTAACATTTTTTAATGTAAATTATATACTTTGTTTGTATATAATTCGTAAAGTTAAACATCCCCAACATGTGGCACAACTCATACAAGCCTGTGTTTCTTCATAAAGAAATGCCTATTCACAAAAAAATGACCATGTTTGTAAATTTTTATTTTGCTACTGTTTGGAGTAATAAAAGGAAAGAGAACAAACCATTTATCAAGAACATATTATATTTTGCTTGCCAGCTTAGAAGTGCTATGTTAGTTAATACTAACAATAATCCTATTATATTAAATCCAGAAATTGCCCCTAAGAGAGAGCGTGAAACACGTTCTTGGTTACAGAGTTAATAAGAAGCAAAGTCAAGATTTAAACCCAGGCTTTTTACTGACTCCCACATCTGAATGCTTTTCAGTCCAATGTCATTTTCCTCAGGTTCAAATTTCTGGGACCTCCTGGAGTTTCTTGCCGGAAAGTGGAGACCAAGCAGAGCTGGTCCATAGGATGCCTTTCTGTGCTTTCTGCTCCAGCTGTAGCATTATAGGAAGCTTCATATCCATGCATTTGGTTATCATAGTCCACATTTCTAAGTATTTTATTTGTCTCCAAACAGCAAAAAGCCACCTGTTGGGCCTGCAGTTGAGTCCTACTGCAGGAGGGTCTTTCCTTTAGAGGATCAACATGGAGTAGAGAACTTTGCAAAATTTGTAAGTAGACTTCCAGGCATTGTGTGGACAGGGAATTTGGACTCCAGGACACAACTAGAAATTGAGGCACAGAACCTGACCCTTGAAGCCTTCGTGCCCCATGGATAGGGCTGCAGATGAAAAGCACAGGGCCAAGACTGAAAACCTCATTTCAGGGTGATGGTGGCTATTTCAGGTCAGAAAATAGGAATAACTTTAAATTATCTTTTAAAAATGGTAAAAACTGAAAACTCGAGCTCACTGATGAGTTTCTCCGTGAGGAGCTGTTTCAGGGGGCATGACGTCATGGACAGAACATGGACCACTGCCTCCTTTCTTTTACACTTTTCAGCCACTACAATCTTGCCTTTGTAGCAGCCCACCTACCAGAATAGTTTTGACATCAATGACCTTTTGATTGGCAAAAAGTGGACATTTCACAGAACTTACCTCACTGGCAATAACACTGTTTCAGGTGGACTATCACTCAATTAGTCCTTCCTGCTTTTTTCAAGAGTGGGCACATGATGCAGGCTGGCCAGTGGATATATTTTATCCTCTTGAGGTAGTCATCTGTTCGAAGCAGAGCCAATCAGAGCCTTTTTAAGAGATTTAAATGAGTGTCAGGGGAGAGAAAGTCATGTTACCCCTCCCCAACTCTGGAATACAAAATGAAACCGGAATGGTAGGGGGTCAGGGAAGGATTGAGAAAAGGGAAAGAGAGAAACAGAGAAGACACAGGGCAAAAGACACCAGGAGATTGAGAAAGAGAGCAAGAGAGAAAAAAAGAGAGAGGAAAACTCCTGATAACTTGTTTTAATACCCTGGATCCAGTCATGACTGATCCAGTCAGGCATCACCCTGGATTTCCCATGTATGTGAAAAAATAAGTGCATTCATGCAGATATTCATTGCTTTAAATGGTTTGAATTAGGTGTGTGCCATTCGTAACTGGAAGTATTAGATCTGCCCTGTGGAGCACAGCACTCTTGAATACTTCTCTTTTTCTTTTTTTTTTTTTTTTTTTAACTCTCCTTGCCCTAGACTTCTAAGATACATTTCTCCAGCTTTTCCTCCTGCATTTTTTTAATACTACATTTATTGATTTCTTTCTCTATCTGTCCCTTGAATGTGGATATATCTCAGCCCTTTGTCGTTTCATTCAATAAACTCTCTTTGGATAAAACACCAACATCCATTGTCTACTCCCCTTTTGTATCACTATTGTTCACACCAGGTCCCTCAATAGAAAAAACAGATAAAAATTCACTGTCTCTTCCTGTGCTTTGGATCAGGATCTGCTTTCACCAGCCACTTCCTCAAATTCTCATCCTTTCTTCATCTATTGCTGTACATGATTTAACAACTTGAACCTTGCTTCACACGCTGACTCTTGTCTTTTAGTTTCTCTTCTTTGCTCTCTTCCACCACTACAATTCCTGTTAATCCTGGAGGAAATAAGCTGATTTTGAAAACATTCCCCAGCTCATTTCTGTTATCATCAGGTAATACATCAAATCTTATTTCTAGATGAACATGATCTAGCACCTAAATCAGTGGTTCTCAAACTTTTTGGCAGGTATCAGAATCACCTGGAGAAATTGGTGATGCAAAGAATGTCGGGCCCCACTGCCAGCATTTCTGATTCAAGAAGCCTGGGGTAGGACCTGAGTGTGTGAATTTCTGATAAGTTCACAGGAAATGCTGATGCTGT
Source organism: Canis lupus familiaris (assembly GCF_011100685.1). Classification (NCBI taxonomy): domain Eukaryota; kingdom Metazoa; phylum Chordata; class Mammalia; order Carnivora; family Canidae; genus Canis; species Canis lupus. Next base: position 21,354,745 of record NC_049243.1, read on the forward strand.
TTGTGTGGACCACAGTAATGATTCTGCTCTTGTCCATGTTCTGTTTGTTATTTTCTGTATTGCAAACCCTTGTATTATGTGTCCCTCTTGACTGTGGGAGGAGCCTAGAACTTTTTACTAACCAATAGAATATGGCAAAAGTGATGGGATATTATTCCCAGGACTATATTGTGATCTAGAAGACTCCACTAGAGAAGACAGGAGACAAATAAGTCCTCCTGCTGGCCTTGAAAAAAGAAGCAGTCATGTTGTGTTTGTGAACTGTCTGTATAGAAGATGCCTGGAGGAGATCTAAGGTTGGCCTCTAAGATGCCCAGTAAGAAGCTAATACCCTCAGTCACACAATCACAAGGAAATGAATTCTGTGAACAACCTAAAATGAGCTCGGATGTGGAATTTCCCCAGTTGGACAACACAGTCTAGCTGGCACCTTCCTTGAAGACTTGTGAGACTCCAAGCAGGGAACCTAAATAAGCCGTGTCTGGACTCCTGGCCTATGGAAACTGTGAGATAATAAATGTGTGTTGTTTGAAGCTGGGAAATTTGTGGTAATTTGTATTGAATATGATGATATCTTCTAAAATATTATTCCCAGCATCAACCTCTGCAAAGCTTCCATTGCCTATAAGATAAAATTTGAACACCTTCATTGGGCATATAAGGCTTTTTATGCTTCCTTCTGTAATTCCAGTACTTAAATTGTTGTCCCTCCTGGTTAGTAAGTACCAAGATATTTTAATTCTCTTCTTCAAACTTGGAACATGTTCTAATGTACATCAGAACTTGCAAACAATTTCTCACTGAGAATTCCTCATTTTGCACTCATTCTTATCTCTTTCAAAAGTATTATTATTATTATTATTATTATTTTTTAGAGAGAGGGGCAGACCTGAAGGGGCAAAGGTAGAGGAAGAGAGAGAGTCTTAAGTAGGTTCCACACCCAGTGTGGAGACCCCTGCAGGGCTCGATCTTATGATCTTGAGATCATGACCTGAGCCAAGATCAAGAGTCCAATGCTTAACCAATGGAGCTACCCAGGTGCTCCTCAAAATTCACTTCTGATACTGTCATCTTCTGTGACACCACCCATTAACCCAAATCCTGAGCCTGTTTATAGCCTTCCCCTCTAAGCACCATGTGTTTACCTCTGATTTTGCCATTTTCACATTGTCTTGCAAAGTCAGTGTGCTTTTTTGTTTCCACTAATAGATTTCTGCAACCTGAGGGCAAGAGTTTCCCTTTGGTTTGTCTGAATCACTGCCTATCAGGTGGTACCCATTTGATGGTTTAACGAAAGAATGATAATTTGTAGGAAAATTACATGTATTTTAAAAATCTTACGTATGAAGATATCATTCATGAAAAAAAAACAAATCCTAGAAATCTTGGGAGAGTGAAAAAATATAAGATGAATAGTATCTAAAATCATGATGTGACAATCCCTTAATAAGGATAAGAAATAAGGAACAATAGGAGGTCTTTGGTTAGTTATGACAGGTAGATCAAACACTGAGTTACATTTGTATTTTCCAGGCACTCCATGATGCCACTTTATAGTATGCTATTTCATATTAAAATAATGCCTCAGATTTAAGTTTTATATAGCTCTACATGGATATACTCTGTAAATAAATCAACTATTGCCATTACTTTTGATGGAAGACATTTAATTCAATTACTAAGTAAATAGATAATCATATAGTTTATAATAACCCAATTTTAAACGTATTCCATAGTGAACGCATTATAGGGCTTAAAAAAAACAGTGGTCTATTACATTTTCTGTTTCATTAAAAAGAAATCTCATTCCTTTATAATTTTTCCTCACTTTTCTGGGAAATTAGTCTTAAAAGATTTTCAGATTTATATTTAGACACCTCACATGAGAAATGTTTTTCATTTCGACTACTCCTTCAGAAGTATATTCTCTTTAAAAGTATCATTCAATGTGATAATCACATTCAATTCTTTCTTCTTTCCCTTCTCATATACTAGACAAAAGTTTAATGTCACATGACCATCTTAAATACAATTCGTAAGACATAAACATTATGCAGGAATTATAATAAGTAGATACAATTCCATAAAGTTAGATAATGTGAAAAAGAAGTATTATTATTATTTTTTTTTTAAAGATTCTATCCATTTATTTATTCATTCATGAAAGACAGAGAGAAAGTGAGAGAGAGAGAGAGGCAGAAACACAGGCAGAGAGAGAAGCAGGCTCCATGGAGGGAGCCCGATGCGGGACTTGATCCTGGGACTCCAGGATCATGCTCTGGGCCAAAGGCAGGTGCTAAACCACTGAGCCACCCCGGGATCCCCAAAGTATTATTTAAATAAGATCTATTATGCTTAGTTAGTCAAACCTGTGTCCTCAGGATAAGAGAATTATTTCAGCATAGATATTTACAGACCTCCCAAACCTTTCTTATAAAAATAATTTAAATTATAAAAATAATTTAAATTGCTAACTCGATCACATGACATGTCTTAATCTACTAAGACTACTTGTTATAGACCAAAATTGTCCTCTCAAAACTTGTGTATTGAACCCCTAATACCTAACACCTCAGAAAGTGACTGTATTTGGAGATAGGCCTTTGGAAGAAGTAATTAAATTAAAATGAGGTTGTTAGGATGGGCCTTAATCTAATCTGACTGGTGTCTTTATAAGTAGAGGAGATTAGGGCATACAGAGAAATACCAGGGATGCATAAATACCAGAGACAGGCCACTTCAGGATCCAGTGAGAAAGGAGAAAGGAGAAAGGCCTTAGAACAAACCAAACCTGGAGGCACCCTGATCTTGGAATCACAGCCTCCAGAATTATGAACAAAATAAATATGGGATCCCTGGGTGGCGCAGCGGTTTGGTGCCTGCCTTTGGCCCAGGGCGTGATCCTGAAGACCCAGGATCGAATCCCACATCGGGCTCGGTGCATGGAGCCTGCTTCTCCCTCTGCCTGTGTCTCTGCCTCTCTCTCTCTCTCTCTGTGACTATCATAAATAAAAAAAAAAAAAAAAAAAAAAAAATTAAAAAAATAAATAAATAAATAAATAAATACCTGCTGTTTAAGCCTCTCAGTCTATGGTAATTTCTTATGGTAGCCCTGGCACACTGACGCACACCCCAAAGCTCCCTCAGTACTGCCAAGGGCATGATGACAATAGTGTTACTTTTTTTTTTTTTTTTTTTTTTTTTTTAATTACACTCTACACCGAAATGGAGCTCAAACTCAAAACTGAGATCAAGAGTCACATGTCCTACAGACTGAGCTGGCGAGGCTCCCCACAATACTGTTAAAATATAAAAAAACTTAACACATGTATCACCTTTTGAAAAATGAAAGATAAAAATAACTGCTGATTCTATAAATATTTCTCAGTAGCAGTTTTCTAAAAGCTGCATAAACTTAGATCTTTCTTAGTGTTAATGCTGTTTCTCTCCTCTCTGTCTCCACCCTCCCTCTTTTTTTTTTTTTTTTTTTTTACCTTGACACAAATCTGTTCTGTCCTGTGCCTCACAGAAACACTAATCTGAAAGCACTATACTAAAATTAGGGGGATGGGGAATGGTAGCTGGATTTTATATCCCTACAGTGTTTACTTTAGCAATAAAACATAATGAGGGAAGGAGAAACCTTCATCTTAAAACCTATATCAGAATATTGAAACACAAATAGAAGGCACAAGATGTAAGAATTTTAAAAATTGCTTTGTTATATATCTTTGCAAAGACAACTTGACATTTGGTCTTTACAATTAAAATGATAAGCACTGGGTTAAGAAACTTTGAAGTACTTCTCTTTTATAAACAAGTGTGAAATTTAACAGATGAAAAATGTCTTTATCTTGGCAACTTGTATTATGGCTGGCATTATCTAATTAATGCAAAATGAAAAATACATGATCCCAGGTATTGCTGCTGAATGAGTTTTCCTAGGTTGATGATTGAACTCATAAAATATGTAATTATTATTCAGATAAACAAAATGAACATATTGTTATCTATTAATATACCCCAAGCTAAAGCCTTTTGTTAAATTCTTTATTGCTTTATGAGTGAAAAACATAATCATTTTTTTCTTGATATATCCTTGATATAAAGGAACAGTAATTTATGATCATTATTATACAAGAAGACACCTATTCTATACAAAATTTAATTCCACTAGGCACAGATCATTTTTAAGGTACTTAGGCTACTATGGTAGCAGATATTATATCTTGGAGTCATTGAACAATATACCAGCTGACAAGCTAACAGAAAATTGAAAGACAATTTTCAATACTATGCTCCAACTAAATGCCAATTTAGAAACTAAATATAACTCCTGGATCCTGTTTGCACTTTAAAAATTACATTTCCAAAGTATAATAGTAGAATGAAATTTTCTTAAGTTCCACATTCTCAAGTCTTGAAGCTTAGGTAAATTTTGTTCCAAAAGAATGAGCACTGTTACTTAAAATGAAAAAAAAAAAATCCAAATCTATACACAGATATTACACCTTTTAAGTAAGAAAAAATGCTGGAACTCAGAACTTCCCAGTCATCAGGGTAAGGAGGAACAGATTGGATGACAAAACTATGGTTCTTCCGCTAGGGAGAAGTGACCCACACTTGCACAGACAACCTTAGGTGATTTATTCAGCAAACATTTAGAAATTTATGTGTCAGGTATGGTGCTATGTGTTAGAGTAATGCCAAGATCCAGCCACTGAAACGAAATGGTTCCTAAACACCTGGGAAGCAGCAGAGAAAACAATGATAAGGCAGTGTGGTAAGAGATAGGCAAGGGGTGCTAGAGTGAAGGTCTGTGAAAAGAATTACCCTAAATGACACACATAGATAAGAGTGGGAAGCTGTTGGTTTCTTGCAGGAGATGACGTGTAAAAGCTTTAGAAAATGAGTAGAAAGTTGGGTAGGGAGAGAATCATGTGCAAAGACATGGAAGCTTAGTAGTATGGCCTGTAAGCTAGTGATTAGAAAGCCAAAAGAAAAAAGACAGAGAGTCAATGGGAAAAATTGCAAAGGGACTTGTTTGCAAATCTGTGGCTATCCAGCAAAAGTTAGTGGGCTTAATGGTTTGTTATTATTACTAGGTTTGCCATCGTGAACCCTATAATCAGGAAATTCTGAATTGTGATACTAACAAAGATTGTTACTTCTTTTTGTCTCAGTATGTTTCCTATTAAATGGTAATTGTAATATCTACCTCATAGCTTTAGTTGAGATGAAAAATTAAATCAACTGGGATGCCTGGGTGGCTCAATGATTGGGCGCCTGCCTTTGGCTCAGTTCATGATGCCCAGGTCCTGGGATCAAGTCCTGCATTGGGCTCCCTGCATGGAGCCTGTTTCTCCCTCTGCCTATGTGTCTCTGCCTCTCTCCCTCTCTCTCTCTGTCTCATGAATAAATAAACAAAATCTTTTTAAAAATTAAATTAACTAAAATAGATGTGATAAATGGAAGGTTTGTATTCCCACAAAATTCTTATTTTGCAGCCTGTTCTATGACTGAGTTTGGAGATGGGGTCTTTAAGGACCTAATTAAGGTGAAATGAGGTCATAAGTGTGGGGACCTGATCTGAAGAATTAGGGTCCTTATAAGAGAACTCTTGCTCCCTCTTGCTCTCCATACAGGTGCACCAAGGAAAGGCCCCTTGAGGACATGGAGAGAGGGTAGCTGTCTGCGAGCCAGAAAGAGAGCCCTCACCAGAAATTGAGTTGGCTGAAACCTTGACATTGGACTTCTAGACTGAAAAATGTGAGAAAATCCATTTTTGTGTTTAAGCCCCCCAGCCTATGATATTTTGTAATGACAGTCAAATCAGACTAATACTAAGGTAAAAAGTAAATCACTGGGGCTGGCACATAGTGTAAACTCAACAAATTGAATCAATACCTAAGAGCATAACTCATATTGCTCTATAGAAAGATAACCCTAAAAGGAGGCTGGAGAATGATTAAGAAAGAAACAAAACAAGAGGTGGCAGGGGCAC